>NC_071643.1:3309895-3609895 GCF_014839835.1 Dryobates pubescens
ATCTGTACACTGTCCAAATCCAGGCCTCTGCTCAGTACCCTCAAGAGCAGAAGATGCTCCATAGTAGCTTGGAGCAGTCTGTTAGCACAGTGATTGTTGCTGCCTGCCTTCCATTAGACATCTTTCATACTGCAGGAGAGTTTGAGTTGGTTCCAAATGCATCCCTGCTGTGAAAATGGGGCCTGGAAACCACATTAGCCCAGCAAAACCCAGCAGCTGAGCCAGTGGGGAACGAGCAAAGCCTTGCTCTGCTAAGCACAGGCAATGGGGCAGCAGCTGTCATCGTGGCAGGCTCATCTCAAAGTAACCCATGTAAATGCTCAACCTTTGGAATAGATGCTGAGAATCCAGGTATTATGGCCAGGGTGGACACCAATGTGCCATTAAGTGCAAAATCCAAAGCAGCCTTGAGCCAGCCCAGGGGTGTGAACCCGAGGGAGCCTACAGCCCCACCGGTTGGGTTTCATTCTGCACCCCATGGCTGGATCCTGCAGTGCTTCCTCCAGCAACCCTCCCCAGCGGAGAAACACAGCTTCAAGGGCCAACCACATTCCTTCAAGCACTGGGAATCAGTCGTGAGGACCTCATAACTATCTGGGAGACAGCTGTCATCCGAAGATTCCGTTTTGGCTCGGCTGAGGGAGAGGACCTTTGTTCCTTTGTCACAGGAATGAAAGTGATCCCTGCGTCAGCATCACAAATTAGCTTGCTAATTACACACCGTGTGAGGAGCTGGGCCGTGGAAAACCATTCCTTGCTCAACAGCTCCTTCTGCTGCTTACACACAGCAAGAAGCTGTGCAGCACAGAGCCAAAGAATCGGAGAACGCTTTGGGTGGGGAGGAACCTTTAAAGGTCGGCTGCTTGGTCAGTGCCAACTGCATGAGGTTCAGCAAGGCAAAGGGCAACGTTCTGCTGCTGGGTCAGGACAAGCCCAGGCACAGATCCAGGCTGGGTGCAGAGTGGGTTGAGAGCAGCCCTGAAGAATGAGACTTGGGGGTGTTGGTTGCTGAGCAGCTCCCCAGGAGCCAGCAGTGCCCTCCTGCAGCCCAGCAGGCAGCTGTGTGCTGGCTGCAGCCAGAGCAGTGTGGGCAGCAGGGCAGCAGAGGGGATTCTGCCCCTGGGCTCTGCTCAGACCTCACCTCCAATCCTGCCTCCAGTTCTGGGGTCCCCACCACAAGAAGGACACAGAGCTGCTGGAGAGAGGCCAGAGGAGGCCACAAAGGTCATCAAAAGCCTGCAGCAGCTCTGCTGGGAGCACAGGCTGAGGGAGCTGGGGCTGTGCAGCCTGCAGAGGAGAAGGCTCCAGGGGCACCTCAGAGCTGCCTGCCAGGACCTGAAGGCATCCTGCAGGAAGGCTGCAGAGAGACTTTTGCTGAGGGGGTCTGGAGCCAGGCCAAGGGGGAATGGTTGGAAGCTGAGGCAGAGCAGGGTCAGAGTGGAGCTGAGGCAGAAGTTGTTGCTTGGGAGGGTGGTGAGAGTGTGGCCCAGGCTGGCCAGGGAGGCTGTGGCTGCCTCCTTGCTGGGGGTGTTGAAGGCCAGGCTGGCTGAGGCCTTGAGCAGCTGAGTGGAGCTGAGAGGTGTCCCTGGGCATGGTGGGGAGCTTGGAGCAGAGGAGCTCTGAGCTCCCTTCCAACCTTCTGTGAGTCTCTGATGGATGTTTCCTTGTAACGATGCTACTAAAATCCATAACATTTCTGTTCTCTGGGATGCTAAACTTCAGAGCCTGCTTCTGTTCTCACCCACTGGATTCCACATCCTGTTTCCTCAGGATTCTGGGGTTCAGAGGGTGTTGTAAGCATCAATCAGGATCTATCAGGCAGCAGTGCACAGTGATGGAGCTTACCACAGGTTTGCTGCAAGTCATGCCACTGAAGCTGCTGTCCAAATGCTCCCTCCAGAGCCATCTCCTTTTTCTTCTGCCGACACAGAAGAGCATCATGGAAAAAAATTAGTCCCTCTGAGAACCATAAAAGTGCCTTTTGGCATATGTCAGGACTGAAACTGCAATGCAGTGAAACCCTTTGTGCTTTTCAGGTGTGTCAAAGACACAAACTTGAGCATTTCCAGGCTGTTCTTTGGCCCTGCCAGGCTCGGCTCTCCGGAGGAATCACAGCCCAGCAGCATCACAACCTGCTGCCTGTTAGAGGATTGATAAGGGACAAACAGTTTCATTTTGTCTGCCAGTGCTTTGGATCCTGTCTTTCTGCTCTCAGCTGACAGGAACACCACTTCCTAATTGTGCTGCCTGCAAATGCCAAGCACTGCAGCAGGGAACTTCTGCCATGAGCAATCTTATTAGAGGGATTTTGCTTCTCTTGCCCCTCTGCTGAAGAGGAACACTTGCAGATGTGGAATGAAAATAGCCATTTTCCACACAAGCTGCTTGGTTTCTGTTTCCCATGACTCTCAGTTCCCACCCCTCATTATAGCACATCTTTGGGTGCAGAGTCTGATTGTTGTTTAGTTCCTGACAGTATGAAGTGACCTTAACGGCAGCCAGAAGGAGAGTCACAGGATGCAGGGAGAGTCACAGGATGCAAGGAGATTGACTGAACCCCAGAATGGTGGGGGTGGGAAAGGACCTCTGGAGCTCACCCAGTCCAACCCCCTGCCAAAGCAGGGCACCCACAGCACCTTGCCCAGCAGCACAATGCCCAGGGGGGGTTGGAAGCTCTCCACACCAGGAGACTCCACAACCTCTCTGGGCAGCCTGCTCCAGGCCTCCAGCAGCCTCACACCAAACAACTTTCTCCTCCTCTTCACATGAAACCTCCTGGGGTCCACTTTGTGCCCACTGCCCCTTGGCCTGTCAGTTGGTACCTCTGAAAAGGGCCTGGCCCTTTTTTCCTGACACCCACCCTTCAGCTCTTTATAGACATCAATAAGATCTCCTCTCAGTCTTCTAAACAGCCCCAGACTCTCAGCCTTTCTTCCTCACAGAGATGTTCCAGTGCCTTCATCATCCTCATAGCCCTCCTTGGACTCTCTCCAAGAAGTTCCCTGTCCCTCTTGAACTGGGGAGTCCAGAGCTGGACACAATACTCTAGATGTGCCCTCAACAGGGCAGAGTAGAGAGGAGGAGAACCTCCCTTGATCCAGCTATGGAAAAGGTTAATGAAGAGCTTCAATACCAACAGTGACAATGAAAGAGGAACACAAAGCTGAAGCTGTGTCTCCACTGAAGTCAGTGAGAGCTGGTGTGAGTAGGATCACAAAAGTTTGGTTCTGAGTCCACCCCTTGAGGAGGTGACACACCCTCAGAAACACTGATTCATGCTGAACTGTCCCTGGTTAGCCTCTCAGGATCATAATTACTCAAACCACATTTTTCCCTGTCACTGTCCACAGATGAACTCACTGAGAACTCACAGGCACCAGGACAGGTTAGGGACTGCCCTGCTGGAAAGCAGCTCCATGGAGAAAGACCTTGGAGTGCTGGGGGGCAGCAGGTTCTGCATGGGACAGCAATGTGCCCTGGGGGCCAAGAGAGCCAATGGCATCCTGGGGGGCAGCAAGCAAAGTGTGGCCAGCAGGGCTGGGGAGGTTCTGCTCCCCCTCTGCTCTCTGCCCTGCTCAGACCACAGCTGCAATCCTGTGGCCAGCTCTGGGCTCCCCAGTTCAGGAGAGACAGAGACCTGCTGGGGAGAGCCCAAGAGAGAGCCAGGAGGATGCTTAGGGGACTTGAACATCTCCCCTGTGAAGAGAGACTGAGAGCCCTGGGGCTGTTTAGTGTGGAGAGGAGAAGGCTGAGAGGGATCTGATCAATGTCTCTCAATAGCTGAGGGCTGGGGGTCAGGTGGAGGGGGCCAAGCTCTTTTGGGTGGTGCAGAGGAATAAGCCAAGGAACAACAGGGATAAGCTTAAACATAGAAGGTTTCAGCTCAACATGAGGAGACACTTCTGTATGGTGAGGGTGCCAGAGCCCTGGAGCAGGCTGCCCAGAGAGGTTGTGGAGTCTCCTTCTCTGGAGCCTTTCCAAACCCCACCTGGATGCATTGCTGTGCAGCCTCCCCTGGGTGATGCTGCTCTGGCAGGGGGTCGGACTGGATGCTCTCTGGAGGTCCCTTCCAGCCTCTCCTGTACTGTGACACTGTGGTACTATGAACTGCAGCAGGCCTGATACGTAACCAAAAAAGCCCAGCAGACAGAGCTGGAGATGCTCCTGACTGCCCAACCTGCCATGTGAGCCAGCAGCACAGCTTTGCATCAGCAGTGTGAGGGAGCACCTTTGGAAGTGCTGGTGAAGGCTTTGGTGCTGAATGAATGCATCACAAACTGAGCAGTGTGAGGCAGAACTCCCCAAGATGCAAGGCAGCTATAAATAGAAGCTGAGCAGCCGAGGAGCACTCTGAATTAACTGCAACCTGGCAGCATTCTGATTAAACCTTCCTCAGATTTAAACACAAATTGATAAAAAGCAACAGCAAAGCAAGCTTCATTTTCTTCTTCATTAATTTCTGCCTTGCTGTAGCAGATGTTTCATGTCCTTGTCGCAGCCTATTTCATTTGTGTCAGGCAAGGCACTACAAGGCTGATTCATACATTTGGATTCCTTGCATTTCCACTTGGAGTCACACAATCATAGAAGCATTTTGGTAGAGAAGAGACCTTTAAGACCATCACTGGTGAGAGACTGGCACAGGTTGCCCAGGGAGGTGGTGGAAGCCTCATGCCTGGAGGTGTCCAGAGAAGGGCAACGAGGCTGGGGAGAGGCCTTGAGCACAGCCCTGGGAGGAGAGGCTGAGGGAGCTGGGGTTGCTTAGCCTGGAGAAGAGGAGGCTCAGGGGAGACCTTCTTGCTCTCTGCAACTCCCTGAAGGGAGGTTGTAGCCAGGTGGGGGTTGGTCTCTTCTCCCAGGCAGCCAGCAGAACAAGAGGACACAGTCTCAGGCTGTGCCAGGGGAGGTTTAGACTTGAGGTGAGGAGAAAGTCTTCACAGAGTTGTTGGAAATTGGGATGTGCTGCCCAGGGAGGTGGTGGAGTCCTCATCCCTGGAGGTGTTCAAGAGGGGATTGGATGTGGCACTTGGAGCCATGGTTTAGTAGTCAGGAGGTGCTGGGTGACAGGTTGGACTCGATGATCTCTGAGGTCTCTTCCAACCTTATTGATTCTGTGATTCTATTCTATGATTTGAAGGCCAGGCTGGATGTGGCTGTGAGCAACCTGCTGCAGTGTGAGCTGTTCCTGCCCATGGCAGGGGGCTTGGAACTGGCTGAGCCTTGAGGTCCCTTCCAACCCTGACAATTCTGTGATTCTATGATCCTATGTAGTCTATTCTCTAACTCTGCCAAGGCTGGGGCTAAGCCATGGCCCTCAGCACCACATCTCTGCCTCTTTGAAACCCCTCCAGGGATAGGGATTCAGCCACCTCCCTGGGCAGCCTGTGCCTGGCTTTGAGAACCCTTTCAGGGAAGAAGTTTCTTCTAATGTTCAACTTATACCTTCCCTGATGCAACTTGAGGCCATTTCCTCTCATTCTGTCCTAGTGAGAAGAGACCAAGTCCCACCTGGCTTCAGCCTCCATTCAGGGAGTTGGAGAGACCAAGAAGATCTGCCCTCAGCCTCCTCTTCTCCAGGCTGAACACCCCCAGCTCCCTCAGCAGCTTCTCCCCAGCCCTGTTCTCATCCTTCCACAGCTTCATTGCCCTTCTCTGCACCTGCTCCAGCCCCTCAATGCCCTTCTTGGAGTGAGGAGCCCAAAACTGAAGGCAGCACTCAATGTGTGGCTTCCCCAGTGCCCAGCCCAGGGGCACAATCCCTGCCCTGCTCCTGCTGGCCACACCATTGCTGCTGCAGGCCAGGATGCTGCTCATCTCCAGCTGCTGTTGACCAACACTTCCAGGTCCCTTTCAACCTGGCAGTCTCCAGCCACTCTGCCTCAGGCCTTGAATGTTCATGGGGCTGTTGTGACCCAGCCTGTTTCTCACCCAGTGAGGTGCCCACCCAGCCAAGCCATCTGCTCTCAGACACATTGCTATGCACAACCTGGGCTGCATTCTGCACTAGACCCTGGGGTCAGCTGAGCTGGGCTTGCACCAGCACTGAGAGCTGAGCTTACAGGGACTAGACCCTGGGGTCAGCTGAGCTGGGCTTGCACCAGCACTGAGAGCTGAGCTTACAGGGACTAGACCCTGGGGTCAGCAGAGCTGGGCTTGCACCAGCACTGAGAGCTGAGCTTACAGGGACTAGACCCTGGGGTCAGCTGAGCTGGGCTTGCACCAGCACTGAGAGCTGAGCTTACAGGGACTAGACCCTGGGGTCAGCTGAGCTGGGCTTGCACCAGCACTGAGAGCTGAGCTTACAGGGACTAGACCCTGGGGTCAGCTGAGCTGGGCTTGCACCAGCACTGAGAGCTGATCCTTGGCCTGTCTTTGTGTGTTACTCAAGCTCTGACCTGTGGTCTCAGGTGACTCCCAGATCCCAAGCTGCCTGCAGTTCCATGACTCTTTAAAAGGTTAGTTGCAGTCACAGTGGTTATCAGAGGTGTAGCATCCAAGCCTGCCACCTCCCCTTGCCCATGCTATTGAAAATGAGAGCCTTTGGCAAGGCCTGAGGGACAGAAGGCAGCTTCTGGAGAGCTCCTGGAGCAAGAGATGTGAATTGGCTTTGGGAGAGCCTTCTGGAATGGCATGAAGCAGGCAGGCTGTGTTCCCTTTGGCTCCAGGAACACCTGATGGATTCTCACCTGCTGCTTCATTTCCATATACAGCCTCAGGGACAGCCTCCTCTTCCTCACCTCCAAACACTCTCTGGTTTTCCCAGATCTTGGTGGTGGAGGGAGGGAAGGAGGGGCAGAAGGATTTCTTTATTGGAGTAGGAAAATTATGGAGAAGGACTTGGGGGTGCTGGTAGGGGAGAAGCTGGGCAGGAGCAGGCAGTGGGAGCTTGCAGCACAGGAGGCCAAGGGCAGCCTGGGCTGCATCCAAAGCAGCATTGCCAGAGATCCAGAGAGGTGATTCTGACACTTGGCTCTGCTCTGCTGAGACCTCACCTGCAGTGTTGAGTGCAGCTCTGGAGCCCTCAGCACAGGAAGGACCTGGACCTGATGGAGAGGCTCCAGAGGAGGGACACAAAAATGCTCAGGGGCTTGGAGCAGCTCTGCTGTGAGCACAGGCTGAGGGAGCTGGGGGTGTTCAGCCTGGAGAAGGCTCTGGGGAGACCTCAGAGCAGCTGCCAGGACCTGAAGGGGGCCACAGGAAGGCTGCAGAGAGGCTGTTTGCAAAGGCCTGCAGGGACAGGAGCAGGGGCAATGGCTTCAAAGTAGAGCAGAGCAGATTGAGATTGGATGTGAGGAACAAGTTCTGCAGCAGGAGGCTGCTGGAACACTGCAACAGGTTGCCCAGGGAGGTGGTTGAGGCTCCATCCCTGGAGATATTCCAGGTGAGGCTGGACAGGGTTCTGGGCAACCTGATCTAGTTGGGGATGTCCCTGCTGAGTGCAGGGGGTTGGGCTGGATGAGCTCTGGAGCTCCCTTCCAGCCTGGACCATTCTGTGATGGCCATGGCACTTTGGGATGTGGTTCAGTGGCCATGGTGGTGTTGGGTTGTTGTTTGGACTGGATGAGCTCAGAGGCTTTTCCAACCCAAACAATTCTGTGATTCTGTCATCCTCCTGCACTCTTCTTCCTTCTCCCCTCCTGGCTCAGACCAGAGCTCTCTGCACCTCTGGTGCCCTGTCAGAGCAAACATGCCAAGCTACAAACTTGAAGATGCCATCCATGGGCTGCAATGCCTTGGGGGGCACTTGAGGCTCCCCTCTGCTGTCTGCTCCTGCCCACAGCTGCCCCCTCTGCCTTCCTGCCCCCCAAGGTGGGGCAGAGCTGTGGCAGTGCCCTTGGTGTGCAGAGCAGCAAGGCTGAGGCAGAGGCTTTATGCTCCCCAGGCCTTGGCAGGAGCTCTGCCCCTCAGCTTCTCCCTGCTAGCAGCAGCCCCTGGCTGTGCCAAGCTGCCCTGAGCTTCAGCCAGTGCCTGAGTGAGCAGAGCCTGAGCTGGGCACTGCCAGCCTGAGCAGAGCTGCTGCTGGGCCAGCTCAGAGCAGGACATTAACTTTTCTCTTCTCTTTTCTCTTCATGGCCTCCTCTTGTTACCAGCCATTTGTCAGGGTAGCTTTTTCAGATGTAAAAATATCTCCTTTTCTACACATCCATCATTATGATTAATAACACAACTCTACTGACTGGCCCCCAAAAGACACATTCCTTTCAGAGGCTTTCATCCCATCTTCTGCTCTGATCTTAAACCAGGACATTTCCAGTCCATTCAGGAAGGATGAGGCATTGCCACTCCACAGAAATGAAACCCTGAGCCCACAGCCTAATTTAATCAGAAAAGAGAAGAAGAGATGTGCCTGGCACATAATCACCACCTGAAGGATACCATCAGGACACTGGGAAGGCACAGCTCAGGAGGAAAATAAACTGTGCAGACACAAGATTGCTGCTGCTAGCAGTCTACCTGGAGACCTTTCCCAGCAGGAATTGTTCCCAGAGTCTACCTTCTCATCACAGAATGGTCCAGGCCAGAGGGGACCTCCAAAGCTCACCCAGTCCAACCCCCTGCAGTCAGCAGGGACAGCCCCACCTAGATCAGGTTGCCCACAGCCCTCTCCAGCCTCACCTTGAATATCTGCAGGGATGGAGCCTCAACCACCTCCCTGGGCAACCTGTTGCAGTGCTCCAGCAGCCTCCTGCTGCAGAACTTGCTGCTCACATCCAATCTCAATCTGCTCTGCTCTACCTTGAAGCCATGCCATGCCATTCCATGCCATTCTATTCCATGCCATTCTATTCCATGCCATTACTCCACTTGGCTTGCTGACCCTTTGCTGGCTTCCTTCTCAGCAGCTGGAGGCAGCTGCCAGCCTCCCTGCCCTCTCTGTGCAGCCCCAGTGCCTATGCCAAAGGCTGTGAGCGGTGAGGATGCTGAAGGCAGCGGAGCTGGGAGGGAAGAGAAGGGCACTGAGCATTGTTGTGCCACCACCAGCTCCACGTGCAGAAAGGAATCCTGGAGAGCTGAGAGCAGCAGCAGGGAAGCCCACAGCTGTTTGCTCCCATCTGGTGTCAGCTTCACAGTCTGCTGCCTCAGGAGACCTGGGACTGATGTGGGAATCAGAGAGGGAAGGGTGGGGGCAGAAGGCAAGCAGCTCCAAAAGCCAGCTCAGAGACAGGCACAGAATTGTCGTGCAGTCAGCTGCTGTCCCCACTCAGCCCCTGTGCAGCAGCTCTGCAGCCCGACCTAGCAGGTGGTGCTGTGCCATGAGCACTGCCCGAGGTGGGAAGGAAGGACAGACACTTCTGACAGCTGAAGCTGCCAGCCCAGGCAGCTCGTTCAGTACAGCCCACGCTGGGTGGACCCCACCAGACAGACTGACCACGGGGAGGTGGAGAGCAAACCAAAGGAAGAGTGTTTGGCACTGCAGGGAGCATGGACACCACTGAGAACAGCCCTGAGGGGCACTGCCCTTGCTGCTCCCAGTTCTTATCAACCCAAACCAGAGCTTTCTCCCATGACTCAGTGGAGCACAGTGCCCTGCTCTGATCTGGCCCAGCAGCAGCTCTGCTCAGGCTGGCAGTGCCCAGCTCAGGCTCTGCTCACTCAGGCACTTGCTGAAGCTCAGGGCAGCTTGGCACAGCCAGGGGCTGCTGCTAGCAGGGAGGAGCTGAGGGGCAGAGCTCCTGCCAAGGCCTGGGGGGCACAAAGCCTCTGCCTCAGCCTTGCTGCTCTGCACACCAAGGGCACTGCCACAGCTCTGCCCCACCTTGGGGGGCAGGAAGGCAGAGGGGGCAGCTGTGGGCAGGAGCAGACAGCAGAGGGGAGCCTCAAGTGCCCCCCAAGGCATTGCAGCCCATGGATGGCATCTTCAGCAGCAAGCTGAGGGATGCCCAGGCTCAAGCCTCTCCTTCCCTGGCTGCTGTCCCAGCAGGACTCTCTCCCTTCTGCCTTCCAGCCCCATCCCTGTCTTCCTCAATCCAGCTCCAGCATCCAGCTCCTCAATCCGCTTCCCATCTGCTGCTGAGCCCAGGCTGGGAATTGCCCAGGGCCTGCCCCCAGCAGCAGTGGTGCCAGTGGTGCCATCCTTGCCCTCAGGGCTTGGCTTCCATCTTGCTTTGTGTCTCTGTGTCTCTATCCCATGGCATTGTTCTTCTTCCCATCCCAGCTGGGTTAGCTTCTTCCCCAGCCCATCAGCCTCTCTCCCTTCCCTTTCTCTTCCCTTAGGGAAGGCAGAGGGCTTCCTGCAGAGCCTCTGGCACTCAGCTGGTGCCCAGCCCAGTTACCCAGTGGCAGTTACCCACTGCTTTTGCACTGCTTTAGGTGCTCAGCTCTCAATGTTTCCTCTGTTTCCCTCTTTTGTCCTCATGTGTTTCTAGCACAGTCCTAATTATCTTTCAGGATCAATTTGATGTGATTTAGGCATCACACTGAGAACAAATGCCTGCTTTTTATCCATACTCCTAGGGAAACTGGGGCAGATGTAAGGAAATATCTGAATAAACAGAACTAATAGGGAGGCAAAGGCCTGAACCTCTGTCAAAATAATATGAGTGAAGCAGCAGCAGCCCTGATTGCCTTGGCAGTGCAGCAAGGCAGGGGATTTGTTTTCCCATAGGAAATGCATAGAGATGAAGGAACAAAGTCTGCCTCAGATCCTCACTCACAACTCATCAGTGTCATTCCCCTCAAAATGCAGGGGGGAAATACAACCTGGATCCACTCAGAGGGGCTCCTGCCAGAGAGCATCCTGCAGGTTTGCAGCTCTTGTGTCCTGCAGAGCACTGGGCTGTGGCAAAGTGCAGCACATTCAGCACTTCTGGGGGTTTATCTGTCCAGGTGGATCCTGTTTCTCAGGCAGAGAGACTGGGGGGAAAGTGACTGCAGTGAGAGGAAGCAATGCACCCAGGGGAGACACAGACTGCATGGCTGGGTTAAAGTCTTTGCAGAGAATTCAAGCTTGGTTCAGAGATGTGAAGGTTTGGGTTTGAAGCAGTAAGCAGCTGGTCCTCTGCTAGGGACACTGTGAACGGGAGCTGCTGCATCCATAGAATCCCAGAGTGGTTTGGGTTGGAAGGGATCTTGAAGGTCATCCAGTTCCAACCCCCTGCCATGGGCAGGGACACCTCCCACCAGCCCAGCTTGCTCCAGGCCTCATCCAGCCTGGCCCTGAACACCTCCAGGGAAGGGGCAGCCACAGCCTCCCTGTGCAACCTGTTCCAGTGTCTCCCCACTCTCACTCTAAAGAATTTCTTCCTCATTTCCAGTCTTAATCACCCCTCTCCCAGCTCAAAGCCATTGTCCCTCATCCTGTCACTCCCAGCACTTGTCCAAAGTCCCTCTCCAGCTCTCCTGCATCCCCCTTCAGGTACTGGAAGGCTGCTCTAAGGTCTCCCTGGAGCCTTCTGCAGGCTGAACAGCCCCAACTCTCCCAGCCTGTCCCCACAGGGGAGCTTCTCCAGCCCTCTGATCATCTTGGTGGCCTCCTCTGGCCCCTCTCCAGCAGCTCCAGGTCCTTCTTGTGCTGGGGGCCCCAGAGCTGGAGGCAGTGCTGCAGGTGGGGGCTGAGCAGAGCAGAGCAGAGGGGCAGAATCCCTTCCCTGTGCTGCTGGTCACCAGTGAGGCAGTCTGAACCAACACCTTAGCAGCAGATAAACTCATAGCAACCTTCCCATTACTACACCCAACCCACACCACCTTTCTCCTGCCAGAGGGCCAGGCAATACTCTGCTTCCCCATGGCCATAAAGCACCAGAGATGGGAATGCAATGGCAAAAGTGTAGGGATAAAAACCATCAAACCAGAGTTTCAGTAAAAACTCTTTCAATTTGATGCCATTGCTGAGGAGTTTTGCTTTTAACTTCGTTTCAGCTCAAGCACAGATGGCTGTGGCCTTGTGGAGAACAAAACATGTATTATTTGGGGGGGTATTCAGTACCTCAGTGCTTCCTCCTTGCCTTGTGCCTCACTCATTCCACTGTGCATGCAAATGCAAGAGGGAATCCCTGAGCTCCTTGCTCCATCTGGTCACAGGATCACAAAACTCACAGAATGGTAGGGGTTGGACTGGACCTCTGGAGACCTTCCCACCCAGCCCCTCTGCTGGAGTAGGTTTGCCTTGAGCAGGTCACTTGGGAAGGCATCCAGGTGGGTTTTGGGGGCCTCCAGAGAAGGAGACTCCATAACCTCCTTTGAACTATTAGACACTGGAATAAGCTCCCAAGGGAGGTGTTGGATTCCCTGCATTAGACAGTTTCAAGGCCCAGCCTGACAGGGTCCTGGGCCAGCTCATTTAAACTATATTCTTACTCAGGTGGTGTGTCCAGTCCTGGAGACCCCAGTACAGCACCCCAGGCTGTGCTATAGGCTGGGCAGGGACTGGCTTGAGAGCAGCCCTCAAGAAAAGGCCTTGGGGGTGCTGGGGGAGGAGAAGCTCAGCAGGAGCCAGCAGTCAGCACCTGCAGCCCAGAGAGCCAAGCAGAGCCTGGGCTGCAGCAAGAGAAGTGTGGCCAGCAGGGCAGGGAGGGGATTCTGCCCCTCTGCTCCACTCTGCTGAGACCACAGCTGCAGCTCTGGGGCCAGGTCTGGAGCCTCTGTGCCAGGAAGGCTCTGGAGGTGCTGGAAGGTGTCCAGAGCAGGGCCAGGAGGAGGAGCAGAGGGCTGGAGCTGCTCTGCTCTGCAGACAGCCTGAGAGAGTTGGGGTTGTGCAGGCTGGAGAGGAGAAGGCTCCCAGGAGACCTTCTGGTGGTCTGCAGGGGGCTGCAAGAAAGCTGGGGAAGGACTTCTGAGGGTGTCAGGGAGGGATAGGACTGGGGGGGATGGAGCAAAGCTAGAAGTGGGGAGATTGAGCTTGGCTGTGAGGAAGAAGTTGTTGCCCATGAGGGTGGTGAGAGCTTGGCACAGGTTGCCCAGGGAGGTGGTGGAAGCCTCCTGCCTGGAGGTGTTTGCAGCCAGGCTGGAGGTGGCTGTGAGCAACCTGCTGTGGTGTGAGGTGTCCCTGCCCATGGCAGGGGGCTTGGAGCTGGCTGAGCCTTGAGGTCCCTTCCAACCTGGTGTGAATTCCTTGTCCTCCCTCCTGAAACCAGCTCCCTGGACCTCACCCTATGCTAATTCATCTCACAGCAGAGTGCACCAGCTCTGGAGGCTTCTTAGCTCTGGGTAAGTATCTGTTGAGAGCTGGGAGAGAGGAGCAGGCACACAGCTATTATCCTTTTGATGCTCCACGAGTGGAATGCTCCTCTGCATATTCCAAACCCCATGTGCTGTTCCTTGTGGTTTGAGCCTGAGAGGGAGGAAGATTTCCTGCTCCAATGATTTCAAATTAATTGTTGCCTGCTAGAAAGACCTCTTTGGGTTGGGTTGGTTGTTGTTTTGTGTTTTGTTCTGCTTTTCCTGAGTCATGAAGGCCTTGGGATTCCCTCAGTGCCTGGCAAAGGGATGCAGCGTTGATGGAGCACAGAGGGACTGCAGCTGCTGCCATTCTGAGCCTGTGTGTAGACACCTACTCCACACACAAATACAGACAACTGTGTCTGCTGGCAGCACGACTGAAGCTTGCAGCTGGGAGTTTTTGGTCATCTCTCAAGGCTTGGTTGCTGCAGGAGTACTCAGGAGGCAGCTTCAGGGTTGATAATTAAGGTGGCGTTTCATTCGAGTTTGGAGCTTGGCATGTTTGCTCTGACAGGGCACCAGAGGTGCAGAGAGCTCTGGTCTGAGCCAGGAGGGGAGAAGGAAGAAGAGTGCAGGAGGATGACAGAATCACAGAATTGTTTGGGTTGGAAAAGCCTCTGAGCTCATCCAGTCCAACCAACAACCCAACACCACCATGGCCACTGAACCACATCCCAAAGTGCCATGGCCATCACAGAATGGTCCAGGCTGGAAGGGAGCTCCAGAGCTCACCCAGCCCAACCCCCTGCACTCAGCAGGGACAGCCCCACCTAGATCAGGTTGCCCACAGCCCTCTCCAGCCTCACCTGGAATATCTCCAGGGATGGAGCCTCAACCACCTCCCTGGGCAGCCTGTTGCAGTGTTCCAGCAGCCTCCTGCTGCAGAACTTGTTCCTCACATCCAATCTCAATCTGCTCTGCTCTACTTTGAAGCCATTGCCCCTGCTCCTGTCCCTGCAAGCCTTTGCAAACAGTCTCTCTGCAGCCTTCCTGTAGCCCCCTTCAGGTCCTGGCAGCTGCTCTGAGGTCTCCCTGGAGCCTTCTCCTCTCCAGGCTGAACACCCCCAGCTCCCTCAGCCTGTGCTCACAGCAGAGCTGCTCCAAGCCCCTGAGCATTTTTGTGTCCCTCCTCTGGAGCCTCTCCATCAGGTCCAGGTCCTTCCTGTGCTGAGGGCTCCAGAGCTGCACTCAGCACTGCAGGGGAGGTCTCAGCAGAGCAGAGCCAAGTGTCAGAATCACCTCTCTGGATCTCTGGCAATGCTGCTTTGGATGCAGCCCAGGCTGCTCCTGGCCTTCTGTGCTGCAAGCTCCCACTGCCTGCTCCTGCCCAGCTTCTCCCCCACCAGCACCCCCAAGTCCTTCTCCTCAGGGATGGTTTCTATCCCCTCCTCCCCCAGTCTGTACTGACAGTGAGGATTGTTCTGGCCCAGGTGCAGAGCCCTGCACTTGCTCTTGTTGGAGCTCAGGAGGTTCTCCTGGGCACCACCTCCCTGGGCAGCCTGTCCCAGTGCCTAATCCCTGAGCAGTGCTGATGGCAAATGCCCAACTCCCACTGTGCCACTCTGTCATGGTGTCACTTCTAGCAGGGATTCCATCCAAGGAGGATTGTCCAACCCTCATGAAGCAGCCCAGCATCACCTTGCAGTCTAGGTGAGTCTTGCAGCAGCCATTTCTTTGTTGTGTGACCATGGGCTCTGGGGGAGGAACAGGATGGAAGGAGCAGGAGATCCTAATCCCACTGCCCCACTGCTTCTACTTCCATTGCCTTTTGGATGCTGTTGTCCAAAGTTCAACATTCCACAACTGTTAATTCTGTATTTTGGGGCTTAGCTGCCTTCAGACACAAAATGATTTCATCCCTGAGGGGTATTTCAGACCAAGACAGCTGCTGATAGGTTTGCTTTAGCCATGCAACACCAACTCCTTTATTTGTCACAGTGAGACACTGGCCCAGGCTGCCCAGGGAGGCTGTGGATGCTGGGGGTGCTCAAGACCAGGCTGGATGAGGCCTTGGTGTGAGGTGTCCCTGGCCCATGGCAGGGAGGTTGGAACTGGCTGAGCCTTGAGGTCCCTTCCAAGCCTGACAGTTCTGTGGTTGTATGATTCACCTCCTGTTCCTTGTGTCTGAACCAGGCTCCATCCTAAGCTTATGATGAGGCACAGAACGAGCTGATGAGTTCTGGAGGCAGCAGGTAGTTCTCTCTTCTACACAATGCTATACTGGGTGACCTTCAAGGTGCCTTCCAATCCATATTCCATGGATCTGTGATTCCATGAAATGCTCACAAGGTACTAAGTGGTATGATGCCATCTCAGATGAAGCTGAAATAGGCTTTGCCTAGTGCTGCTGGACCAGCTGTGTGCTCTCCACGTGCTGTGGGAGCTCACCAGCCTCCATGCTTCTCACTTTACTTCATTCCCTCTCTTGATCTAGGATTAAAAAGGTCCCTGAGCTGGTCCAGCCAGGCATGGAGGAGCATGCTGGGAGGCTGGGTAACTCTTGCAGCCAGCAATGTCATCATTATAATCTGTCATTTGCATTCCAAACAGCAGTGAGCTGGAGCCAAGACACATTCCTGGTGGAGGCAGGTCCCTCAGCTGGCTGTGAGGTGGTGTCACAGCCCCTGGGGATGCACCCAGGGCTGATGCCAAGCCAGACACAGCTGAGTCTGCTGCAGGGCCTTGACACAGGGCACAGCAGAGCCAGGCTAAGGAGAGGCTGCTTCTGCACCACAGGGCACAGCTGCAGCTTAGTCAATAAGGGTGGAAAAGACCTCCATAGAGCTGCATTTCAGTGTCTGAAGGGGACCTACAGGCAGGCTGGGGAGGGACTGTTCAGAAGGGGCTGTGGGATTAGGATGAGGAACAATGGTCTGAAACTGGAGCAGGGCAGAGGTAGGTTGGACATCAGGGGGAAGTTCTGCACAATGTGAGTGGTGAAAGACTGGAACAGGTTACCAGAGATGTGGTTGAGGCCCCATCCCTGGGAGGCATCCAAGGTCAGACTTGATGTCTGGGCAGGCTGCTCTAGTTGGAGGTGTCCCTGCTGCCTGCAGGGGGGTTGGACAGGATGACCTTTGAGGGTCCCTTCCAACCCAATGCAAGCTGTGAGATCATAGAATCAGAGAATTGTTTCAGTTGCAAAAGACCTCCAAGACCATCAAGGCCAACCACCAGCCTAATAAACCACCAGCCTAATGAGACCACCATGTGATCTCACACTGCCAAGTCCACCACTAAACCATCTCCCTCAGCACCACACCTGCATGTTCTTTGAATGCTGGCCCAGCTTGCCCAGAGAGCTGGGAGCTGCCCCATGGCTGGAGCCATCCCAGGTCAGGTTGGTTGGGGCTGTGAGCAGCCTGCTCTGGTTGCAGCTGTCCCTGCTGGCTGCAGGGGGGTTGGACTGGGTGACCCTGAAAGGTCCCTTCCAACCCAAAGCATTCAGTGAGTCTCTGATCACAAGACAAAATTCACTGAGCCTTGTTTTGTGTGGAGGGACAGAAGGGATGGACCAGGAAGCTGTCCTGATCACCTTAGATTTCTGCTTCAATTGTTTTCTAGCATCTGAATGTGAAGTAGACAGAGAATTGACTCAGTGTATGGGTGTGAGCCTAAAGCAGGGCACCCCCAGCAGCTTGCCCAGCAGCACAATGCCCAGGGGGGGTTGGAAGCTCTCCACACCAGGAGACTCCACAACCTTTCTGGGCAGCCTGCTCCAGGCCTCCAGCAGCCTCACACCAAACAACTTTCTCCTCTTCTTTACCTGGAACCTCCTGGGTTTGTGCCCACTGCCCCTTGTGCTGTCCCTGGGCACCACTGAGCAGCGCCTGGCCCCAGCCTCTTGCCCCCCACAGCTCCTTTGTCTCTTGCTGAGCATTGCTCAGCTGCCCTCTGGGGCTGCTCTTCTGCAGGCTCTCAGCCCCAGGGCTCTCAGCCTTTGCTCCTCCCAGAGCTGCTCCAGGCCCCTCAGCAGCTTTGCAGCCTCCCTAGGACATCATTGGCCTCTTTGGCCACAAGATCACGTTGCTGGCTCATGGTGACCTTGTCCCCGAGCACTCCCAGGTCCTTCTCCCCAGAGCTGCTTCCCAGCAGGTCCCCTCTCACCTGTCCTGGCGCAGTAGGTTGTTCCTCCCTAGGAGCAGGACCCTACCCCTGCCATTGTTGAACCTCATGAGGCTCCCCTCTCCTCTACCCCACTCTCCAGCCTGTCCAGGTACCCTTTCCTCACGAGGCAGAACTGCTGCTGTGTCCCTGGGTGACTTTCCTATGGCTCTGAGTTTGTTTGTCTGGAAACCACAGGGAGAAGCAGTAAAAAGGAGCTTTGAAATGTAATTGTGTGGGCAAGATGATCAAGAGACCTGAAAGCCAGGGACCAGCCCCTCTGGGACAGGGTTACCCAGGGAAGTCTCTCCTGCTCTTCAGAGGAAGAGCTTTGCAAGGGAATGCCTTCTGCTGCCTCTGCAGCCACCCAGCAGTGTCCTACTGCAGCCTGGGGCTGAGTGTTGGCCTCCTTCCTGTGTGCTTGGTTCTTTTTACCTTGAAGACAGTTCTCTGTGTGGGGAAAACCATCTTCAAGCATCTTCTGTTAGAGCTAAAAGGGCCTTAAAATGTTGGCATTTCAGGCAACCTGTGTGCTGTGAATTGGGAAAGATATTCACGAGGCCTCATCTCCCCTGAGGGTAGAAGCAGCAGGAGCAGAAAGTGAGGAGGAGAAGGAGGAGGAGGATGGGGAGAAGGAGGAGGATGGGGAGGAGGAGGAGGAGGGGGAGGAGGAGGAGGAGGAGGGGGAGGAGGGGGAGCAGGCGGAGGAGGGGGAGAAGGAGGAGGAGGAGGGGGAGAAGGAGGAGGAGGAGGGGGAGAAGGAGGAGGAGGAGGGGGAGAAGGAGGAGGGGGAGAAGGAGGAGGAGGAGAAGGAGGAGGGGGAGAAGGAGGAGGAGGGGGAGAAGGAGGAGGGGGGGAAGGAGGAGGAGGAGGGGGAGAAGGAGGAGGGGGAGAAGGAGGAGGAGGGGGAGGAGGAGGAGGAGGGGGAGAAGGAGGAGGAGGAGGGGGAGAAGGAGGAGGAGGGGGAGAAGGAGGAGGGGGAGGGGGAGAAGGAGGAGGGGGAGGGGGAGAAGGAGGAGGGGGAAGAGGAGAAGGAGGAGGGGGAAGAGGAGAAGGAGGAGGAAGAAGAGGAGGGGGAAGAGGAGAAGGAGGAGGAAGAAGAGGAGGGGGAAGAGGAGAAGGAGGAGGGGGACAAGGAGGAGGAGGAGGGGGACAAGGAGGAGGAGGAGGAGAGGATGCCTGGGGGCTTTGCATAGCACCATCCAAGATGTGCTTAGAGCAGAGCTGCTTGCAGCGGAGATTCTGCTGACCCCAGCCTTGCCTTGCTGGGCAAGCTGAGCTGCTGCAGCACCTCCTTGTGCTGTCACCATGCTGTCAGGTGTCTGGGAGCTCTGAGAAGTTCAGAGTCTCCCTCTCTGCTCTATTTCAACTCAAGACATTTGTTGCTGAACGAACTGGTGGAGAATTAAGGAAGAGAATGGAAGCAGCTGCAGAGCTTTGCCCTTGAGAGGGGCAGCAGGACCTAGCCAGGCCGGCCTGGCTTGCATGCAAATGACAGACACTGGCAAGGAGATGATTCAGAGAGCACAGAAGTGACAGCCCTGCCTTGGGCTGCCCTGCTGCTGGCTGCTCAGCCACTGCACCTTGCTAAAGGACTTGGAAGAGCCTGAGCCAGCTGGCAGGGAAGGTGGTGAGGGAGCCACCAGAGTACCAGGGAGCAGGGGTGCTGGCCTGCCCAGGGCATGGCCACTCTGGGGCTCCACTGGGGTTTATCTCCTGCCTCTTCTTCCTCACCAACATTTTCATGGGAACCCCCACTAAAAAGCTCCTTGTCCCACCCCAGCCCTCCATCCTCCATTGAAGTATGTAGCTGGAACCCATGGAATCACAGAGTGCTTGAGGTTGGAAGGGACCTTAAAGAACATGTGGCTCCAACCCCCCTGCCATGGGACACCTTTCACTAGGCCAGGTTGATCAAGGGCTTGTCCAGCCTGGCTTTGAACACTTCCAGGCTTGGAGTCTCCACAACTTCTCTGGGCAACCTATTCCAGTGCCTCACCACCCTCATGGGGAAGAATTTCCTCCTAATGTCTTCTCTAAATCCAGCTTCTCCCAGGTCAAAGCTGTTGTTCTTCATTCTGTCACTCCCAGCCCTTGTCAAAAGTCTCTCCCCAGCTCTCCTGGAGCCCTTTCAGGTACTGGAAGGCTGCCCTAAGGTCTCCCTGAAGCCTTCTCATCTCCAGGGTGAACAGCCCTAACTCTCCAAGCCTGTCCCCATAGCAGAGCTTCTCCAGCTCTCTGATCATCTTCATGGCCTCCTCTGGCCCCTCTCCAGCAGCTCCAGGTCCTTCTTGTGCTAGGGGCACCAGAGCTGGAGGCAGTGCTGCAGGTGGGGTCTCATGAGAGCAGAGAAGTAGACCCCCTTCCCTTGAGCTGCTGCCCAGGCTGTCAGGGATGCAGCTCAGCCTGTTGATGTTTGGTTGGAAGCAGAAACTCTTGAGACAATGAACCTGCAGCACTGCTCCAGGGCTATCAGAGTCCATGTTTGATGAGCCCGTTCTCTAGACCCCAACCTAGGTTTTGTCTTCCAGATGGAGAGGGTGGTTCACCCAACTCAAGAGATGAAGTAATAGAATCATAGGGTCACAGAATGCTTTGGGTTGGAAGGGACCTCCAAAGGTCATCCAGTCCAACCCCCCTGCAGTCAGCAAGGACATCCTCCACTAGACCAGAGCCCTGTCAAGCCTGACCTTGAATACCTGCAGGGATGGGGCCTGAGCTACCTCCCTGGGCAACCTGTTGCAGTGTTCCAGCAGCCTCATGGTAAAGAACTTCCTCCAAACATCCAACCTCAACCTACTCCACACTCCTGCTCTACTCCTGTGGCAGGGCCTGGATCTGCAGGAGAAAGGCCCACCAACCACTGCTGCCAGGGGCAGGGCTCCACCATTTGTGAGCCTCCTGTGGTGAGTGCAGAGCTTTTAAACAGCACTCTGTGTTGGGTTAGGAACTGGCTGGAGGCTGAGCCCAGAGAGTGGTGGTGAATGGTGCCACAGCCAGCTGGCAGCCAGGCACCAGTGGTGTGCCCCAGGGATCAGTGCTGGGCCCCAGCCTGTTCAGTATCTTCATTGATGATCTGGATGAGGGCATTGAATCAGGCATCAGTAAGTTTGCAGATGACACCAAGCTGGGGGCAGGAGTTGATCTGCTGAGGGAGAGAGGCTCTGCAGAGAGACCTTGCCAGGCTGGGCAGATGGGCAGAGTCCAAGGGCAGGAGATTGAACACATCCAAGTGCCAGGTTCTGTACATTGGCCACAGCAACCCCAGGCAGTGCTGAAGGCTGGGGTCAGAGTGGCTGAGAGCAGCCAGGCAGAGAGGGACCTGGGGGTGCTGATTGACAGCAGTGAACATGAGCCAAGGGCATCCTGGCCTGCAGCAGGAAGAGTGTGGCCAGCAGGAGCAGGGAAGTCCTTGTGCCCTGTGCTCAGCACTGCTGAGGCCACACCTGGAGTCCTGTGTCCAGTTCTGGGCTCCTCAGGTTAGGAAAGAGGTTGAGCTGCTGGAAGGTGTCCAGAGAAGGGCAACAAAGCTGGGGAGGGGTCTGGAGCACAGCCCTGTGAGGAGAGGCTGAGGGAGCTGGGGTTGCTTAGCCTGCAGAAGAGGAGGCTCAGGGGAGACCTTCTTGCTCTCTGCAACTCCCTGCAGGGAGGTTGTAGCCAGGTGGGGGTTGGTCTCTTCTCCCAGGCAACCAGCACCAGAACAAGAGGACACAGTCTCAAGCTGCACCAGGGGAAGGTTCAGGCTGGATGTTAGGAAAAGTTCTACACAGAGAGACTGGCCACTGGGATGTGCTGCCCAGGGAGGTGGTGGAGTCACCACCCCTGGAGGTGTTCAGGAGCAGACTTGGTAGGGTGCTTGGTGCCATGGGTTAGTTGATTAGGTGGTGTTGGATGATAGGTTGGGTATGATGATCTTGAAGGTCTCTTCCAACCTGGTCTGGTATATTCTGTTCCGTTCTATTCTGTTCCATTCTATTCTATTCTATTCCATTCCATTCCATTCCATTCCATTCCATTCTATTCTATTCTATTCTATTCTATTCTATTCTATTCTATTCTATTCTATTCTATTCTATTCTATTCTATTCTATTCTATTCTATTCCATTCCGTTCTGTTCTATTCCATTCTATTCCATTCCATTCTATTCTATGCTATTCTATGCTATGCTATGCTATTCTATTCTATTCTGTTCTGTTCTGTTCTGTTCTGTTCTGCTCTGTTCTGCTCTGTTCTAAAGTTGAGTTGAGAACCGTGGGGTTGGGAGTAGGTCAGCAGTGATTGGGAGGTGAGCTGAGGCTGTTGGGTAAGGAAGGGGAGAAGGAAGGTGAGGCTCAGACGCCTTCGACATTGCCGGTGGCATGTTCTGCCCAAAGGAAGCCACTCACGCTGGGAAATGCTCTGACTGCAGGCAGATCGTTTAGAGCAGAAGCTGTTATGCAGATTGCTCCCTCATTTCCTTGCCCAATTAGCTCCTTCACACGCCCCAGGCATTCGTGGCTGGGGCTGATTTGGTGGCGTTTTAACCCAAACTCACCACCTTGTCCTCACAGCAGGCTTGCCCAGCTGTGCCTCTTCTCCCCACCCTGGGCTCTCTGGGGGGGCAGATGTGTTCCCAGGGCTGGCAGCTCCCCCCCCAACCCCCCAAACAGGGCTGGGAGCTGCCTGCCAGAGCTGCTAATCAAAGGTTGCAGGAGGTGGTGGCTTTGCCAGAGACTTCCCTGTGACCTATTAATTGAGCTGCATTTTTGAGGCCACTGATCTCCAGCACCACGGGTTTTGCATGGGCATTAAATTGCAGCTTGCAGGGACTCTGGCATGCTGAAATCCTACAGCAGCAGAGATCTGAGATTTGGGAGGAGGGAAGGGCCCTAACTGTAAACATGTTTTGCTGATTGTCCTAAAGGAGGGTTGCAGCCTCCTGCCCTGCAGTCCTCCCCGAGCTGGGATGAGCCAAGCCCTCGGCGCTGCCAGGAGAGCCGTGCCAGGGCCGTGCCAGCCCCTGTTGCACAATGCAGGCAGCCTTGGCCAGGGGAGGTGTGAGCAGCAGGGAAGGAGGGCGGGGTGTGGAGGCCACACTCTGTAATTGAGGATCAAAGTGAAGGCTTTCTGCTCCTCCATCTGCACAGCAGCTCTGCAGCCGCGCCAGGCAGCATCTCTCAGCCAGACCTCCTGTCGCCAGGGAGAAGGGAAGAGGTAAGGCTGGCTTCTGTCAAATCCTTTCTCTTTGGATAGAAGAGGAGCAGAGAATGCTTTGGGTTGGAAAGGGACCTTTCAAGCTCTCCTAGTCCCTGCCCCCTGCAGCCAGCAGGGACAGCTGCAGCTGGAGCAGGTTGTTCAGAGCCCCATCCAACACGACCTTGAATGCTGCTCTCTGGGCAGCCTGGCACTGTGGGCCATCACCCTCGGCATACAAAAGTTTACAATCTAGCCTGAAGAGTCTTTAAATCTAGTTTTGTAAGGAAAGTCTTTCCTGACATTGCATTTGGTGGTAGGAAGCAGTGTGGAGAGGAGAATACTCCAGGGGGACCTCAGAGCTGCAGGGATCCTGCAGGAAGGCTGCAGAGAGAGCCCTGAGGAGGCCACAAAGATGCTTCAAGGGCTGGAGCAGCTCTGCTGGGAGCACAGGCTGAGGGAGCTGGGGCTGTGCAGCCTGCAGAGGAGAAGGCTCCAGGGGCACCTCAGAGCTGCCTGCCAGGACCTGAAGGCATCCTGCAGGAAGGCTGCAGAGAGACTTTTGCTGAGGGGGGCTGGAGCCAGGCCAAGGGGGAATGGTTGGAAGCTGAGGCAGAGCAGGGTCAGAGTGGAGCTGAGGCAGAAGTTGTTGCTTGGGAGGGTGGTGAGAGTGTGGCCCAGGCTGGCCAGGGAGGCTGTGGCTGCCTCCTTGCTGGGGGTGTTGAAGGCCAGGCTGGCTGAGGCCTTGAGCAGCTGAGTGGAGCTGAGAGGTGTCCCTGGGCATGGTGGGGAGCTTAGAGCAGATGAGCTCTGAGCTCCCTTCCAGCCTGAGCCATGCTGTGAGCCTATGATTAAGCAGAGCCTGCACCCAGCAAAGCTGCCAGAAATGTGAGGGAATGTGCCAGACACAGTGAGGACCTTGCAAAACTCAGCTGATGATTGGTACCTCCAGGAGCCCTCCCTGGGTTCTCACCTGCTGGGCAGAGGTGGGGAGGCTGTGGAGGTAAAGGGGGAAAGGTGAGGCAAAACATTCCTGAAAGCTTAAAACCCTAGGATAAAATCCCACTTTCTAGAGGCCTGGGCAGCTGCATCTCACTCCTGCTGAACAAGTTTTCTTCCACAGACCTTTCCACCACCAAAACCTCTCAGCTTCCCAACTAGAAAGAGCAATGCCAGGTCCTGTTCTCTCCTCCTGTTTGCCAAATGACAGGATGCAGCAGGAGCTGAACTCACAGAATCACAGCATGCTAGAGGCTGGAAGGGACCTCCAGAGATCATCACCCTGTTTGCCCTTCACCTCTCCACTCCTGTGTGCTGCTAACTAGAGATTAATGCTCCATAATTAACCATCAGCACTAATGAGAAGGCAAAGCTTTAATATGAATGTGTGTGTTTGCACTCTGGCAACACAGCAGTTCAGTCTGGAAGCTGGATGGTCTCTGCAGAGCTTCCTCTCATGGTGTGTGTGGCTTTCTGCATCCCAGTTAGCACAGAACCCACTCTGCAGCAGCACAAATCCAACTTCTGGCCAAGTTCTCTGCCAGAATCCATGAGTGGTGAAGGGTGTGTGTGTGAAATGCTTTTTGGAGTAAGCTGCTTCAACAGCCTGAAATAATCCAGTGTGAGGCAAGGTTCACAGATGGGTTTGGGTTGGAAGGGACCTCGAAGCTCAGCCAGCTCCAACCCTCTGCCATGGGCAGGGACACCTCCCACCAGCCCAGCTTGCTCAAGGCTTCATCCAGCCTGGCCTTGAACACCCCCAGGGAGGAGGCAGCCACAGCCTCCCTGGGCAGCCTGTGCCAGAGTCTCCCCAGCCCCACTGGAAAGAATTTCTTCCTCATCTCCAGTCTCAGCCTGCCCTCTTCCAGCTTCACCCCATTCCCTCTCATCCTATCACTCCCAGCCCTTGTCCAAAGTCCCTCCCCAGCTTTCCTGCAGCACCCTTCAGGTACTGGGAAGGTTGGATTAAGGTCCCCCTGGAGCCTTCTCTTCTCCAGGCTGAAGAGCCCCAGCTGATACTAAAGCCACAAGTTATGAAAGCAGGGCTTGGCTTGGGGACTTGGATTGCAGCAGTGATTGGGTAACCAGCTCATGGGGAAAACAGATACTGTGGAGCCTCCTTGGGACAGAAGGGTGCCCAGTGCCCAGTGGTCTGAGCTGGGCTGTCACACTCAGAACTGGATGTAGGAGGTGAAAATGGAAAGCAAAAGGAGCTGGGATGGAGAGGAGGAATGACTCTGCTGGGAAGGCTGCAGAGAGGCTTTTGCTGAGGGGGTCAGGAGCCAGGCCAAGGGGGAATGGTTGGAAGCTGAGGCAGAGCAGGGTCAGAGTGGAGCTGAGGCAGAAGTTGTTGCTTGGGAGGGTGGTGAGAGTGTGGCCCAGGCTGGCCAGGGAGGCTGTGGCTGCCTCCTTGCTGGGGGTGTTGAAGGCCAGGCTGGCTGAGGCCTTGAGCAGCTGAGTGGAGCTGAGAGGTGTCCCTGGGCATGGAGGGGAGGTTGGAGCAGCTGAGCTCTGAGGTCCCAACCTGACCACATCCTATGCTCTCTTTCCTTGGTAAGGTTTTTATTTCTGCTAACTCCTCTGTTGTACCAGGGAGGGCTCTCAGCAGTGGTGCAGAGAGGAAGATGGACATTAGGAGCATGAAGAGCTACCTCTATTGGCTGTACTGCCAGTTTGAACTCATCACCTGCAGCTACCTGATGGAGCCCTGGGAGAAAGTGCTCTTCTACAGCTTCAACGTGGCCATGCTGCTGGCAGTGCTCTACACTGCCTATGTCTTTGTCCCTGGCCACGTCAGCACAGCTCTGCAGTTCTTCCTGCACCTCTTTGGATACCAGCATGACAAGCTGTGGTGAAATAACACTGGGAGTCTGACCCTGACTGCTGGATCCAAGCAGTGCTGCCCTCAGGACTCCCGTTCTGTCTAGGGGCTGTGCAAACACAATTCCATTCTGCTGCATCCCCCCATGGTCTCCTGTGGTCTGGGACACCCCCACAGCAAAGGGTTCACAGAAACAATTTCCATCAGCCCTTGGGTTTTTAGCCTCTGATTGCCTGCTTCCCAAAGAGCACTGCAGAGGGTCCTACAATTGTTTGGGCTGGGAACCAGCTCAGCAGGTCCAGCCATTCTCTAGCTCTGCCAAGGCTGGTGCCAAACCATGGCCCTCAGCGCCACATCTCCACGGCTTTGAAATCCCTCCAAGGATGGGGACTCCAACACTGCCTTGTGTAGCCTGGGCCAGGCCTTGATAACCCTTCTGGAGGGAGAAATTGTTCCTTATGTCCAACCTAAACCTCCCCTGGAGCAACCTGAGGCTGTTTCATCTTGTGCTGTCACTTGGTCTTTGGGAGAAGAGCCCAAGCCCCACCTGGCTCCAGCCTCCTCTCAGGAAGCTGTAGAGAGGCAGAAGGTCTCCTCTCAGCCTCCTTTTCTCCAGGCTAATCAAGCCCAGCTCCCTCAGCTGCTCTTCCCCAGCCCCTGCCCCACCTTTGTTGCCCTTCTCTGGACCTGCTCCAGCTCCTCAATGTCCTTCTTGGATTGAGGGCCCACAACCAAACCTAGGATTTGAGCTGTGGCCTCCCCAGTGCCCAGCCCAGGGGCACAATCCCTGCCCTGCTCCTGCTGGCCACACCATTGCTGAGCCAGGCCAGGCTGCTGGTGGCCTTCTTGGCCAGCTGGGCACATTGCTAGCTCATCTTCAGCTGCTGTCAAGCAACACCTCCAGGTCTTTCTCTCCTTAACTCTGAAAACTTGAAGGCCTGGCTGCAGTTATGAAGCTGCTTTGGTACAGACACAGCCGTGCTGCCTGTTTGGCTATTGCAGGGAATGCTGCTTGGATATGGAGTCTCCTCTGGAGAGGCTCTTGGGTGGCAGAGCTGAGAGGGGAGATGTCTGCACACAAGGTTTTGCACGGCACAGCTCCCAGCTGCTGCCCTAAGCCTCACCTGTCTGTATTCAGAGAATCAGTTTCTTATTTGTTTCCTTGCCTCAGCTATTTCATACAAGGGATTCCTTGCCTGGGTCCTCATCACTCTGCCAGTGATGCAGCTGAGTCATTAACAGTGTGGGGATTTACTGCCATGAAAGCTGAGAATAAAATCCTTGTCTTCCTGGAGTGCAGAAGTGATTTTTGTGTTTGGCTTTTACCAGGCAGGTGAAGCCTGCTCGGCCCCTGCAGAACACAGCCAGGGCAGGCAGGGACATCTCAGCTGCAAAACAAGCAAACACCACCTAAAATACATCTCTCCTCTCCTCCTAACCCTTAGACCCCTTCCTTTTGTGCTCTACCTGTCCAGCAGTGTCTCAAACAGGAGCTCTAACCCTAACCCTTCCCTGGAGGTGTTCAAGGTGAGGCTTGGATGAGGTCTTGAGCAACCTGGACTGGTGGGAGGTGGGGGATTGGTGGAGGCTGAGGGAGGGGATTCTGCCCCTCTGCTCCACTCTGCTGAGACCACAGCTGCAGCTCTGGGGCCAGTGCTGGAGCCTCTGTGCCAGGAAGGCTCTGGAGGGGCTGGAAGGTGTCCAGAGAAGGGCCACGAGGAGGAGCAGAGGGCTGGAGCTGCTCTGCTCTGGAGACAGCCTGAGAGAGTTGGGGTTGTGCAGGCTGGAGAGGAGAAGGCTCCCAGGAGACCTTCTGGTGGCCTTCCAGGATCTGCAGGGGGCTGCAAGAAAGCTGGGGAGGGACTTCTGAGGGTGTCAGGGAGGGATAGGACTGGGGGGGATGGAGCAAAACTAGAAGTGGGGAGATTCAGCTTGGATGTGAGGAAGAAGTTGTTGCCCATGAGGGTGGTGAGAGCCTGGCACAGGTTGCCCAGGGAGGTGGTGGAAGGCTCCTGCCTGGAGGTGTTTGCAGCCAGGCTGGAGGTGGCTGTGAGCAACCTGCTGTGGTGTGAGGTGTCCCTGGCCATGGCAGGGGGCTTGGAGCTGGCTGAGCCTTGGGGTCCCTTCCAAGCCTGACAATTCTGTGATTCTCCTGAGACTGCAGGCTGTGGAACTCAGGTGTTGGACACTCTCTGATTGGCTTTGTTTCAAAATCCTTGGGCTTTAAGCTTCACCCTCAAGATGCCTTTGCTGCTGGTGTGCTGCAGTGATGTGGGCTGGAGCTGCTCAGGGATAAACTACCCAACACAGGCAGCTTGGCAACTGGAGCCCATGTTCTGCAGAGTAGAGCAGGGCACACAGTCAGCTTAGCAACTGGAACCCCAGGAGGATCATGGAATGTAGGGAGGGAGGGCACGTACAGGGTGACATCAATGCACCTTCACTGCTCCCCAGCCTGAACTGAGTTCTCTTCCATCTTCTCAGCCCAGAGGTGTTCCTAGACTATCCTCTCCTTCCAGAGAAGAGGATGTTATTAGTAACTGGCAATCAAATGGCTTGTGAAATGAGATTTGGTCACAGTGCTGACACTAATTACCTTATTTGTCATCTGAAAATGAGATCCAGTTCCCTTCCTGATTTATAATTAGGGAAAATAGGGCATAAAAATAATCAGGAAGATGGGAGCAGCTGCACTTAAACTTACACCTCCTTAGCTAAGTAATTCCTGAGCTTGTAAAGAACATCCCTCTAAAGCTTTCAGCTCAGAGCCCAGCTGTGTGTTTTGTTAAAGGAACTGAATGGCCACAGCAGTGAAGCTCCCAGCAGCTTTGGAGCACTTACTGGTGATCAGCAACAGGAGAGGAAGGGAAAAGTTGTAGCTGTTGCAATTGTCAGACTACTCATGAAGATACAACCCCAGACTCTCAGCATGCTGGGGCAGGAAGGGACCTCAGGAGATCATCCAGATGCTGGACACCCCCAGCAGCTTGCCCAGCAGCACAGTGCCCAGGGGGGGTTGGAAGCTCTCCACACAAGGAGACTCCACAACCTCTCTGGGCAGCCTGCTCCAGGCCTCCAGCACCCTCACACCAAACAACTTTCTTCACATGGAACCTCCTGGGCTCCACTTTGTGCCCCTTGCCTCTTGTCCTGTCCCTGGGCACCACTGAGCAGAGCCTGGTTTGCTCCCCACCCTTTATCTCTTGCTGAGCACTGCTCAGCTCCCCTCTGGGGCTGCTCTTCTCCAGGCTTGTTTGACAACCAGCAGTGTCTAGAGCAGATCTGTGCAGAGAGCCCTGCAGATGCTGGAGCCCCAGAAGCAGAGCTCAGTGGAGGAGCAGCCCCAGAGCTATGCTTGCCCTACATTCCAGGGGAGGACTGCAGACACGGAGCCAGGCACCTGGCGACGTGAAGGAATCCGACATCGGCTGCCCCTGGGTGCGGTGCTGTTTACTGCTGCCCTCTCCACACCTCTCCCACTGGCTGTTTGTTGTGGCCACCTCTGTTGCAACAGCTGCTGTACAAACCCCTGGCTGTAGTGATAGGATGGGGGGGGGACTGGATTGAAGTAGACTGAGACTGGAGATGAGGAAGAAATTCTTCCCAGTGAGGGTGGGGAGACACTGGGACAGGCTGCCAGGGAGGCTGGGGATGCCTCCTCCCTCCAGGTGTTCAAGGCCTTGGACAGCCTGGGCTGGTGGGAGGTGTCCCTGCCCATGGCAGGGTGCTGGGACTGGCTGATTTGGAAGCTCCCTTCCAACCCAACCCATTCTATGAACCTATGAAATTGTGCCTGTGGTGCTGCCCAGCTCCACAGCAGCAAAGATCCCAGCTCAGCTGTGGAGAACCTGGAGAGCACCAGGGCAGAAACAAGGAGCTAAACAGCAGCTGACAAGCCCCCAAATTCTGCATGTACTGCACACATCCCAGTCCTCCCTGCCTGTCTCCACAGCCCTCACCTGCAGAGGAGGATTTAGAGGCTCACATCCAAACTCCCCTTGCAAGTGGCGTTTCGAAAGCCAGGCGTGCGTGGGCAGGCTGCCCTCTGCAAGCTGGGCTGTGACCAGCAGCCCCAGGGGATGAACTGATAGCACAAGGCCAGGGCCACAGATCTGCTCGTGTCAGGCCTGTGCATGCTCACCTGGTGAGGTGAAGCTCAGCCAGCCAGGCAGTGCCACAATCTGATGTCTGTCAAACCAGCCCCCTGCACTCGATGTGCTGCTCCCAGCAGTGAGAGAACAGAGGCTGCCCGAGGTGGAGCAGGGCTGCTGGAGCAGCCTGCTGCAGCCCTGCCAGCCTGGCTTCACTCCCCAGGGGCTGGGGCTGTGGAGTCTGCAGTGAGTGCCACAGCACCTGAGTGTTTCTGCTCAGGCTGGCAGTGCCCAGCTCAGGCTCTGCTCACTCAGGCACTGGCTGAAGCTCAGGGCAGCTTGGCACAGCCAGGGGCTGCTGCTAGCAGGGAGGAGCTGAGGGGCAGAGCTCCTGCCAAGGCCTGGGGGCACAAAGCCTCTGCCTCAGCCTTGCTGCTCTGCACACCAAGGGCACTGCCACAGCTCTGCCCCACCTTGGGGGGCAGGAAGGCAGAGGGGGCAGCTGTGGGCAGGAGCAGACAGCACAGGGGAGCCTCAAGTGCCCCCCAAGGGATTGCAGCCCCTGGATGGCATCTTCAGCAGCAAGCTGAGGGATGCCCAGGCTCAAGCCTCTCCTTCCCTGGCTGCTGTCCCAGCAGGACTCTCTCCCTTCTGCCTTCCAGCCCCATCCCTGTCTTCCTCAATCCAGCTCCAGCATCCAGCTCCTCAATCCGCTTCCCATCTGCTGCTGAGCCCAGGCTGGGACTTGCCCAGGGCCTGCCCCCAGCATCAGTGGTGCCAGTGGTGCCATCCTTGCCCTCAGGGCTTGGCTTCCATCTTGCTTTGTGTCTCTGTGTCTCTATCCCATGGCATTGTTCTTCTTCCCATCCCAGCTGGGTTAGTTTCTTCCCCAGCCCATCAGCCTCTCTCCCTGCTTCCCTTAGGGGAGGCAGAGGGCTTCCTGCAGAGCCTCTGGCCCCTGTCTGGTGCCCAGCCCAGCCCTGCCCCATGACAGAAGGTGATGTTGGGCACATCCCTTTCCCCCTGGCTTTTCAGAAGAAACCTCACAGTTCAGCTGTCCATTTTCCCAGCAGTGCTTCAGCAGGAGTTGAAACTCAGGAACCAGATCTCAAATGTCTGCTAAACTAAATGCACCTCAGGCTGCTCCCCAGGAGCCGCTGGACCTCTGCAGCTCCCACACGCGGTGGGAGGCTGGCAGCATCCCCTGATGAAGGTTTGTCCTTGCAGGGCTCTGCAGCTTCTCTCTCATTAAAGCACACTCAGCGAGTTCAAAGTCTTCCTCACCTCCTACAGGCAGCGATGGCTTTGTTCACAGGGGGCTTTGTGCCCCCCTGCTGCTGCTTACCCCTCGGAGTCTTTAGAGGCCTGAGAGCAGTTCCTGCTCCTTGTTGTCCCTTGCTGTGTTGCTGCCCCCCCCAGCTGCATCCTGTCTACGCTGCTGTTTACATCTGAGCCTAACCTGAGTTCTTATCTTGGCCACTCATTAGCTGACCTGAAAATCCTGTTTCTGAGACGAACTTGTCAGCACTTCAGAGCCTGCTGCTTCGTTTCAGCTCACTGGGAGCTGCTTGGAAGAGAAAGGAGCTCACAGCAGATCTGCTTCCTTTTACAAAGCTGACCTTAAATGGCTTGCTCCTGCCTGGCTGGAAATCTCTGCCTAACTTCCCTGCTCAGCTGCAACCCCTGCATGGAAGAGCCTGCTCAGGGTTGTGCCCCTGCAGTGTCAGTCCTGCTTGGAAGGGTGTTTACATGGCAATGTTCCTAGGGACAAAGGGGAGAATGGGAAAGTCAGAGTGTTTGCTTCCCTGAGGAGAGCAGGGCTTTGCACCATCAGTACCTTCTCACTGACTACCATGGAATCAGAGAATTGTTTGGGCTGGAAAAGCAAGAGAGAGTGCTCCCAAAGGCCTGCAGGGACAGGAGCAGGGGCAATGGCTTCAAACTAGAGAAGATTTAGATTGGATGTGGGGAACAATTTCTGCACCATGAGGAACAGGTTGCCCAGGGAGGTGGCTGAGGCTCCATCCCCGGAGATGTTCCAGGTGAGGCTGGACAGGGCTGTGGGCAACCTGATCTAGTTGGGGATGGCCCTGCTGAGTGCAGAGGGGTTGGACTGGATGAGCTTTGGAGCTCCCTTCCAACCCAGACCCTTTTAGGATTCTATCAGAAAATCACTCCAAGGTCATCCGGTCCAACCATCAACCCAGCACCACCATGGCCACCAAACCCTGGCCCACAGTGCCATGGCCACAGGTTTCTTGAACACTTCCAGGGCTGGGGACTCCACCACCTCCCTGGGCAGCCTGTGCCAATCCCTGACCACTCTTGCAGCAAGGACATCTTTCCCAGTGTCCAAGCTAACCCTCCCCTGGCACAATCCCAGGCCACTTCCTCTCATCAGCTCTGATTCTGACCTGCCCACCCTGCCCATGGAACTGGAATGGGAAGCACAGCTGAGGGTACTGAGAGGACTCCTCAGGGATCTGACAACTGCAGGCCCCTGAATGGTGTCCCTTCTCACCCAGCTGACTTGGTGAGGGCAGCCTTTGGTTTGCACAGGAGAAAAGCCTTGACCAAAGAACCTGCTGCAGCATCTTCCTGAGTACGAGGGAGGTGCCAGTGGGGTTCCTCCTGTTCCTCTTGAGGGTGCCCCAGGCAGGAAAGCAGAGGCTGAGCCTGCAGGTGCTTGAGCATTCAGGGAGTGTGTGGTTTCTCACCTTGCTCAAGTTCATTGGCTATCACCACATACAAACCCCTCACAACGTGCTCAGGAGGTGGGTTGGTGACCCACCTCATGTACCAGCCCTTGAGCAGCCTTCTCCAAGGACAGATGTGCTGGCTCAGCCAGGTAGAGGAGGAACTGATGTCCAAAACTCTGACTCCTGGGCTGTTGGTGGCTCCCAGTCACCAAGTGGGGAAGCCACAGCTGTAGGAATGCTTCCAAGAGGCTGTGTTGGGCTGAAAAGGAGAGGCTTTGGGAAAGGAGAAATTGAGGCAGCAGGGAAGCTGTGGTAAAGGAGAGAGCTATAAATGGAGCTCAGAGGCTGCCAAGGGCTACCAGCAGCTGGCCCAGCAGCTGGTCACAGCTTGGACTGAAGACAATTCCTCTTAAATCCTACTTGGAGCATACACATCCTGCTGTTGCATGGAGTCTTGGGCTCTTGCAGCCATCTGCTAGCACAGAGAGCTCAGCACATGGGTATGGAAGCAGGCAGCAATGTGCAGGGGTGCTGCAAAGCTGAGGGGCAGCTGCCTCCCACAGCCAGCTGGAAGAGCTGCCCCAGCAGGAGTGCTCCCACCAGCACCTCCAGCAGTGCCCTGGGAACCTGCACAACCCCCTCTGACCAAGGCCTCCATCAGGGGACCTCGGATCTGGACAGCTCAGCACCAAGTGCCTCAACACCTCTGCTCCTGGGGCCCTCAGGGTGCCTAAAGGAGCCAGTTCTGAGTTGTTTTCAGTGCAGTGGTTCCCATTTGGAAGGAACAAAGAGCTTCAAGCAATGACTTTGAGGGTTGCATTCACTCTTACTGCCTTAAATGTGTCAGTGACTCTCTTTGGGGGAGATGCTGAGGAACCTTGAGTCTGCAGAAGAGCAGCCCCAGAAGAAGCCAGAACAATGCTCAGCAAGAGCTAAAGGAGCTGTGGGGGGCAAGAGGCTGGGGCCAGGCTCTGCTCAGTGGTGCCCAGGGACAGGCCAAGGGGCAGTGGGCACAAAGTGGAACCCAGGAGGTTCCACCTGAGCAGGAGAAACTTTTCCTCATCTGTCTGGTGAGGAAAGGCTGAGAGCCCTGGGGCTGAGAGCCTGCAGAAGAGCAGCCCCAGAGGGCAGCTGAGCAATGCTCAGCAAGAGACAAAGAACCTGTGGGGGGCAAGAGGCTGGGGCCAGGCTCTCTTTAGTAGTTTTCTCTATTAGACAAGGGACAATATACAAACTGGCACCCAGAAGTTCCACCTTAACATCAGGAGAAGCTTCTTTGGTGTGAGGCTGCTGGAGGCCTGGAGCAGGCTGCCCAGAGAGGTTGTGGAGTCTCCTTGTGTGGAGAGCTTCCAACCCCCCCTGGGCATTGTGCTGCTGGGCAAGCTGCTGGGGGTGCCCTGCTGGAGCAGGGGGTTGGACTGATGATCCCCAGAGGTCCCTTCCAGCCCCTCCATGCTGGGATTCTAGGATTCAAACATTAACTCCTTTCAGTGGAGTTCTGGGGTAAAAACTCAGCCCTTTCAGTCTCAGCTGTGCACTACAGAGAGGCAGGGATGAACAAAGAGCCACATTAACAACAAAGGTGCTGACCAGAGGGGCTACAGCCAATGCAGGCAGCAGGCTCAGCATGCTCTCATACAAAGCCTGCCCAAAACACTGACACCACTTTTGAGGGTGTCAGGGAGTGATAGGAGTGGGGGAGATGGACCTGACTGTGGGGAGATTGAGATTGGATGTGAGGAAGAAGCTGTTGCCCATGAGGGTGGTGAGAGCCTGGCACAGGCTGCCCAGGGAGGTGGTGGAAGCCTCCTGCCTGGAGGTGTTTGCAGCCAGGCTGGAGGTGGCTGTGAGCAACCTGCTGTAGTGTGAGGTGTCCCTGCCCATGGCAGGGAGGTTGGAACTGGCTGAGCCTTGAGCTCCCTTCCAAGCCTGACAGCTCTGTGATTGTGTGATTCACCTCCTGTTCCTTGTGTCTGAACCAGGTTCCATCCTAAGCTTATGATGAGGCACATAAAGAGCTGATGAGTTCTGGAGGCAGCAGGTAGTTCTCTCTCTTATACAATGATATTCTAGAGCAAAGATTGCCAAAACCCCTCTGGAAGCCACCACCTGAGTCTCACCCCTCCATTTGACTCTTCTAGCCAAAAGAAGTGGCCTTGGCAAGGCCTCAGCAGAGGCTCTGCAGGCAGGAGGAGCAAACTGCTGGGAATGAGTCCTTCACCATCACCATCCCTGTGGGTTTTGTCCTGAGTGTTCCTTAGGTTGATGCTAGGTTGCACTGAGATGAAAATGGGACTGGTGCAAGAGTTTCTCAGAGCTTACAACCCCTTCTCCTTAGAGCAGCTGTGCTTTGGGGCCAGCAAGATGAGGCAACAGTGACATCAGGTGGCTTACACCACACTAACCCCTGGGACAGCACACAGCAGGGCTCAGCAAGGTGAGCAGAGGCTGGAGCACCTCTGCTGGGAAAGCACACTGAGAGCTGGGGCTGTCCAGCCTGGAGAAGGCTCCAGGGAGACCCTAGAGCAGCCTCCCAGGGTTTGAAGGGGGCTGTGGGAGAGCTGGGGAGGGACTTTCGTCCAGGGCATGGAGTGACAGGAGAAGTGATGGCTTCAAACTGGCAGAAGCTGGATTTAGTAGTGCATGTTCTGTCTCTTTTCTTCCAGTAAGTCACTGAGTGGTGAAAAAAAGTGGGGCTGGGGTAGCTTAAGTACTTCAGCAAACCTGCAGTGAGGCCAAGCTGAAGGGGGTGGTTGGTAAGACTGAAGCAACGGGCACTGGCAGCTCAGAAGGCCAATGGCAGCCTGGGCTGCATCCAAAACAGTGTGGCCAGAGATGGAGAGAGGGGATCCTGCCCCTCTGCTCTGCCCCAGGGAGACCTCACCTGCTGTGCTGTGTCCAGCTCTGGGGCCCCCAACACAAGGACACAGACCTGAGGGAGAGGGTCTAGAGGAGACTCTAAAGATGATGGGGGGGCTGGAGCAGCTCTGCCATGGGGACAGGCTGAGGGAGCTGGGCTTGCTTCACCTTGTCTGTTGCATGTTCTATGGGAGAAAAGACCAATCCCCACCTGGCTCCAACCTCCTTTCAGGGAGCTGTACAGAGCCAGGTCTCCCCTCAGCCTCCTCTTATCATAGTATAGTATCAGTCAGGGTTGGAAGGGACCACAAGGATCATCCAGTTCCAACCCCCCTGCCATGGGCAGGGACACCCCACACTAGATCAGCCTGGCCAGAGCCTCAGCCAGCCTGGGCTTAAACACCTCCAGGGACAGGGCCCCAACCACCTCCCTGGACAACCCATTCCAGGGCTTCACCACTCTCATGGGGAAGAACTTCCTCCTCACCTCCAGCCTGAATCTCCCCACCTCCAGCTTCATTCCATTCCCCCCAGTCCTATCACTGCCTGAGATCCTGAGCAGTCCCTCCCCAGCCTTCTTGGAGCCCCCTGCAGATCCTGGAAGGCCACAATGAGGTCACCTCAGAGCCTTCTCTTCTCCAGACTGAACAGCCCCAACTCCTTCAGTCTGTCCTCACAGCAGAGCAGCTCCAGCCCTCTGCTCATCCTCCTGGCCCTGCTCTGGACACCTCCCAGCACCTCCAGACCCCTCTTGGAATAGGGGCTCCAGCACTGGAGGCAGTACTCCAGGTGGGGTCTCCCCAGAGCTGAGCAGAGGGGGAGAATCCCCTCCCTGGCCCTGCTGGCCACACTTCTCTTGCTGCAGCCCAGGCTCTGCTTGGCTCTCTGGGCTGCAAGTGCACACTGAGAGCTCCTGGTGAGCTTCTCCTCCCCCAGCACCCCCAAGGCTCTCTCCTGAGGGCTGCTTTCCAGCCAGTCCCTGCCCAGCCTGCATTTGTGCCTGGGATTGCCCTGCCCCAGCTGCAGGACCCTGCCCTTGGTCTTGCTGAACCTCCTGAGGTTGGCTTGTGCCCAGCTCTGCAGCCTGTCCAGGTCCCTCTGGATGGATCCTTCCCTCCAGCTGTCTGCTGCCCCACACAGCTTGGTGTCATCAGCAACCCTGCTGAGGGTGCACTCAGTGCCTCTGTCCATGGCACCCACAGAGATGTTGAACAAGCCTGGTGCCAGGACTGATCCCTGAGGGACTCTGCTTGTCCCTGGCCTCCCCTGGGCCATGGACCCATGGACAGCCACTCTGTGGGTGCAGCCATCAAGCCAGTTCTGTATCCATCTAGTGGTCACCCATCACACCCATGTGTCACCAGCCTGGAGCCCAGGCTGTGGTGCTGGGCAGTGTGAAGGCTTTGCTCAGCTCCAGGCAAACGACAGCAGTTGCTCTCCCCTCAGCTATTGATGTTGTCACCTGTGCAGAGAAGGCCACCAGGTTGGTCAGGCAGGATTTGCCCTTGGTGAAGCCCTGCTGACTGTTCCCAATCACCTCTTCACTACTCTTCTGAGTCAGCAGTGCCTCCAGGAGGATCTGCTCCATGATCTCTCTGGGCACAGAGGTGAGACTGCCTGGCCTGGAGTTCCCTGGTTCCTCCTTCTTACCCTTTTTGAAGATGGCAGCAATGTTTCCCCTTTCCCAGTCTGTGGGACTGCCCCAGACTGCCAGGACCTTTGGAATAGACTAGAGAGGGGTTTAGCAACCTCCTCTGCCAGCTCTCTCAGCACCCATGGGTGTATCCCGTGGGGTCCCATGGACTTGAACACTTTGAGGCTCCTCAGGTGATCACCAACCTGCTCTTCACTTACCATGGGCAGTTCTTCCCTCCCCTTGCTACAACCCTGCCCCCACAACCCTGCTGTGAAGACATTTGATGAGCTCTTTCGTTTCCCTGCACCTGGAGGCTCCCCTCTGCCTCCGGGGCTGCCCCTCCCTGCCACCAGCAAGGAGGCTGCAGGCCCAGAGCTCTGCCAACCATTACTCCCTCGGTTATTTCTGGGGGAATGTGCAGGTTGTGCCTCACTCTTAACCTTTTCCCTGGAGGGTTTTGGGGGAGTATCCCCAGATCCTCATCTTGGCCTGGCTTCTGCCCTCCCTGGGCATCGTCTCCGTTTGTACCTCCCTCCCTGGGGGCCTTTCCCTTTTGACTCCCCGAAATTCCCTCAGCACTCCCCGGGGAGACCTTCCTGCGGTCCTTTCCCTCTGGAGCTTTGCAGCAGACCCCCGTGGTCTGTCCTGCGGCCGCCCCCGGACCCCCCTGCTCCTTTGCTGCTCTGTCTCCTGTCTCGGGTGTCCAAGCCAGCCCTCAGTGCCGGCAGCCACAGCAGGGAATCGATCACCCGATTCCGGTGAGGCTGCCGGCAATTGCCTTCCCCAGCTGCCGCCCCTCAGCGCTGGGGCAGGGCCCGGACGAAGCCCCCAGCTGGAAGGAAGAAGTCTCTCTCTCCTTGGAAGTTGCTGTTCCCAAGGGAGACAGGGCAGTTGAGTAAGGCTTTATTGGAATCAAGGGAGAGCCCACAGGACAAGCAGCCCCTGCTCAGCACCCTGAGACCCTCCCTGCTCTGCTCACCTCCCCCTGCCCCCGGGGGACCCTGCCAGCACCCCCAGCCCAGCACCCCACAGCAAGCGGCAACCCCCAGCGGGCAAACCCCCCCAGGGCCCAAGGGCAAGGCAAGGATGAGACAGAGCCTGAGGTTGTGACACAGAAACAAATCTCTTGCTGGCAAAAGAGAAACAAAGGCATGGAGAGAGACACAGAAACAGATTGCTGCTCGGCCTGGAGCAAAGAAGGCTGCGGGGAGACCTCCCAGCAGCCTCCCAGCGCCTGAAAGGGCCTGCAGGGAAGCCAGGAAGGGGCTTGGGACAAGGGCTGGGAGGGACAGGACGAGAGGCAACCAGCTGAAGCTTGAGGAGGGCAGATTGAGGCTGGAGAGGAGGAGGAAGTTCTTTCCAGTCGGGCTGGGGAGGCACTGGCACAGGTTGCCCGGGGGGCTGACGGAAGCCTCCTCCCGGAGGGGTTGAAGGCCAGGCTGGAGCAGGCCTTGGGCAACCTGGGCTGCTGGGAGGTGTCCCTGCCCATGGCAGGGGCTTGGCTCTGGAGGAGCTTTCAGCTCCCTTCCAACCCTAACTCTGCTATGAATCTAGGAATCTGTGAATGCATAAAGCCTAAGAATCTGTGACTCTGGCCAGCAGGAGCAGGGAAGTCCTTGTGCCCTGTGCTCAGCACTGCTTAGGCCACCCCTGGAGTCCTGGGTCCTGTTCTGGGCCCTTCAGGGTAGGAAAGCTGTTGAGGAGCTGGAAGGTGTCCAGAGAAGGGCAACAATGCTGGGGAGGGGTCTGGAGCACAGCCCTGGGAGGAGAGGCTGAGGGAGCTGGGGTTGCTTAGCCTGGAGGAGGCTCAGGGGAGACCTTCTTGCTTTTTTGCTTAGGTCTTTTCCAACCTGGTTAATTCTATTCTACTCTACTCTACTCTACTCTACTCTACTCTACTCTACTCTACTCTACTCTACTCTATTCTAGTCTAGTCTATTAAAACTATGAAATCTATGAACCTATGGACTATGAAATATATGAACCTATGAACTATGGAATCTATGAACCTATGGACTATGAAATATATGAACCTATGAACTATGAAATCTATGAACCTATGAACTATGGAATCCATGAACCTATGAACTATGAAATCTATGAACTATGAAATCTATGAACTATGAAATCTATGAACCTATGAACTATGAAATATATGAACTATGGAATCTATGAACCTATGAACTATGGAATCTATGAACTATGGAATCTATGAACCTATGAACTATGAAATATATGAACTATGAAATCTATGAACCTATGAACTATGAAATATATGAACCTATGAACTATGGAATCTATGAACCTATGAACTATGGAATCCATGAACCTATGAACTATGAAATCTATGAACTATGAAATCTATGAACCTATGAACTATGAAATCTATGAACTATGGAATCTATGAACCTATGAACCTCTGAATGTCTAAAGTCTAAGAATCTGTGAATTTATGGAATCTATGAACTCTGAAGCTATGGAATCTATGAACCTATGAGAGACCTCAACAAACACGTCTCCAGGAGCTCTAAGCAAACACACTGAAGGCAGATCTAAGCAAACATATTTACAGCAGGCCTCAGTCAATGTCTGCACCAAGCCAGCAGCCAGAAGCCAGCAGCAGCTAAAACAACCTCCTTCGGCAGCGGCTTCCAACTCTCCACTGACCCTGGAAGCAAAGGCAGCAAGAGAGCTGTTAGCCCAAGGAGCAGCCCCTGCCCAGCAGAGCTGGGGGCTCCTGAATGGCTCAGCTGCAGGCTGGGCTCTGTCCTGACGGGCACTGGAGGTGCCACAGGCCTGGCACACGCTGGGCAGAGCGGCACTCTGCTGCTGGCACTGAGCCGCTGGCCAGGGGTCACACTTGGGTTGCTGAGCCCTAAGGAAAGGCTGCCTGCCCAAGGTGGGTGGGTGCCCAGGGCAGGGCAAGGGTGGCAGTGGTGCCAGCAGGACAGGGGGACAGGACAGGGGGACAGGACAGGTGCCCAGGGCAGGGCAATGGTGGCAGTGGTGCCAGCAGGACAGGGGGACAGGACAGGTGCCCAGGGCAGGCAACGTTGGCAGTGGTGCCAGCAGGACAAGGGGACAGGACAGGGGGACAGGACAGGTGCCCAGGGCAGGGCAATGGTGGCAGTGATGCCAGCAGGACAAGGGGACAGGACAGGTGCCCAGGGCAGGCAATGGTGGCAGTGGTGCCAGCAGGACAGGGGGACAGGGCAGGGGGACAGGACAGGGCAATGGTAGCAGTGGTGCCAGCAGGACAGGGGGACAGGACAGGTGCCCAGGGCAGGCAACGGTGGCAGTGGTGCCAGCAGGACAAGGGGACAGGCTGCTGTGTCCCTGCAGTGAGGACTACCCACCCCTGTCACACCCCCAGCCTGGCACTGGTGACACAACCCAGCTGTGGGCACAGGGTGGGCAATACTTGCCTGTTTGGGGGGGGAGCTCTGGTCTACCTCCATTGGCTCCTCTCCATCCTGTTCTACTTTCCTTGCCTCCTCCCAGCAGCCATCCACCTCCATCTGCTCTTCCACCATCACCTCTTTCATCTCTACATCCTTCTCCTCCACACTTCTTAGGCACAGCCTAAGCCAAGAGTCAAGCAGGGAAGGTCATTGCCCCTGCCCTGGCGGCCAAGCAGACCTGTGGCACGGGGTCCTGGGCACCCCTGCCCCATTTTGCTGCCTGGCCGGAGCCGTCGGCCCCCGGGGCCCCTGGGCACGGCCCCGGCAGGAGCTTGCTGCGGCTCGGGCGGCTCCTTGCCCAGCAGCACCCACCGGCAGTGACCGCTGCGCTTCTGCAGCCACCTTCTCCTCTGCATCTCCTTCCTCCTCTCCTTGGATGCCTTCCGGCTCCTCTGGATCTGCCAGAGCAGAGAGGGCAGGGCTGAGTGCTCCTGCTGACCGCCCCTGGGGGGCCCTGGGCGCGGAGCCTGGCCCCGTGCCTGCCTTGGCACCCAGCAGCTCCTTACCCTGTGCTGCTGTCTCCTGCACTCTCTCTTGCACTGCGGGGAGGCCTGGGATGCCGAGGGGCCAGCCTGGCAAGGGGCAGCAAAGGCAGCAGCTCAGGCTGCGGGCAGGAGGCAGCTGCTGCCAGCAAGCAGCCCTGTGCCACCAGCCCGGCACACGCAGGGCTCCCGCCCCCACGGGGTCCCCAGAGGAGGGTCCCCAGCCCATGCCAGCCCCAGGGGGCACGCTCAGGCCTGCCCAGCCAGCTGCACCCCGGGCTGCCCACCTCTTGCAGTGCAAGTTTCCTCTTCCTCCCTTTCTCCATCGCGGGCTGGGATGCGGGCAGGCAGTGGGGAAGGGGCTGGCACAGGGGAGAAGGGCTGGGGGGGGCTTGAAGGCGCTGGGAGCAGAGGGCTGGGCCAGGAGCAGGGCTGAAGGGCTGCAGCGGGAGCAGGGCAGAGGGGCTGTGTTGTGCCCGTTGCCAGGCGCCGGCAGGGGCAGCTGCCCAGGGGCCGTTACTGGCCGCCCGATGGGGATGGGCACAGCACCTCAGGCACTTGCAGCTCCCTCGGGGACTCTTCCCTGCCCCTGCAGAGGGATGCAGCAGACTTCTGGGCTTGAAGGGATGTGCCGGGCTCGTGTCGGGCAGGGCTCTGGCAGCAGGGCTCTGGCAGCAGGGCTCTGGCAGCAGGGCAGGGACTGTGGCAGAGCTCACGCCAGAAGCTGCCAGAAGCTTCCTTGCTGCCCTCCAGACTGCAGCTGCCTGTGGCCGAGGCCGAGGCAGTCAGCACCTCGGCGAGGACAGCGCTGCAGCGCTGCATGGCTGAGAGCACTGCAGCCCAGGGCCTGCTGTGCCAGGGACACAACCCCTGCGGCAGGCCAGCACCCTGAGGAGCTTTCCTCCTGGGGAGGAAACAACACGGAGTGGCTTGGCACTGAGCACGACCTCCCTTGCCTGCCTCTCTGGTGCACTGGTGGCAAGGAGGGAGCAGAGCTGGCCCCGGGAAGCAGGCAGGGGCTGGGAGGCCAGGTTGTGTTCCAGACCTCCAGCTGCTGCTGTGATTCAGCTGGGAAATCGGGGGGGGTTGGTCTCAGTTGAGTTGATCTGGTTTCCCCAAACCAAGACTGTCTTTTCCCCAGGAGCAGATGTGGGGAGGGAGCTCTCCCTGCCCTTTGTCTCCAGCCTCTTGGTGTCTTTTCTCCTCCTCGTGGCACTGCAAGAGGCTCCTGGGGAGAGCGAGCAAGCAGCTCCCAGCCTGAGCCCAGCAGCCAGCCCTGCAGCCCAGGGGGGAGAGTTTGAGGGCCCCCTCCAGCTAGGCAGGGCAGAGGGCAGGTCTAGGCCGGAGAGCAGGCTGGGCAGAGAGCATCTGTCAGCAGCACAGCCACTCCTGGCAAGCTCAGCACGACGGTGCTGCAGAGGCATCCAGCAGGAGCGAGCTGCAGGAGGGCTGGGGGGGCAGGAGCAGCTGGAGGAGCTGAGGGCCTTCTGCTTCCCTCTTCCCCGGGGCCACAAGCAGCCAGGAGGCCGAGCCCGGCACCGCCGATGTGCTGCAGCGGGGACACGGCCCCGGGCGCACAATTGATGCCTGCTGGCAAGGAGTCAGCGCTGCTGCCGGGCAGCAGCCCCAGGCTGGGCTGAGCAGCAGGGGGGAAGGAGGCTGAGGAGCTGGAGTGTGGCGGGAGGGGGCCAGGGGGAGCTGCCCCGAGGGCTGGCGACGAGGCTCGGGGAGCGCCGGCTCGGGCTAGGCTGGGCTCGGGGAGAGCCGATGGGGATCGGCTGGGCTCGGGGAACGCCGGCTCGGGCTAGGCTGGGCTCGGCGAGAGCCGATGGGGATCGGCTGGGCTCGGGGAGCGCCGGCTTGGGCTCGTCTGGGCTAGGCGTGGAGCAGAGGAGGCTGAAGGAGACCTCCTGGCTCTCTGCAGCTCCCTGAGAGGAGACTGGAGCCGGGGTGGTTGGGCTCTTCTCACAAGGCACCACTGATAGGAGGAGAGGAAAGAGCTTCAAGTTGTCCCACGGGAGGTTTAGGCTGGAGACGAGAAGAAACTTCTTTGCTGAAAGGAAGAGGAGAAGGCTCCCAGGAGACCTTCTGGTGGCCTTCCAGGATCTGCAGGGGGCTCCAGGAAAGCTGGGACTAGGGGAAATGGAGCCAAACTACAAGTGGGGAGATTCAGCTTGGATGTTAGGAAGAAGCTGTTGCCCATGAGGGTGGTGAGAGCCTGGCACAGGTTGCCCAGGGAGGTGGTGGAAGCCTCCTGCCTGGAGGTGTTTGCAGCCATGCTGGAGGTGGCTGTGAGCAACCTGCTGCAGTGTGAGGTGTCCCTGGCCATGGCAGGGGGCTTGGAACTGGCTGAGCCTTGAGGTCCCTTCCAGCCCTGCCAGTGACAGAGGGGTCTGGGCTGCCAGCACTTTGTTCACCTCCACTCCCACCACCCAAGACCCATGGGAGCACCAGCTCCAGAGCACAAGCACTTGGGGTGCCCACAGGTGAGGCTGCACTTCAGAGGTACCTAGATGTGTTCCTGTGTGACCTGCCCTGGGTGACCCTGCTCTGGCAGGGGTTTAGACCTGGATGGCCTCCTGAGGTCCCTCCCAACCCCTAACATTCTGTGACACTCTGATTCTGTGACTGTGACTCTGATGCTGTGACTTTATGTCTCTCTGAGGGAGTATTTGGACACCTCTGTGTGATCAGTTTGGTGAGACCATGAACAGATGGGATGGTCAACCAACTGCTGATCTTTTCAGGAGCCTGAGGGAACTGCAGAGTGGCAGAGCCCAAGGCAGCAACACCAGAAGGGGAGCTGTTGCTTCCACAGTTCCCCAGGACAACTCTTAACAGCTCCAACAGTGGCTCCAGTTCTAACACTGCACAGTGTGCTCATTGCACCTGTGGACATGTTCCACACAACTAGGGGTGCCCTGCCTCCTGCCAGGGGGAGGAGAGGGCTAACAGAGATGACAGAATCTATTGGGATGTGTGCATCCAGTGGCCTGGCACTTCAACATTGCAGAAGTACAGGGCCTTGGCTGACACAGGAGCTCAGTGCCCCTTAATGCCATCAAATGATCAGGGATCAGAGCCTGTAACTGTTCTGGGAGTCCCTGGTGGATCTCAAGAGTTAACTAAGGCAGAGGTTGATACAAGTTTAACTGGTAAAGAGTGGAAGAAGCATCCTGTGGTGACAGGACCTGAGGCACCTTGTATTCTGGGCATGGATTTGCCTTTCAAAGACCCCAAGGGTTACAAATGGGCTTTTGGAGTGGCAGCTGTGGAAGCTGATGGACAAAAACTGATGCTGATGTTGAACAAGATGTTGAACAAGCCTGCTCCCAGGACTGATCCCTGAGGGTCTCTGCTTGTCCCTGGCCTCCCCTGGGCCATGGACCCATGGACAGCCACTCTTTGGGTGCAGCCATCAAGCCAGTTCTGTATCCATCTAATGGTCACCCATCACACCCATGTGGCACCAGCCTGGAGCCCAGGCTGTGGTGTGGGACAGTGTGAAGGCTTTGCTCAGCTCCAGGCAAACGACAGCAGTTGCTCTCCCCTCAGCTATTGCTGTTGTCACCTGTGCAGAGAAGGCCACCAGGTTGGTCAGGCAGGATTTGCCCTTGGTGAAGCCCTGCTGACTGTTCCCAATCACCTCTTCACTACTCTTCTGAGTCAGCAGTGCCTCCAGGAGGATCTGCTCCATGATCTCTCTGGGCACAGAGGTGAGACTGCCTGGCCTGGAGTTCCCTGGTTCCTCCTTTTTACCCTTTTTGAAGATGGCAGCAATGTTTCCCCTTTCCCAGTCTGTGAGGACTGCCCCAGACTGCCAGGACCTTTGGAATAGACTAGAGAGGGGTTTAGCAACCTCCTCTGCCAGCTCTCTCAGCACCCATGGGTGTATCCCATGGAGTCCCATGGACTTGAACACTTTGAGGCTCCTCAGGTGATCACCAACCTGCTCTTCACTTACCATGGGCAGTTCTTCCTCCCCGACCCTGCCATTGTCTTCCATGCCCACAGTTCCACCACACTTCCCTCAGCTGCTCCTCCCCAGCCCTGTTCTCCAGACCCTTCCCCAGCTTTGCTGCCCTACTCTGGACTTGCTCCAGTCCCCCCATGCCCTTGGAGTGAGGGCCCCAAAACTGAACCCAGGATTCAAGGTGTGGGCAATCCCTGCCCTGCTCCTGCTGGCCACACCATTGCTGCTCCAGGCCAGGATGCTGGTGACCTTCTTGGCCACCTGGGCACCTCTGCCTCAGCTGCTGTCAACCAACCCCACTCAGGTCCTTTTCCACCAGACAGCTGCCAGCCCTCTGCCCCAAGCCTGGAGTGTTCATGTTGCTGTGCCCCACAACAGCATGGTCCAAAATGCTGCAGCAAACCCCTGTGAGCAGGCCTCCAACTGGTCAGACCTGCTGCATTAATGAGACACTAAGCTTAATTGCTTTTAATCCATGGCTACAGGCAGGAAAGAAAAAGAGACCACCACAACCTGGCCAGGGTGGGAAGCTTTCCAGCTTGCCCATCCAGGGCTACATCTTCAAACCAAGCTCCAGGCAGGTTTCTGTGTGCAAGGCATGGATAGTTGGAGTTCCTTGATAGTGGAGGAGGAAGTCTGTTCTTGAGCTTCCCAGAACTCTGTTATCTGGAACAAGCTGAATCATAAAAGGCTCCAAACCACTGTGCCAAGAAGATTAAGAGAGGGAAGAGCCTTCCCACGTGAAGAAATGAAAGCACCAATCCAGAGCAGGTATCTTTAGTTAAAAATCTAGCAAAGCAGAACAAAATCTCTGCCCCTGCCCAGCCCTGCAGCTGTCTTCAGCACAAGGGGAAGCTGGTCAGCTGGGCTTGATGCTGCAGAAGCAGAAGGAGCTCTCGGGGCCAATACTGCAGTGCCTGCCCCAGAATTGGAAGTGAAGTTGCTGATTCTCTCTAAAACACTAATGCAGGGCCATGATTTTGGGTGGTGGTGGCATGCACCAGGTCCCTTTCCAAGCCCATGCCAGCAGCTGGCAGTGTTGACTTCTGCTCTGGGTGGCTTTACCTCGGTAAGGGGGGAACACTCCTGGCCTGCCTTACTGCACCGCTCTTACTCTGTCATCATATTTGCTCCCTCCCCACCGGTGGCATCCTGGGAGATGTGGAGGTCCTCCAGCATTTCAGCCAGGCTGATCCTTGGAGGACCATCATCATCTGTGTCACTCTCCACTGGAATGTCTGCATCTGCAAAAGGGGCAGCAAAGAAACAACAAACAGCTAAGCAAAGCAGATGAGCCCCAGCCCCCCCCTGAGCAGCACCCAGGCAGGAGGGGAACAAACCCTCCCAGAACTCCCAAACAAAGGACAAAACCAACCCCAACCAAACCCTGACCACATCTCCCCATGGCAACTCCCTCAGGGAAAGTCCCTGAATCACTAAGGCTGGAAGAGACCTTTAAGCTCACTCAGCCCAACCATGAACCCAGCACTGCCAGCTCACCACCAAGCCATGGCCCTCAGCACCACAGCTGGGAAACCCCTCCAGGGATGGGGACTCCACCACTGCCCTGGGCAGCCTGGGCCAGGCCTTGACAATCCTTTTTTGGGGGAAAAATTGTTCCCCATGTGCAACCTAAACCTCCCCTGGGGCAACTTGAGGTCATTTCCTCTCATCCTCTCGCTTGCCATGTGGGAGAAGAGACCAATTCCCACCTGGCTCCAGCCAGGCAGTTGGAGAGAGCCAGCAGGTCTCCCCCTCAGCCTCCTCTTCTGCAGGCTGAACCACCCCAGGTTCCTCAGCTGCTCCTTCTTAGGTTCTTTCCCACCAGGCAGTTTCCAACCACTGTGTCTCAGGCCTTGAATGTTCATGGGGCTGTTGTGACCCAAGTGCAGGGCCTGGCCCTTGGCCTTGTTGAACCTCCTCCCATTGGCCTTGCCCCTTCAATCCAGCCTGGCCAGGTCCCTCAGAAGACCCTCCCCACCCTCCAGCAGGCCAACACTGCTGCTCAACTTGGTGCCATCTGCAGTCTCACTGAGGGTGCCTGGATCCCCTCACCCAGATCATTGCTGCAGGCCCCAGTGCTGAGCCCTGGGGAACACCACTGTGACTGGCCACCAGCTGGAGTTAGCTCCATTCCACACCACACTCTGGCCTTTGCCACCCAGCAAACAGTAGAGCTGCCCAAGCCATGAGCACCCAAGAGGCTGAACTGTGAACCCAACCCCTCACCAGCTGAGCTTCTGGGGGGGGCTCTCGTGTTAAAGGCAAGCAAAGAAAAGCCATCAACATCTGCTCAGTGCCTGTGAGCTGCAGTGAAGAGCTGCTGCTGCTCTGCAGCACTTCTCCAGCCACAAGCTGTTCACAGGACCCAAACCCACAACTTTTCAGCCCACCAGTCAGGATCCAGGGGCATGCAAGGAGCTGGGCAGAGGCCTTACTGCGGTAGATGTTGACGTTCTTCCTGATGGCTTCATCTTCTTCCAGATCCTCAAGGAAGTCCTGGTACTGCCTGCCAAAACAATTCCTGCATTTACTCACTTGGCCTTTGGCTTCCTGCAAGTTCCTGAGCCCAACAATGAATCCAAAGGAACAAAGCCTCATGGCTCTGCAATCCCCTGCCCTTCAGATCGGCCTCCTGGCAGCATCCCTGCATTTCATAGACAACCAGGTTGGAAAAGACCTCAGAGATCATCAAGCACAACCTTGGATCACCCAACACCTCCTGACAACTAAACCTCTGTGCTCCAGACCCCTCCCCAGCTTTGTTGCCCTTCTCTGGACACCTTCCAGCAGCTCAACCTCTTTCCTAACCTGAGGAGCCCAGAACTGGACACAGGACTCCAGGTGTGGCCTCAGCAGTGCTGAGCACAGGGCACAAGGACTTCCCTGCTCCTGCTGGCCACACTCTTCCTGATGCAGGCCAGGATGCCCTTGGCCTTCTTGACCACTTGGGCACACTGCAGGCTCATGTTCAGCCTACTATCAACCACTACTCCCAGGTCCCTTTCTGCCTGGCTGCTCTCAGCCACTCTGCCCCCAGGCTGTAGCTCTGCCTGGGGTTGCTGTGGCCAAAGTGCAGCACCTGGCACTTTGATGTGTTCAATTTCCTGCCCTTGGCCTCTGCCCATCTGCCCAGCCTGGCAAGGTCCCTCTGCAGAGCTCTCCTGCCCTCTAACAGATCAACTCCTGCCCCCAGCTTGGTCTCATCTGCAAATTTACTGCTGATGGCCTCCATCCCCTCATCCAGATCATCAATAAAGATACTGAACAGGCTGGGGCCCAGCACTGATCCCTGGGGCACACCACTGGTGCCTGGCTGCCAGCTGGCTGTGGCACCATTCACCACCACTCTCTGGGCTCAGCCTCCAGCCAGTTCCTAGCCCAGCTCAGAGTGCTGCTGTCCAACTCCTTCTCCCTGTCTTTTTGCCTTTTCATTAGTTCCCAAGTGATGTTTTTCTTCTGCCCTGATTGAACCCTAACTGCCTGATTCTTTCCTACTCAGTTGTTATTCAGAAGCAGCTCTGTCAGTGGCCAAACCTGTGCCAAGCTTATGATTATATTCACTGTGATGATTATTCAGCCCAATTCAGATGTCCCTTGAGCTAGGCACTGACTGTGAGCTACAGACTCAATGCTTCTGGGATTGTTTCATGATTTAAGCTTTTCCTGGAAGGGAAAATAGGGAGGCTTTGATACTGTGCACCAGTGAACCTGCAAAACCTGCAGTGTTGTCTTCAGGATACACAGAATAAAGAATGAACCAGGTTGGAAAAGACCTTGGAGATCACCAGGTCCAACCTCTCACCCAGCACCATCCAATCAACTCAGCCATGGCACCAAGGGCCTCAGCCAGGCTCTTTTTGAACACTTCCAGTGATGGTGACCCCACCACCTCCCTGGGCAGTTGGTGTCCACATTCCCCTGGCCTCAGTATCCTTGTTCCCTGAAAATTTAGGAGTAAAGATGAGCATAAATAAGGTGCAGCTGATCAGCCTGTCCTGGGAGCCAGCACCATGCTGAGACAGATCCAGCAGCCTCTCCTCATGCACCCCAATGCAGGTGTGCCACTGGCTTTGTCCTCAGCTGGAGCTCAGACACATGGCTACAGTTGTAGGTAAATTAAGGTTGGAAAAGACATCTAAGTTCATCAAGTCCAACCTTCTGCCCAACACCTGTATCACCCAGAGCACATCCCAGACTCATAAGACCTGAAGGGGGCCACAGGAAGGCTGCAGAGAGACTTTTGCTGAGGGGGCCTGGAGCCAGGCCAAGGGGAAATGGTTTGGAGCTGAGGCAGAGCAGGGTTAGAGTGGAGCTGAGGCAGAAGTTGTTGCTTGGGAGGGTGGTGAGAGTGTGGCCCAGGCTGGCCAGGGAGGCTGTGGCTGCCTCCTTGCTGGGGGTGTTGAAGGCCAGGCTGGCTGAGGCCTTGAGCAGCTGAGTGGAGCTGAGAGGTGTCCCTGGGCATGGTGGGGAGCTTGGAGCAGAGGAGCTCTGAGCTCCCTTCCAGCCTCAGCCATTCTATGACTCACAGAATGGTGTTGGCTGGAAAAGACCCTAAACATCATCTAGTTCAAAAGCCCCTGCCATGGACAGGGACACCCTGCTGCTGCCCAGGCTGCTCCAGGGTGCAGGCATCCGCAGCCTCGCTGGGCAACCTGTTTCAGTGTCTCACCACCCCCTCTGTAAAGAATTTCTTCCTAATCCACTCCTTGGGCCCAGTGTCCTAGGCAGGAGGGACTGGAAAGCTCCACAGCAGATACTGAACCTTTCATCATCTGATTCCATGCCTTCTCTGTCCCTTTCCAGCTCCTTCAGCTTCCAGTTCCTGCGGCGCTGGCGCTTGCTGCGGTCGTAGCTCTTCTTTATTAACACCTGGGGTGAAGACCAAGGCCAGCAGAGGTTTACACACACCTCCAGCACCACCAAGGGCACTCCCAAGATCCAAACCAACACTCAAGCCTAGACTTGGAGCACTGTAAATTCAGCTGAACAAGTGCTGGAGGCAGCTGGTACCGAGAAGTCCTAGAGAGAGTTGCTGCCTCCTTGCTGGGGGTGTTGAAGGCCAGGCTGGCTGAGGCCTTGAGCAGCTGAGTGGAGCTGAGAGGTGTCCCTGGGCATGGTGGGGAGCTTGGAGCAGAGGAGCTCTGAGCTCCCTTCCAACCTGAGCCATTCTAGAATCCTATGAATTTCAAAGCTTCCAGACCCTTTGGGTTATGTCCTGAATCACAGAGTCACAGAAACATTCAGGTTGGAACAGAGCCTCAGCATCACCAGGTCTAACCCACAACCCTGCTCTCCAGGGCTCACCCCTAAACCAGAGCATCCCCAAGCACCACAGCCAAACCACCCTGAAACACAGCCAGGCCTGGGGACTCCACCACCTCCCTGGGCAGCACATTCCAATCCCTGACCACTCTGGATGGGAAAAGATTCTTCCTACTCTCCAGTCTGAACCTCCCCAGGGGCAGCTTGAGGCCATTGCCTCTTGTTCTGTCACTAATTGCCTGTGAGCAGAGACCAGCAGCAGCCTCTCCACAACCTCCTTTCAGGGAGCTGTGGACAGCCAGGAGGTCTCCCCTCAGCCTCCTCTCTTTCACACTACCCATCCCCAGCTCCTTCAGTTGCTTTCCATCAGATTCCTTCTCCAGGCCCTTCCCAGCTTCCTTGCCCTGCTCTGCACTGAAGAGGCTCACAGGTGCTGGAGGTGCAACACACCTCACTGGTGTGTGCTGGAAGCTAAGTGAATGCATTCCTTAACCACCCCTCACAAATGTAAAGCAGGGAGGAAACAGTTCTCAGTGGCAGCTGCTTTCCAGGCTCCAATATCCCTCTCTCCTCATGCTTTAGGCACTACAAAGCAAGGGAGCCTCTAACTCACCTACCCCAACACCCCAGGGTAAGGCAGAACTCTTTGGAGAGAGACAGAAAATGGTCTTACCACATCAGGAATGCTGTGGGGGTTCATCTTGTTGGCAAACTCATCATTTAAGTTGCAGTTTGCCAGGTCGAACCTGAAACCAAGGCAGGAGACAGGAAGTGAAAATGGGCAACAGGAATTTCATCCTGCCTCCAAGAGAAGCCACCAAAACTGCACCCAGGGAATCAGGTTTGAATCAAAGAGCAGCAGTCACAGCTCTCCTCAGGCAGGGAAAGGTCTCCAGCTGAAGCAGAGAGCTGCTGTCACAATTGTGCCTAACTCCCAGGGCCTGCCGTCCCAGCAGCACTCCCCAGCCTCTGACCCCCAAGAGCAAGAGCCAGGGAGGTGCTACTGGGCTCACAGCAGCTCCAGCAACATCCATGTTTAAGAACCACCTCATCTGCCTGAGAAACTGCCCTGCTTGGCACTCCTCAGCAAACAAAAGCTCCTGCCTGGGACTTGAAAAATCCTTCCCAACCATCTGGGTCTAAGCTGCTATTCCAACCTGCACTATGGAGGCTGGAAGGGAGCTCCAAAGCTCACCCAGCCCAACCCCCTGCACTCAGCAGGGACAGCCCCACCTAGATCAGGTTGCCTACAGCCCTGTCCAGCCCCACCTGGAATATCTCCAGGGATGGAGCCTCAACCACCTCCCTGGGCAGCCTGTTGCAGTGTTCCAGAGGCTCCTGCTGCAGAACTTGTTCCTCACATCCAATCTCAATCTGCTCTGCTCTACTTTGAAGCCATTGCCCCTGCTCCTGTCCCTGCAGGCCTTTGCAAACAGCCTCTCTGCAGCCTTCCTGCAGCCCCCTTCAGGTCCTGGCAGCTGCTCTGAGGTCTCCCTGGAGCCTTCTCCAGGCTGAACACCCCCAGCTCCCTCAGCCTGTGCTCACAGCAGAGCTGCTCCAAGCCCCTGAGCATTTTTGTGTCCCTCCTCTGGAGCCTCTCCATCAGGTCCAGGTCCTTCCTGTGCTGAGGGCTCCAGAGCTGCACTCAGCACTGCAGGGGAGGTCTCAGCAGAGCAGAGCCAAGTGTCAGAATCACCTCTCTGGCTCTCTGGCAATGCTGCTTTGGATGCAGCCCAGGCTGCCCTTGGCCTCCTGTGCTGCAAGCTCCCACTGCCTGCTCCTGCCCAGCTTCTCCCCTACCAGCACCCCCATAACCCCCAGCTCTCTGCTTACTAGCAGCCCTCTTCTCTGCTACAATAGAAGATTTGGTGTGTGAGGAGCCTCTCCTCAAGGCTAAGATGAACAATTTGATTCTAGGCTATATGCTGAGCTCATTTGGAAACCACAACAGTTCAAACCCTCCTGCTGAGAACAGAGGGAATTGAGTCCTCCAAGAATCATTTCATAAACCCCAACAAACAAAACAGACCCCAAGACCAGGTCACCAGGATTCAGGATGTGGCCCAAGTGAGTAGAGCAGAAGTACTGATGATCTGTGTTCAGCTCTGAGGTCTTCTGCACCCAGGCTTCAGCCAGAGTGTGCTGGAGGAAGGGAAGAAGAAAGAGTCTCATAATGAAATGCATCTTAACTGTGATCAACTCAGTGGGCAGCAAAACATCTGTGCTGCCTCTCTGTCCCCTGGGCAGCTGCAGTGCCCCTCTGGTCCCCTGGGCAGCTGCACTGCCCCTCTGCTCTCAATCACACTGCCATTGAGGCTTTTGATTGCTGCACCAAGCATCCAGTGTACCACCTGCACCTCCTCCCTCCTTACCTGTGTGAAGGGAGGCACAACCACCACTACCCACAAGAGCCCCTCCAAGGCTGTCCCTACAACTTTTAGACAGCTGTTGGGCATTGGGTTTTGTAACAGAAGGAACTGGAAGTGCATCTGCTGCTTTGGGGAAGGTTAGTTTGCAGCTCTGGGGCTGCAGTCCATAAAGGGCAGGGACAGCCCTTTGCCACAGGCACAGGACACTGGGCAAGGGCTGAATAAAACCTTCCCAGGGGGCATGGAGGAATCTGGGGCTGCAAATGCAAAGCTGCATGGGAGAAGCAGCAGAGAATCCCAGCATGGTACAGACTGGCACAGACCTCTGGAGAGCACAGCATGGTGGGGTTGGAAGAGACCTCTGGAGATCACCAACCCTTTCTGCTAAAGCAGGGCACCCCCAGCAGCTTGCCCAGCAGCACAATGCCCAGGGGGGGTTGGAAGCTCTCCACACCAGGAGACTCCACAACCTCTCTGGGCAGCCTGCTCCAGGCCTCCAGCACCCTCACACCAAACAACTTTCTCCTCCTCTTCACATGGAACCTCCTGGGTTCCACTTTGTGCCCACTGCCCCTTGTGCTGTCCCTGGGCACCACTGAGCAGAGCCTGGCCCCAGCCTCTTGCCCCCCACAGCTCCTTTGTCTCTTGCTGAGCATTGCTCAGCTGCCCTCTGGGGCTGCTCTTCTGCAGGCTCTCAGCCCCAGGGCTCTCAGCCTTTGCTCCTCACAGAGCTGCTCCAGGCCCCTCAGCAGCTTTGCAGCCTCCCCTGGGCTCTCCCCAGCAGTTCCCTGTCTCTTGAACTGGGCAGCCCAGAGCTGCACCCAGTACTCCAGCTGTGGCCTCACCAGGGCACAGCAGAGGGTGAGGAGAACCTGCTGGCCTCACTCTTCTCCATGCACCCAGGACACCATTGGCTTTCTTGGCCTCAGGGGCACACTGGTGGCTCAGGGTGAACTTCTTTGTCCTCCAGCACTCTCAGTGTGCTCTCTGCAGAGCTGCTTCCCAGCAGGTCTCCCCTCAGCTGTACTGCTGCAGGGGGCTCTGCTCCTTTCCAGGTGCAGGACCCTACCCCTGCCCTTGCTGAACTTCATGTTTGCTTCCTAGCATTGAAGCACAGCCAGAGGAGACAACATTTAGCACTGAGCCTTTAATCCTGAGGAAGAGGAAATGCTTCTGCACTTCCACAAGGGCAGTTTGGGAGACCTTCTTGCTCTCTACCTGCAGGGAGGTTGTAGCCAGGGGGGGGTTGGTCTCTTCTCCCAGGCACCCAGCACCAGAACAAGAGGACACAGCCTCAAGTTGTGCCAGGGGAGGTTTAGACTGGAGGTGAGGAGAAAGTTCTTCCCAGCAAGAGGAATTGGCCACTGGGATGTGCTGCCCAGGGAGGTGGTGAAGGTGTTCAAGAGGGGATTGGATGTGGCACTTGGAGCCATGGTTTAGTTGTCAGGAGGTGTTAGGGATTAGGTCACAGGTTGGACTTGATGATCTCTGAGGTCTCTGCCAACCTGGTTGAGTCTATGAACTTAATAACCTCAGAGCTGGAAAGCTACTAGAAGACAACTTCAAATCACAGCAACAAGTGGAGCTGAAACTCTTCGAGAAGCATTTTTGAGGGTGGAATTCAGAGCACACCTGGGCAGGCTCCTAAGCACTGCTCACACCTCTCCTGGGCAGTGTGATGGGTTAGGCCCATCCTGCAAGCAGGGTGGGGGAGGGCTTGTGAGAGCCTTGCTCTCCCTGGAGGGGTTTTTCTCCCTGGGGAACTGAGCCTGTCTGTTCCACTCCCCCTCCCTGTCCAGCAAGCCTATAGAAAGGAAGAGACTGCAGCCATTAGCTCTCTCTTTGGCTTCTGCCTTGGCTGGACATCAGGCCTGGTCCTCTCCCTGCTACATCCATGCCTCTGCAAAGACTCCAACAGACTGGTTCTGTATTCCTCTTTTCCCTATCCATCCTTGTTCCTTACCCTTGTGAACCCTTCCTGTTATTGCTATACATACAATATATGGTTTAAAGAAAGTTTTACCTCTCTACTTCCAAACCAACTCCAAGTTATTTCTTGCTAGATTTGCTCCTTACCCTTTTTTCCCCCTCCCTTCCCTCTCAATCAGAGGGGGAGCAGGGGGGGGACTGTCAGCCTTGGCCCCCATCTGAGCTCTGAAATCCCACTTAAGGCTCCAACTACCACAGAAGAGCTTTTGCCAGGGGCAAGAGGTGGCAAAGCATTCACCTGCCTCTGCTAGGCAGGAGGCCCCACAAGAGAGCTTCAGCTGAGGAGGGGAAGCAAGGGGGAGCAGAGCCCAAAGCTCTGCAGCAGAGCAAGAGGAGCTCTTACCTTGTTTGACCTGGCCCCTGCACCTGCCCCTTTCTTCTTCTCCTGAACCCTGTTGATATCCACAATGATGAACTCCTCCAGCTGCCTGGGGTGGAAGAGGCTGTTGAAAGGGTGGCGCCAGTAGGTGCTGCCATCAACTTCAGCAACTGCAAGGAGACAGCCAGCATCAGCTGGGAGAGGAGCAGGGCTTCCTGAGGGGAGGCTGAAAGCAACAGGAAGCAGCCAAGCCCTGGGCAACCACCAAACTCATTTGGGTGAGCTTGGTCATTCCACACTCCCAGCACTGTAAGGGTTGGAAGGGACCTCAAGGCTCAGCCAGCTCCAAGCCCCCTGCCATGGGCAGGGACACCTCACACCACAGCAGGTTGCTCACAGCCACCTCCAGCCTGGCTGCAAACACCTCCAGGCAGGAGGCTTCCACCACCTCCCTGGGCAGCCTGTGCCAGGCTCTCACCACCTTCATGAGCAACAACTTCTTCCTCACATCCAAGCTCAATCTCCCCTCCTCTAGCTTGGATCCATCCCCCCCCTAGTCCTATCCCTCCCTGACACCCTCCAAAGTCCCTCCCCAGCTTTCTTGGAGCCCCCTGCAGATCCTGGAAGGCCACCAGAAGGTCTCCTGGGAGCCTTCTCCTCTCCAGCCTGCACAACCCCAACTCTCTCAGGCTGTCTCCAGAGCAGAGCAGCTCCAGCCCTCTGCTCCTCCTCCTGACCCTTCTCTGGACACCTTCCAGCCCCTCCAGAGCCTTCCTGGCACAGAGGCTCCAGAACTGGCCCCAGGGCTGCAGCTGTGGTCTCAGCAGAGTGGAGCAGAGGGGCAGAATCCCCTCCCTGGCCCTGCTGGCCACACTTCTCTTGCTGCAGCCCAGGCTCTGCTTGGCTCTCTGGGCTGCAAGTGCTGACTGCTGGCTCCTCTTGAGCTTCTCCTCCCCCAGCACCCCCAAGGCCTTTTCTTCAGGGCTGCTCTCCTGCCAGTCCCTGCCCAGCCTGGATCAGTGCCTGGGATTGCCCTGCCCCAGCTGCAGGACCTTTACTCTACATGACACTGTTTTAGCAAGGGGGTTGGACTAAAAGATTGTGCTGGGTTACAGCCATCCTGGATGGGGGCTGAAAGAACCTGATCCAGGTGGGCAGAGACCTGGATTTCCCCCTCCCAGGAGGAAGGGTCCCCTGGGTCACAGGTGGTCTATTCCATCCCCCCTTCCTCTCCAGCAAGCCTATAACAGGGGCAGACATCTTTCACTGCTTTCTTTCCCTGCCTTGCCTGCTCAAGAGAGGTCATCTGCTGCTGCTGCTGCTTCCTGCACTGACCACGTGCTGGGGGCCTACTTTCCAGGCTGCATCCACACTCTCTGAAGAACTGAATCCATTTGCATTCAGGCTCACAGGATGTCAGGAGTTGGAAGAGACCCAGAGAGATCTTCCAGTCCAAGCCCCCTGCCAGAGCAGGAGCAGAGAATCCAGCACAGGTCACACAGGAACACATCCAGACAGGGCTGGGAAGGCTCCAGAGAAGGAGACTCCACAACCTCTCTGGGCAGCCTGCTCCAGGCCTCTGGGACCCTCACAGGGAAGAAGTTCCTCCTCATAGTGAGCTGGAACCTCCTGGGCTGGAGTTTCCATCCATTGCTCCTTGTCCTATCCCAGGGCACAACTCAGCAGAGCCTGTCCCTGTCCCTGTCCCCTCCTGACCCCCAGCCCTCAGCTATTGATAGCCATTGATCAGATCCCTCTCAGCCTTTTCCTCTCCAGACTGTAACAGCCCCAGGGCTCTCAGCCTCTCCTCCCCAGGCAGTGCTGCAGTCCCTTCAGCATCCTTGCAGCCCTCCCTTGGACTCTCTCCAGCAGATCCCTGTCCCTCCTGAGCTGGGCAGCCCAAAACTGAACACAGTCCTCGAGATCTCAGCAGGGAGAGGCCACTGGGATGTGCTGCCCAAGGGAGGTGGTGGAGTCCCCATCCCTGGAGGTGTTTAAGAAGAGCCTGGCTGAGGCCCTTGGTGCCATGGTTGAGTTGATTGGATGGTGCTGGGTGAGAGGTTGGACTCGGTGATCTCTGAGGTCTTTTCCAACCTGGTGAATTCAATTCTATTCTACAGATACATTGACAACATTAAGGTCTAAGCCCACAAGACTTCATGAGAACCCAACCAAGCCAAGGAGAGACTGTGGCACCAGACAGCTAGCTCAGGTGGTGTCAGAGAGCAGAGAAGCAGCTGCAGCTTACTCTGGAGAGTGCTGGGGTCGATGAGGTGGACGGCGCTGGTCACGCGGATGCACACGCAGATCTGGCTCATGTTGCCAAGGCTCTGGGCCAGCTTGGGAGAGAGGCACACAACATTGTCCTGCACACAAACACAGCACCAGTCACATCATGCTGTCCTATTCTGGCAGTTAAGACTGCAGAGACTCTGAAATCTAGAATCCTGGAATGGCTCAGGCTGGAAGGGAGCTCAGAGCTCCTCTGCTCCAAGCTCCCCACCATGCCCAGGGACACCTCTCAGCTCCACTCAGCTGCTCAAGGCCTCAGCCAGCCTGGCCTTCAACACCCCCAGCAAGGAGGCAGCCACAGCCTCCCTGGCCAGCCTGGGCCACACTCTCACCACCCTCCCAAGCAACAACTTCTGCCTCAGCTCCACTCTGACCCTGCTCTGCCTCAGCTTCCAACCATTCCCCCTTGGCCTGGCTCCAGACCCCCTCAGCAAAAGTCTCTCTGCAGCCTTCCTGCAGGATGCCTTCAGGTCCTGGCAGGCAGCACTGAGGTGCCCCTGGAGCCTTCTCCTCTGCAGGCTGCACAGCCCCCCAGCTCCCTCAGCCTGTGCTCACAGCAGAGCTGCTATAGGCTGGGCAGGGAATGGCTGGAGAGCAGCCCTCAAGAAAAGGCCTTAGCGGTGCTGGGGGAGGAGAAGCTTAACAGGAGCCAGCAGGGAGCACCTGCAGCCCAGAGAGCCAAGCAGAGCCTGGGCTGCAGCAAGAGAAGTGTGGCCAGCAGGGCCAGGGAGGGGATTCTGCCCCTCTGCTCCACTCTGCTGAGACCACAGCTGCAGCTCTGGGGCCAGTTCTGGAGCCTCTGTGCCAGGAAGGCTCTGGAGGGGCTGGAAGGTGTCCAGAGAAGGGCCACGAGGAGGAGCAGAGGGCTGGAGCTGCTCTGCTCTGGAGACAGCCTGAGAGAGTTGGGGTTGTGCAGGCTGGAGAGGAGAAGGCTCCCAGGAGACCTTCTGGTGGCCTTCCAGGATCTGCAGGGGGCTCCAAGAAGGCTGGGGAGGGACTTGTGAGGGTGTCAGGGAGGGATAGGACTGGGGGGGATGGAGCAAAACTAGAAGTGGGGAGATTGAGATTGGCTGTGAGGAAGAAGTTGTTGCCCATGAGGGTGGTGAGAGCCTGGCACAGGCTGCCCAGGGAGGTGGTGGAAGCCTCCTGCCTGGAGGTGTTTGCAGCCAGGCTGGAGGTGGCTGTGAGCAACCTGCTGCAGTGTGAGGTGTCCCTGGCCATGGCAGGGGGCTTGGAACTGGCTGAGCCTTGAGGTCCCTTCCAAGCCTGACACTTCTGTGAAGCTCTCCCCAGTGGAAGCAACACCCTGGAGGTGGGGCAGGAAGCAGCTACCTTGCATATGGGCACAATCTCCACAGAGAAGGTGCTCTTGTAGTTGTAGACATTGCTGTGGATGTCGTGGGAGATCAAGCGCTGCGAGGATTTCGCCCTGCAGAACACAGACAGAAGAGAGCCTGCAGCCACCAGGGAGCACACTCCTGCAGTAGGAGCTGCTCAGACCAAAGCACAGCCCTCAACAACACAGCCCTGGGCACTGCAAGTATTAAGGAAGTACAGAGATGCCTGGGGGTTGGTTTTACAGTGGCTAAGTGGAAAACATGGGACTCCTGCAGCAGTGGTTTTGGTCTGGTTCCACCAGACTGCAGGATCCTTCCCCTTCCAGAATACTTTGCAAATGGAGGATAAAAGAGAGGTCCCAAAAGCTTTTCATTATCCAAGGACATACCTAGATGGAACTGTACACTGAAGAAAGTCTACCATCTTCTGGGCCTGCTGCTTGGAGGAGTAATAGAAGTCCAGGCCATCTGGAAGAGGAGAAAGGCTGATGAGCACATCTGCTGCCAGGGCTGACTGCCACCTGAGAGACACAGCCCAAGTCACCTGCTGCTGAGCTCAGCTCAGGCAGCCCAGAAGGCAAATTGTATCATGGCAGCCCAAAATACTCCATCAAGAGGAGTGAGGCCAGCAGGGCAAGAGAGGGGATCAATCTGAGGTACAAATCCAGGCTGAGTGCAGAGTGGGTTAGAGCAGCTCTGAAGAGAGAGAGCCTCCCATCACTCAACACCCCCCAGGAGCCAGCAGTGTCCTCCTGCAGCCCAGCAGGCAGCTGGGTGCTGGCTGCAGCCAGAGCAGTGTGGGCAGCAGGGCAGGAGAGGGGATTCTGCCCCTAGACTCTGCTCAGATCTCTCCTCCAATCCTGCCTCCACTTCTGGTGTCCCCAGCAGAAGGAGGACACAGAGCTGCTGGAGAGAGGCCAGAGAAAAGACACAAAGATGCTCCAAGGGCTGAAGCAGCTCTGCTGGGAGCACAGGCTGAGGGAGCTGGGGCTGTGCAGCCTGCAGAGGAGAAGGCTCCAGGGGGAACTCAGAGCTGCCTGCCAGGACCTGAAGGCATCCTGCAGGAAGGCTGCAGAGAGACTTTTGCTGAGGGGGGCTGGAGCCAGGCCAAGGGGGAATGGTTGGAAGCTGAGGCAGAGCAGGGTCAGAGTGGAGCTGAGGCAGAAGTTGTTGCTTGGGAGGGTGGTGAGAGTGTGGCCCAGGCTGGCCAGGGAGGCTGTGGCTGCCTCCTTGCTGGGGGTGTTGAAGGCCAGGCTGGCTGAGGCCTTGAGCAGCTGAGTGGAGCTGAGAGGTGTCCCTGGGCATGGTGGGGAGCTTGGAGCAGAGGAGCTCTGAGCCCCCTTCCAGCCTGAGCCATGCTGTGATGCTGTGACTCTGCTCACACAAGCACCCTTCCAGGACAAGCAGTTGGTCTGTTGTCCCTCCAGACTTCAGCCCCTCCCCACTCACCATGGATCTCTTTGATACGCAGGGTGTTCTGATGCAGCCTGTGCTTCAAGATCAGCTGCTCCAAGTAGTAGAAAGTCTTCTTGTGCACAGTCTGCAAACCCAACAAAGGTTAAAGGATGAAGGTTAAGAAGAAGCCACCACCCCCTCTGCCATCATTTAAGAAGAATGAGCTAACAGTACTGGGACAGCAGAGACAAAAGCTGTTCCTCCCAAGATCTGTGCACCAGGTTGCTGTGCCAGGAAGAACTAAACACTGAGTTTCCTCTACCTTCTGCCTGACTTGCACCACAGCCTTCCAGAAATCCTTAGCTTCAATCCTGTGACAGTCTTCACACATCTGAGTCTGCACTATGTACTCCACCACAAAGACTTGCTGGAGGACTGCTCCATTCATCACCTGCAAGACAAAGGCTGGAGAGGTGAGTGCTGTGAGGTGAGGCACAAAGCCCCTTTACAGCAGCACGCTGGAAAAGCTCTCTTGGTGTAGCAGCACTTGGCTGGAACAGCCACAGACCACCTTCAGAAGGGCACTTCAGGGACAGAAATGAAGCAGGCTGAAATCAGTATTCAGGGAACCATGAAGGCTGGCCACACTCCAGCCTCTCAGTGTCCTCCCTGGAGTGAGAGGCCCCAAACTGAATCCAGCAGTCAAGGTGCAGCCTCACCAGTTCTTGGGACAGGGGATCAATCCCTGCCCTGCTCCTGCTGATCAAACTACTTCAGATCCAGGCCAGGATGCTGTTGACACATTCTTGGCCACCTGGGCACACTAATGGGTCACAGATTCATCAAAGGGTTTAGATTGGAAGGGACATTCAAGATCACCCAGTTCCAACCCCCTGCCATGGGCAGGGACACCTCCTGCTAGCCCAGGCTGCTCAAGGCTTCATCCAACCTTGCCTTGAACACCTCCAGGGAGGGTTCATCCACAGCCCCCCTGGGCAACCTGTTCTGGTGTCTCCCCACCCTCACTGCAAAGAATTTCTTCCTAATATCCAAGTCTAAATGTGCCCTCCTCAAGCTTCAATCCAATCCCTCTCATCCTACTACTACAAGCCCCTGTCAAAAGTCCCTTCCTGGCTTTCCTGTAGCCCCCTTCAGGTACTGGAAGGCTGCTCTAAGGCCCTGGAGCCTTTTCTTCTCCAGGCTGAACAGCCCCACCTCTCCCAGCCTGCTCACACAGGGGAGGGGTCTCCAGCCCCCTGATCATTTTGTGGCCTCCTCTGGCCCTGCTCCAGCAGCTCCATGCCCTTCTTGTGCTGAGGTCACCAGAACTAGAGGCAGTGCTGCAGGATGGGCCTCACCAGAGCAGAGGGCACCTTCAGGCAGCTGTTGCCTGCCACCCCCAGCTCCTTTTCTGCAGGACAGAGATCTTTACTCTCAGGACAATCCAGCTGACAGGGGCTGGATTTCCCCAAAGACAAGCACTTAACCTAAAACACAGCCACACAGAGAAAGAATCCAAGCCAATCATGCTGTGTGCCACAAAAAGCTTTCCAAAGCCCCACACAGAACACTGTGCTTCAGTTACCTCTTTCTGAACAGTCAGCTTCAGCTTCAGCCTCTTGGAATGGGGCTCAGTCCAAATGAAGCCTGCATCAATCAGCCGGACCTGCCAGGGGCAAGGATCAAGAGCTCAGCTACTCCCAGCACTGCCACCAGGGGCTGGTCACAAACACCCAGCCCCAGCCACCACAACACACAAGCTCATGGGCTAGCTCCAGCAAGGCAGGGAGTGATTAACAGCCAATTAAAACTCAAACAGCTGATTTTTCAACTTGATCTCTACCCAGCCCTCTGCAACCATCTTCCAAGTGGCCAAGGGCTCAGGCCCAGCCAGCGTGGATTCAGGAAGGGCCTGACCAACCTGAGCTCCTTCCATGCCCAGGTGAGTGCCTGGTGGATGTGGGGCAGGCTGTGGATGTGGTCTGCCTGGACCTCAGCAAGGCCTTTGACACCATCCCCCACAGCAAACTCCTGGCCAAGCTGTCAGCCCCTGGCTGGGACAGCAGCTCTCTGAGCTGGGTTAGGAACTGGCTGGAGGCTGAGCCCAGAGAGTGGTGGTGAATGGTGCCACAGCCAGCTGGCAGCCAGGCACCAGTGGTGTGCCCCAGGGATCAGTGCTGGGCCCCAGCCTGTTCAATATCTTTATTGATGATCTGGATGAGGGCATTGAGTCCATCAGCAGTAAATTTGCAGATGAGACCAAGCTGGGGGCAGGAGTTGATCTGTTAGAGGGTAGGAGAGCTCTGCAGAGGGACCTTGCCAGGCTGGACAGATGGGCAGAGGCCAAGGGCAGGAGACTGAACACATCCAAGTGCCAGGGGCTGCACATTGGCCACAGCAACCCCAGGCAGTGCTACAGGCTGGGGGCAGAGTGGCTGAGAGCAGCCAGGTGGAGAGGGACCTGGGGGTAGTGGTTGATAGCAGTTGAACATGAGCCAGCACTGTGCCCAGGTGGTCAAGAAGGCCAAGGGCATCCTGGCCTGCATCAGGAAGAGTGTGGCCAGCAGGAGCAGGGAAGTCCTTGTGCTCAGCCCTGTGCTCAGCACTGCTGAGGCCACACCTTGAGTCCTGTGTCCAGTTCTGGGCTCCTCAGATTAAGAAGGACATTGAGACTCTTGAATGTGTCCAGAGAAGGGCAATGAGGCTGGGGAGGGGTCTGGAACACAGCCCTGTGAGAAGAGGCTGAGGGAGCTGGGGGTGTGCAGCCTGAAGAGGATGCTCAGAGCTGCCTGCCAGGACCTGAAGGCATCCTGCAGGAAGGCTGCAGAGAGACTTCTGCTGAGGGGCTCTGGAGCCAGGCCAAGGGGGAATGGTTTGAAGCTGAGGCAGAGCAGGGTTAGAGTGGAGCTGAGGCAGAAGTTGTTGCTTGGGAGGGTGGTGAGAGTGTGGCCCAGGCTGGCCAGGGAGGCTGTGGCTGCCTCCTTGCTGGGGGTGTTGAAGGCCAGGCTGGCTGAGGCCTTGAGCAGCTGAGTGGAGCTGAGAGGTGTCCCTGGGCATGGTGGGGAGCTTGGAGCAGAGGAGCTCTGAGCTCCCTTCCAGCCTGAGCCATTCTGTGATACAAAAGGTTCAAACCCTCCATAAAGATCAAACCCTGAGGTGTAAGTTAGCTCAACTCCACTTCATGCAATGCCAATGGACACCCTGGGAAATATGCACTCACCTTGCTCAGAGAAGCCTTGAGTTTTTTAAGGCACAAAGCAAGAAGCTCTCTTGATTCTAAGGCACACTGAATCCAGGTTCCTGGAGGCTGAAGGTACCTATGATACAGGCAGCATTTTAAGGCACATTACAGCACTCAAAAGTTATGTCCCAGGCTTGCAGTTTTAATACCAATGTTTTGCCAGTGAGATATGGACAGGCTAAAGAGTTGAGTGGAGAGGAACTTAGTGAAGTTTAACAAGGCCAAGTGTAAGGTCCTGCACCTGGGGAGGAATAACCTCCTGCACCAGTACAGGTGAGGGCTGACCTGCTGGGAAGCAGCTCTACAGAGAAGCAGCTTGGAGTTTTCTTTCCTCTGAGGGTGCTGGGAGGCCTGGAGCAGGCAGCCCAGAGAGGTTGTGGAGTCTCCTTCTCTGGAGAGCTTCCAACCCTCCCTGACCATTAGTGCTGCTGGGCAAGCCGCTGTGGGTGCCCTGCTTTAGCAGGTGGGTTGGAATGGATGATCCTCAGAGGTCTCTTCCAAGCCCCACCATGCTGGGATGCTGTGATCAGCCACACCTCCTGCCTCCCTAAGCATTAGAACTCACATCTCCAGGGGCAGTCTGTCCTCCTCATCAATCTGCCCACTTTTCTTCCAAGGCCCAAAACCTCACTTCTTTAAATCTTTCAGCCTCTACACCCCAACAGCTTTCTACTGCCACAAGGAAAGAAATCAAAGAGATGTGCTGAAACAGTCCAGGAGGTGAGATGAAGACATGCAGAGCTTTCCAGTCACAGTCACCCCCGAGGGGCCCTGCCCCCAGCCCCAGGAGAGTAGATTCAGATTAAATATCAGAAGGGAATTCTTTGCAGTGAGGGTGGGGAGACCCTGGAAGAGGCTGCCCAGCAAGGCTGTGGCTGTGCCCTCCCTGGAGGTGTTCAAGGCCAGGCTGGATGAGGCCTTGAGCAACCTGGGCTGGCGGGGGGGTGGGGGCGTCCTATGGCAGCAGGGGTGGGAATTCGTCGATTTTTAAGGTCCCCTCCAACCCAAAGCAGCCTGGGATTCTGTGAAGGGCTTGTGGCGGCTCACCTTTCGCATTGCTTGCAGAAGTGGACGGTGCCCTGCTTGGGGATGCCCTCGGTGATGTCGACCTGCGCCCGCAGGCAGCCCACGCACATGTTGGCCGGGTTGGGCGGGACGGGCACGCCGCACTGGCAGCACAGGCTGCAGCCGAGACACGGAGGGGAAGTCAGGCGGCGGCTGCGCCCGCAGCACACAGGCAAAGCTTCCCGCGGGCTTTGCGGTGGTTAACTCCGGCCCCGCAGCTCGGTCGTCACCCGCTCCCCCCGCACCACCGCCGCCAGCCCGGCTAACGGCCGCCCGGGCGCCTTCCCCCCGCACCCTGCGGCCGAGTCCCGGCCGGCCGCGCCCCGCCGCCCCCGCGCCCCGCCGCCGCTCACATGTTTCCCTGGGTGTGGGCCGCCGGCCCCGGCAGGTACTCCATGGCGGCCGCTGCACGCCCGGCGCCGGCTTCCGGCCGGGACGGGAAGGGGCGGAGCGGAGCGGCCCCGCGAGAGCTCGCCGGGGGGCGGGGCCGGAGCGGGGGCGGGGCCGGAGCGGGGGCGGGGCCGGAGCGGGGGCGGGGCTGGAGCTGGAGCTGGGCAGAGGTAGGGGCAGGGGTGGGCTGGAGCTGGGCAGAGGTAGGGGCAGGGGTGGGCTGGAGCTGGGGCAGAGGTAGGGGCAGGGGCGGGCTGGAGCTGGGCAGAGGCAGGGGCAGGGGTGGGCTGGAGCTGGGCACAGGCAGGGGCAGGGGTGGGCTGGAGCTGGGGCAGAGGTAGGGGCAGGGGCGGGCTGGAGCTGGGCAGAGGCAGGGGTGGGCTGGAGCCAGGGCAGGGGAAGGGGCAGGGGAAGGGGCAGGCTGGAGCTGGAGCTGGAGCTGGAGCTAGGGCAGTGGCAGGGGCGGACTGGAGCTAGAGCTGGGGCAGGGGTGGGCTGGAGCTGGGATAGAGGCAGGGGTGGGCTGGGGCTGTGGGAGGGGTGGGCTGGTGCTAGGGCTGGGGCTGGGGCAGGGGAAGGGGCAGGCTGGAGCTGGGGCTGGAGCTAGGGCAGTGGCAGGGGTGGTCTGGAGCTAGAGCTGGGGCTGGGGCAGAGGCAGAGGCAGGGGTGGGCTGGAGCTGGGGCTGGGGCAGGGGTGGGCTGGGGCTGTGGGAGGGGTGGGCTGGTGCTAGGGCTGGAGCTGGGGCTGGGGTAGTTGCAGGGGCAGGGGCCAGGGCCAGCTGGAGCTGGGACAGAGGCAGGGGCGGGCTGGAGCTGGGGCAGGGGTAGGGGCAGGGGCAGGCTGAAGCTGGAGCTGGGGCTGGAGCAGGGGCAGAGGTAGGGGCAGGGGCAAGTAGGAGCTGGGGCTGAGGCAGGGGCAGGGGTGGGCTGGAGCTGAGGCAGAGGCAGGGGCAGGGGTGGGCTGGGTTTGGAGCTGGGGCAGAGGCAGGGGTGGGGGTGGGCTGGAGCTGAGGCAGAGGCAGGGGCAGGGGTGGGCTGGGGTTGGAGCTGGGGCAGAGGCAGGGGCAGGGGTGGGCTGGGTTTGGAGCTGGGGCAGAGGCAGGGGTGGGGGTGGGCTGAGGCACGGGCAGGGGCAAGTAGGAGCTGGGGCTGGGGCAGAGGCAGGGGCAGGCTGGAGCTGGGGTAGGGTAGAGGCAGGGGCAGGGGGGGCTGAAGCTGGGGCACGGGGTTCGGGTCCGTGCGGGCCGCGCAAGGGGCGTTGAGCGCTGTCCTGCTTGTGGAGCAGGCTGTAATTAGCAGGCTGTAATGAGCAGGCTGTAATGAGCAGGCTGTAATGAGCAGCTCGTGGAAACGTTAAGAGGTTTGGGGTGGTTTTTTCATTTGAAAATCCCGGGATTGATGTCAGGAGCAGGGAGCTAAACCTTTGTAGGCAGAGTAACAACTTGGGTCACAACTCTCCTCTGCAATGCTACAGGCAGAGTGGCTGTAAAGTGACCATCAGAGCCAGACCTGAAGGTGTCTGCAAAGTGACCCTGAGAGCAGTGGCTGAAGATGAATCATTAATGTGCCCAGGTGTCCAAGCATCCCTCCTGGATCAGCCGTGGTGTGGCCAGCAGGAGCAGGGCAGGGATTGTCCCCCTGGACTCTGCACTGGGGAGGCTGCACCTTGAATCCCAGCTTCAGTTCTGGGCCCTTGCTCCAAGAAGGACATTCAGGGGCTGGAGCAGGTCCAGAGAAGGGCAACAAAGCTGGGGAAGGGTCTGGAGAAGAGAAATGGTGGGGAGCAGCTGAGGGAGCTGGGGGTGTTCAGCCTGGAGAAGAGGAGGCTGAGGGGAGACCTCATTGCTCTCCATCTCCCTGAAAGGAAATTTGAGCCAGGTGGGGCTTGGTCTCCCAGGTAGAAAACAATGAGAGGAAATGGCCTCAAGGTGCACCAAGGGAGGTTTTAAGTTAGACAGTAGGTTGGACTCTTCTCCAAGCTAAGCAGCCCCAGGGCTCTCAGCCTTTCCTCCTCACAGAGATGCTCCAGGCCCTTCAACAGCTTTGTAGCCTCAGTCTCACAGTATCACCAAGGTGGGAAGAGACCTTGAGGATCAAGTCCAACCTGTCACCACAGACCTCATGACCAGACCATGGCACCGAGTGCCACATCCAATCCCCTCTTGAACACCTCCAGGGATGGGGACTCCACCACCTCCCTGGGCAGCACATCCCAATGACGAACGACTCGCTCAGTGAAGAACTTTCTCCTCACCTCCACTGGGCTGGGGGACAACAAGTTCACCATCAGCCAGCCACATGCCCTCAGGCACTCCCAGGCCCTTCTCTGTGGAGCTGCCCTCCACCATCAGGTCACTCCTCACCTGGGGGCTGTTGCTGCCCACCTGCTGGACTCTACACTTGCACGATACAAAGCATTGCCTGTCTTTTTGAAGTACAACTGACCATGGCACCACGTTCCCAGCACTGAACTTCTCCTTTCTGCTTCACCCATCACCATGTCTGTAGGATTGTTCCTTTGACTTCCCCCAGGAGGGAACAGCAAGGCAACAAACACCTTTATTCCTGGGCCTGTTTCTAATGCAACTTGCCCACGAGGCTGAGAAAAGACCCTTTACAGTGAGATTGTTGTCAGTGCTGCTCTTCATCATTGATTAGTTAAGGGTTACATCATCTTTTGGCTTAGAAGGAGTTGGTTCACAGGCTCACAGGATGCTAGGGGTTGGAAGGGACCTCTGGAGATCTGCCAGTCCAACCCCCCTGCCAGAGCAGGAGCAGAGAATCCAGCACAGGTCACACAGGAACACATCCAGACAGGGCTGGGAAGGCTCCAGAGAAGGAGACTCCACAACCTCTCTGGGCAGCCTGCTCCAGGGCTCTGGGACCCTCACAGGGAAGAAGTTCCTCCTCATGGTGAGCTGGAACCTCCTGTGCTGCAGTTTCCACCCACTGCCCCTTGTCCTATCCCAGGGCACAACTGAGCAGAGCCTGTCCCTGTCCCTTCCTTCCTGACCCCCAGCCCTCAGCTATTGATAGCCATTGATCAGATCCCTCTCAGCCTTCTCCTCTGCAGACTGAACAGCCCCAGGGCTCTCAGCCTCTCCTCCCCAGGCAGTGCTGCAGTCCCTTCAGCAGCCTTGCAGCCCTCCCTTGGCCTCTCTCCAGCAGATCCCTGTCCCTCCTGAGCTGGGCAGCCCAGAGCTGGCTGCAACATTCCAGGTAGGGCCTCACTAGGGCAGAGTAGAGACCATCCTGTCCAACCCCTCTGCTAAAGCAGGGGCACCCACAGCAGCTTGCCCAGGGTCCCAAGGGCAGCAAGAGCTGGCAGAGGCAATTTAAAGTACCTTGGTGACTACAAAGGACACAGCTCTGCTACCAACTGGCAGCAGATGGTGGCTGTGCCTTCAGCTGAGGCAGGGTTTGGTATGCAAGCCCCCAAATTAATGCAGCTGAAAATGAATCTGCAGTGGAAGCATTTAAAGTGTCATTAGGATCAAATTCTCCTCCCAGGGGCTTCACAGAAGACCTGGCTCCCATTCCTAGCAGGCCTGCAAGGTGAGAGCCTGGCATGCACAGGGACTGGCTGATGTCAGAAAGCAAAGGAATCAAAGATTGAGTGGTTCAGCAGGGCTTGAAACCATAAACCACTTCCCTGCCCCTGGGCAGCAGCAGGGCTTCTGGAGAGCAGAGACAGCAAACTGCAGCATGGGGAAACACTTCTTTACACACTGATTTAGCTCTTTTGATGGTGTGGTGGTTTCTTTATTTATCTATTATTATCATCATCAATTTGGAGCTTTTCCCTTTAAAAATCTTCATTCTTTTTTTCCCCTTTTAAAATTCTTTTTCTTAAAATGAATTTTCCTTTTAAAATAAAATCTGTGGTGGTTGGCTTTTGGTTGGTTGGTTGGTTTTATATATTCTTTTAAGTACAGGAAGGCTCTGGAGGGGCTGGGAGGTGTCCAGAGAAGGGCCACGAGGAGGAGCAGAGGGCTGGAGCTGCTCTGCTCTGCAGACAGCCTGAGAGAGTTGGGGTTGTGCAGGCTGGAGAGGAGAAGGCTCCCAGGAGACCTTCTGGTGGCCTTCCAGGATCTGCAGGGGGCTCCAAGAAAGCTGGGGAGGGACTTTTGAGGGTGTCAGGGAGGGATAGGGCTGGGGGGGATGGAGCCAAACTAGAAGTGGGGAGATTGAGATTGGCTGTGAGGAAGAAGTTGTTGCCCATGAGGGTGGTGAGAGCCTGGCACAGGCTGCCCAGGGAGGTGGTGGCAGCCTCCTGCCTGGAGGTGTTTGCAGCCAGGCTGGAGGTGGCTGTGAGCAACCTGCTGTGGTGTGAGGTGTCCCTGCCCATGGCAGGGGGCTTGGAACTGGCTGAGCCTTGAGGTCCCATCCAGGCCTGGCAATTCAGTGATGCTATGTTCCACAGTAAGACTCCAGAGAGGTCTGCAAAGAAACTCCCTTCTGAAGGAGTGCTGAGCACCAGTCTGTGAACACACAAGCAGCCCACTAAAGGAAAATGTGCCAAAGAAGTGAAAACAAGGCAGACAGTTTGACAGCCTGTGATTTCCACACCCCCCCAGTCCCCAAAGCAACCAAACCAACTCTTCCTTTCCAGCAGGATATCACCACATAACACAAACCACACCGGATGCCTCGATGCAGTTCAGCTCTGCTCCCCTCCGTCATAACTGTGAGCCTGCAGATGACAAACACGGATGTGCAAGCACAGCTTCACCTCCTGGCAGCTCCTCTTGCCCATAGGGAATGGGTGGGGGTAGTACACCACAGACAGAATCTCACCCAAACAGATTCAACTATTCTACTCTGCCCTGCTGAGACCTCACCTGCAATGTTGCAGCCAGCTCTGGGCTGCCCAGCTCAGGAGGGACAGGGAGCTGCTGGAGAGAGTCCAAGGGAGGGCTGCAAGGATGCTGAAGGGACTGCAGCACTGCCTGGGGAGGAGAGGCTGAGAGCCCTGGGGCTGTTCAGTCTGCAGAGGAGAAGGCTGAGAGGGATCTGATCAATGGCTATCAATAGCTGAGGGCTGGGGGTGAGGAGGGAGGGGACAGGGACAGGCTCTGCTCAGTTGTGCCCTGGGATAGGACAAGGAGCAATGGGTGTAAGCTGCAGCACAGGAGGTCCCAGCTCACCATGAGGAGGAACTTCTTCCCTGTGAGGGTCCCAGAGCCCTGGAGCAGGCTGCCCAGAGAGGTTGTGGAGTCTCCTCTGGAGCCTTTGCAGCCCTGTCTGGCTGTGTTCCTGTGTGACCTGTGCTGGGTTCTGTGGTGCTGCTCCGGCAGGGGGCTTGGACTGGCAGATCTCCAGAGGTGCCTTCCTACTCCTAACATCCTGTGAGGCTGGGATGTGTGACTGTGATCTCCAGAGGTTCACTTCTGACCCCCACTGTGCTGTGATTTGAATTTGCTGAGCGCCACTGAGCTGGTGTGAATGTTTATCCGCAGATGTGCCATTGATCTTTAGAGGAACAACTTAGGCTCCAAGCACCCAAAGAAGAGGAAAGTGACAGCACTCAGGGGCTGTGTGAGGGAAGCAAGCACACCACTTCAAACCACTTTGAACACAGGTTTGCTCTCTTGCTTACGTGCAGACGAGTGGGCCCTTGAGTAAGTAGCTGCAGGGAAGCTCAAGTGCCAAGGCAAGGAAGGGCAGGAGGGGCTTTGTGCCAGCCACAGCACACAGAGCAACTTGGCTTGCAGTACACACCTCCAGAGACAGAAGCAGCTCACGGTGACGAATTGATGGCAAAGAAGTTGCTGTGATTGATGGAGCAGACACCTGAGGTCACTATTCCCTCACGGAAACTGGAGCCAGGCAAGGAGGTGACAAAGCTACCAGGGGAACTCTTACCCACTTAGAGCTGCTCTGACCTTCCAACACAGAGGTTTGCTTCTGCTCTGGGCTGCTGATTCCATTAGCTGTGCTGGTTTAAATGCAAACCCCTCAAGAATTGAAGAGCAGAAGCCAGCAGAATGTTTTTCACTTGGGTTTGCTTAACGTTCACTGTAAAATAAATGTGGGATGTGGGCAGCACTGTGCACAGCTTCAGGGCCACTCAGCAGCCCCCCAGAAGTGCTCTCATTTAACTGCAGGAGCATTTGAACGCCATTCAGTTGGATGGGCAGGGTTGTGCACTCACACTGAAGCACCTCCAGGGGCTTGACTGATGTCAGATTTAGTTTTTAGCTCACAGCTTCCAAATTTGAGTCAGGAGCCAGCTCCCAGCAGGGACCAGCCAACTGCTTTGCTGGCCAGGAGGTGCCTTCCCCTGTAGGCATCAGGGACTCCTGCCTGCCCTATGGGTTGTGAGGCCCAGGAGGGAGGTCCTCACATCCCCTCTGTGGGTGATTGCTCCTCCTGATGATACAGGACTGGGAGGAGTGGCTGACAGGCTGTGCTGCCCTTCAGGGAGAGCTGGGCAGGCTGGAGAGCTGGGGAAGAGGAACCTCATGAAGGGCAGGGGTAGGGTCCTGCACCTGGGGAGGAACAGCCTCCTGCACCTGGGGAGGAACAGCCTCCTGCACCTGGAGAGGAACAGCCTCCTGCACCTGGAGAGGAACAGCCTCCTGCACCTGGGGAGGAACAGCCTCCTGCACCTGGAGAGGAACAGCCTCCTGCACCTGGGGAGGAACAGCCTCCTGCACCTGGGGAGGAACAGCCTCCTGCACCTGGTGAGGAACAGCCTCCTGCACCTGGGGAGGAACAGCCTCCTGCACCTGGGGAGGAACAGCCTCCTGCACCTGGAGAGGAACAGCCTCCTGCACCTGGGGAGGAACAGCCTCCTGCACCTGGAGAGGAACAGCCTCCTGCACCTGGGGAGGAACAGCCTCCTGCACCTGGAGAGGAACAGCCTCCTGCACCTGGGGAGGAACAGCCTCCTGCACCTGGGGAGGAACAGCCTCCTGCACCTGGAGAGGAACAGCCTCCTGCACCTGGGGAGGAACAGCCTCCTGCACCTGGGGAGGAACAGCCTCCTGCACCTGGAGAGGAACAGCCTCCTGCACCTGGGGAGGAACAGCCTCCTGCACCTGGAGAGGAACAGCCTCCTGCACCTGGGGAGGAACAGCCTCCTGCACCTGGGGAGGAACAGCCTCCTCCTGTCCTGCAGCAGTACAGGTGAGGGAGTACAGGTGACCTGCTGGGAAGCAGCTCCTTAGAGAAGGACCTGGGAGTGCTGGGCAGCAAGAAGTTCACCATCAGCCAGCAATGGTATCCAAGAAGACCAATGGTGTCCTGAAGAAGAGTGTGGCCAGCAGGTTGAGGGAGGTTCTTCTCTCACTCTACTCTGCCCTGGGGAAGCCACAGTCCTGGGTCCAGTTCTGGGCTCCCCAGTTCAAGAGAGTCAGGGAACTGCTGGAGAGAGTCCAGGGGAGGCTGCAAAGCTGCTGAGGGGCCTGGAGCAGCTCTGTGAGGAGCAAAGGCTGAGAGCCCTGGGGCTGAGAGCCTGCAGAAGAGCAGCCCCAGAGGGCAGCTGAGCAATGCTCAGCAAGAGACAAAGGAGCTGTGGGGGGCAAGAGGCTGGGGCCAGGCTCTGCTCAGTGGTGCCCAGGGACAGGCCAAGGGGCAGTGGGCACAAAGTGGAGCCCAGGAGGTTCCATGTGAAGAAGAGGAGAAAGTTGTTTGGTGTGAGGCTGCTGGAGGCCTGGAGCAGGCTGCCCAGAGAGGTTGTGGAGTCTCCTGGTGTGGAGAGCTTCCAACCCTCCCTGGGCATTGTGCTGCTGGGCAAGCTGCTGGGGGTGCCCTGCTGGAGCAGGGGCTTGGACTGATGATCTCCAGAAGACCCTTCCAACCCCACCATGCTGTGCTCTCCAGAAGTCCCTGCCAATCTGTACCATGCTGAGATTCTCTGCTGCTTCTCCCATGCAGCTTTGCATTTGCAGCCCCAGATTCCTCCATGCCCCCTGGGAAGGTTTTATTCAGCCCTTGCCCAGTGTCCTGTGCCTTTGGCAAAGGGCTGTCCCTGCCCTTTATGGACTGCAGCCCCAGAGCTGCAAACTAACTTCACCAAAGCAGCAGATGCTGAGCTGTGCTCCAGTGGAGGTACTGCTCTCTGCTGTGGTCTCAAGGTGTGATAATAATGGGAGGAACAATAGGTCGTTCCCCTGGGGCATGCCACTTCGAGGGGCTGCTTTCTCTGAGATAATCTACCCTACATTTAGTGGGATAATGCTCCAGTTCTTTTCCAGCTCTTCAGTTCCTTGTGAGGAATCCAATTAGCAATCCAATTTACAGTGCAAGCCACAAACATCATTACTGCTGAACCTCAGAGGCAGAAACAAAGGGAGCTGGGGGAAAAAAACAACCCACCACAAAACCCTTCCTTCAAATAGCTTTGCAGCAGAGCCCAGCGTGCTGGGGCACCTCTTGCAGCTGGTCAATGGCTCAAACCTGGGCTCTGCATCAGCTGTGAGCTGCAGCACAGAGCTCTGACCCAGAGAAGGGCCACGAGGAGGAGCAGAGGGCTGGAGCTGCTCTGCTCTGCAGACAGCCTGAGAGAGTTGGGGTTGTGCAGGCTGGAGAGGAGAAGGCTCCCAGGAGACCTTCTGGTGGCCTTCCAGGATCTGCAGGGGGCTCCAAGAAAGCTGGGGAGGGACTTTTGAGGGTGTCAGGGAGGGATAGGACTGGGGGGATGGAGCAAAACTAGAAGTGGGGAGATTGAGATTGGCTGTGAGGAAGAATTTGTTGCCCATGAGGGTGGTGAGAGCCTGGCACAGGTTGCCCAGGGAGGTGGTGGCAGCCTCCTGGCTGGAGGTGTTTGCAGCCAGGCTGGAGGTGGCTGTGAGCAACCTGCTGTAGTGTGAGGTGTCCCTGCCCATGGCAGGGGGCTTGGGGCTGGCTGAGCCTTGAGGTCCTTTCCAACCCTGACAATGCTGTGATTCTATGACTTGGTTTCCTTTCAGCTGTGTGGAACACATCTGGTGCTCTGCTGGTCTCCCTTCCTGAAGGAGCAGCAGCTGGCAGGCAGGCTGTGCACAGGGTGCCCCAGAGAGCTGGGCACATGGTGCCTGATGTCAGCAGAGGGGGAAGTGATGCTCAGCCTGGCAGTGTCAAAGCAGCTGGCAGTAACTGGGTGCTCAGTGTGCCAGAGAGGGAGGTGCTGCTCTGGTTGTGGTGGGTTGAAATTTCCTCCCCCCCAACATTAACTTTGCCAGAGCAGCTCAGCTGGAAGCAAGTGAAGCTGTATTCACAGGCAGAGCTGCACTCTGCAGTGGAATGCAATGGATGTGTGCAAAATAGCCAGGGGTTGCAATAGCTGCAGGGGTTTACCATTAACAAACAGCACAAGGACTCCTCTGGTCAAAGACCAGGGGAAGCTACCAGCTTCTCCCTCTCTGCCCTCCCCTTACCCCCTGTACAAAAGGGAGAAGAGACAGAATCAAAGGTGTTAACACCAATACATAGAATCATAGAGTCATAGGATCAATAAGGTTGGAAAAGATCTCAGAGATCATCAAGTCCAACCTGTCACCTAACACCTCCTGACAACTAAACCATGGCTCCAAGTGCCACATCCAAGCCTTTCTTGAACACCTCCAGGGATGGGGACTCCACCACCTCCCTGGGCAGCACATTCCCAGGGCCAATTCCTCTTGCTGGGAAGAACTTTCTCCTCACCTCCAGCCTAAACCTCCCCTGGCACAGCTTGAGACTGTGTCCTCCTGTTCTGGTGCTGGCTGCCTGGGAGAAGAGACCAACCCCCACCTGGCTACAACCTCCCTTCAGGGAGTTGCAGAGAGCAAGAAGGTCTCCCCTGAGCCTCCTCTTCTGCAGGCTAAGCAACCCCAGCTCCCTCAGCCTCTCCTCCCAGGGCTGTGCTCCAGACCCCTCCCCAGCTTTGTTGCCCTTCTCTGGACACCTTCCAGCAGCTCAACCTCTTTCCTAAACTGTGTCACCAGCACCTATCTGTCCCCCCTGTGCATGAGGCACCCCCAGCTCCCATGTACCCACTCACCCTGGCAGTTGATTTTACTGCATCTTTTCCTTTTTCAGGGTAAAAGATCAGGATGGGTCTTGGTATTCACTTCCTCCTCCTGCTCCTGGGTTGAGGAACAGCTGTGGCAAAGATCTGATTCTAACCCAAGGCATGGCCTGGAGCCAGGAGGTGTTGGTCTGGTGCTGGTATGTTTGGTACCTGTGCTGGGATGCACTAAACCTGAACCTCAGCCTAAGAAATCATTCTTCTCTGAAGGTAAATATTTGCTCATCAGAACACGATAGGATCTCAGAGGCCACTGCACAGGAGCTGTTTGCTTCCCACTTGCCTTTTGTACCCTCCCATGTCTGAGCTATAAACCTCTCATCACCTTAGCTGAGACCTGGTGAGAGTGAACCCATACATGAAGACTGCATCAATGGGAAAGCAAAAGGTGGGAGGAGGAGGAGAGGGAAACCCTCCCACCCCAGGGCCCCACCAGACCACACTTTCATTGGTAGATGCCTAATGCTGGAGTGCTGAATCATAGACTCACAGAACTGCTGTGGCCAGAGAAGCCCTCTAAGATCACCCAGTCCAACCAGCAGCCCAACACCCCCATGGCCACTAAACCCTGTCCCCAAGTGGCATGGCCACAGGTTTCTGGAACCCCTCCAGGGATGGGGACTCCACCACCTCCCTGGGCAGCCTGTGCCAATCCCTGACCACTCCTACAGGAGAGAATTTTTGTCTAATCTCCAACCTGAACCTCCCCAGGCACAATTTCAGGCCATTTCCTCTCCTTCTATCACCTGATGTGAGGGACAAGAGCCCAACTCCCACCTGGCTCCAGCCTTGTTTCAGGAAGCTGTAGAGAGCAGTGAGGTCTCCCCTCAGCCTCACAGAATCAGCCAGGTTGGAAAAGACCTCAGAGATCATCAAGTCCAACCTATTCCCTAATCCCTAACACCTCCTGACAACTAAACCATGGCTCCAAGTGCCACAGCCAAGCCTTTCTTGAACACCTCCAGGGATGGGGACTCCACCACCTCCCTGGGCAGCACATCCCAGTGGCCAATTCCTCTTGCTGGGAAGAACTTTCTCCTCACCTCCAGCCTAAACTTCCTCTCCTGTTCTCCAGGCTGAACAACCCCAGGTCCCTCAGCTGCTCCTGGGAACTCCTGTTCTCTGCAAGTAGCAGGTTGGATAAATACAAGGGCAGTTGGATCTCTGCTCCCCTGTGGCTTGCATCAGCCCCCTCTGATGTTGCCTGCCTTTCCTAATTGCTCACCCAGATGAATTCTCAGCAAGAGGTGTTGCAATGGCAGTGGGTTGAAGTTTGCCTTCCACCACTCCCATCCTGCTGGCACAGGCATGAGAGGGAGGTCTGACACATGGCTATTAAAAGATGGCCCTGCAGGTGTTGCTCAGCTAGGGAGTTGCAAAAGCCTTCCCTTCTCCAGGCTGCACAGCCCCAGCTCTCTCAGCCTGGCCTCACAGCAGAGGGCTTCCTGCCCTCCCAGCATTGCTGTGGGATAAGCTTTGAATACCAAGGTCCTGGCTGTAGACAGCTCAGTGCAAGTGGAAACTTCCAAATGCTTGCAGCTCATCACTTATTTAAGAGCAGAGGCATTGCTGTGAAGGCCAACCTCAGTCATCTGAGTTTTGCTGGTGAAGGTTTCCTGGACAAAGCCAGGCCACGTGCCCAGGGCTGCTGCACTGAGATCCTTATGGCAGTGCCCAAGGCCTCAGCTCTTAGAACAGCCTGCAGATGGCTTTTAAAGACCACAGTAATTCTGAGCAGAAAGCTGGCACCCAACTGGCTCTAGGGCTCTGAGGTGTTCTGGTGCCACCAAAGTGTACCTTGGATCAGAGAATCACAGAATCTCAGAAGGGTTTGGGGCTCTGAGCTGCTTTGGTGTCACAAAAAGATACTTGGGATCAGAGAATGGTTTAGGTTGGAAGGGACCTCTCAAGCTCCTCAATCCCAACCCCCCCTGCAGCCAGCAGGGACAGCTGCAGCTAGAGCAGGCTGCTCAGAGCCCCAGGCAACCTCCCCTGGGATGGTTCCAGCCATGGGGCAGCTCCCACCTCTCTGAGCACCCTGGGACAGGGTTTTACCATTCTCACTGAGGAAAAAAAACCTCTCCCATCTTCCCAGCCCAAATCTCCCTCTTTCAGTTCAAACCATCCCCCCTTGTCCTGTCACATCAGGCCCTGCTCAAAACTCTCTCCCCAGCTTTCTGCTCAGCTCCTTTCTGCACTGCAAAGCTACCAGAAGCTCACCCTGGAGCCTTCTCCTCTCCAGGCTGCACAACCCCAACTCTCTCAGCCTGGCCTCACAGCAGAGGGCTTCCAGCCCTGCCAGCATTGCTGTGGCCTCCTCTGGCTCTGCTCTAGCAGGTCCCTGTCTGTGCTGAGGCCTCCAGAGCTGCCCCAGCACTGCAGGGGAGGTCTCAGCAGAGCACAGCAGAGGGGCAGAATCCCCTCCCTGCTGCCCACACTGCTCCTGAGAAAGAAGAACCTTTCAGATACCCAAATCCCCAGGTTATTGGATGGCAAATGGGATGTGAAAGGCTTCTGTACAGCAAGCACTCAGCAGTCCCTGATGTTTCTCCACACCAAGCTGAGACAGCATGGAGAGCTGGCCACAGTGCCAGCTCCCTGAGAGGAGCCTGCAGTCAGGAGGGGGTTGGTCTCCTCTCCCTAGTCTCAGGTGATAGAAGGAGAGGAAATGGCCTGGGACTGTGCCAGGGGAGGCTTAGGTTGGAGATGAGGAAAAATGTCTTTGCTGCAAGAGTGGTCAGGGACTGGCAGAGGCTGCCCAGGGAGGTGGTGGAGTCCCCATCCCTGGAGGTGTTCAAGGAACCTGTGTGGCCATGGCACTTGGGGACAGGGTTTGGTGGCCAGGGAGGTGGTGGAGTCCCCATCCCTGGAGGTGTTCAAGGAACCTGTGTGGCCATGGCACTTGGGGACAGGGTTTGGTGGCCAGGGAGGTGGTGGAGTCCCCATCCCTGGAGGTGTTCAAGGAACCTGTGTGGCCATGGCACTTGGGGACAGGGTTTGGTGGCCAGGGAGGTGGTGGAGTCCCCATCCCTGGAGGTGTTCAAGGAACCTGTGTAGCCATGGCACTTGGGGACAGGGTTTGGTGGCCAGGGAGGTGGTGGGGTCCCCATCCCTGGAGGTGTTCAAGGAACCTGTGTAGCCATGGCACTTGGGGACAGGGTTTGGTGGCCAGGGAGGTGGTGGAGTCCCCATCCCTGGAGGTGTTCAAGGAACCTGTGTAGCCATGGCACTTGGGGACAGGGTTTGGTGGCCAGGGAGGTGGTGGGGTCCCCATCCCTGGAGGTGTTCAAGGAACCTGTGTGGCCATGGCACTTGGGGACAGGGTTTGGTGGCCAGGGAGGTGGTGGAGTCCCCATCCCTGGAGGTGTTCAAGGAACCTGTGTAGCCATGGCACTTGGGGACAGGGTTTGGTGGCCAGGGAGGTGGTGGGGTCCCCATCCCTGGAGGTGTTCAAGGATCCTGTGTGGCCATGGCACTTGGGGACAGGGTTTGGTGGCCATGGGGGTGCTGGGTTGCTGGCTGGACTGGGTGAGCTTAGAGGCCTTTTCCATCCAAAGCAGCTCTATGATTCCACATAGGTGCACCTCAGCAGTGATCTAATGATATTGAGTTCATCAACCTGTGCTTTCTGTTGTCTCATGAGGAGAAATATTGGATGGGGAAGTGAAAAGTTTCCATCTGTGATGTGCAGCAGGCTTCTGGGAATCTGAGTATTCCTTACCCTGAGTGAAACACCTGGCATGGGCTGCACTTCCTCTGGGCAAGGCAGCAGGAAATGCAGAGCTGGCTGAGTCTGCTGGCTTTGCAGCATCTCCTTCCCCAGCTGTTACTCCATAGCTCAGCCTCCCTGCAGCTAATTAGTGTGTGTGAGCTCGCAGGCTCCTCTCCTTGTGCAAGGGGTGGCTGTGCAGGATGCAAGGAACTGATAGAAGCTGCTTCCTCTGCCAGCCTGCTGGGTGAGGCTGTGCCTTGTCACCTTTTAATTACACTGCTGCAATCCCTTGCTGCTGTTACAGTGCCTGACTCCGAGCCTGGCCCCAGTTTGGTCTCCCATACTCCAGGGGGGACATTGCAGCTCCATTCCCTGGGCCTCCTCATTTCTACTCTGACTGTCTCCAGCTGATAAGGATTTGTGGCATGTAACTCATCCTAGAAGATGACCTTGAAATAATGAGGGATTTCTGATCCACCCCACCATGATGGAGCAAAGAGAGGAGCACTCAGGAAAAAGAATTGATCCAGCACCTCAGCTGGGGTCAGAGTGGCTGAGAGCAGCCAGGCAGAGAGGGACCTGGGGGTAGTGGTTGATGGTAGGCTGAACAGGAGCCTGCAGTGTGCCCAGGCAGCCAGGAGGGCCAATGGCATCCTGGCCTGCAGCAGGAAGAGTGTGGCCAGCAGGAGCAGGGAGGTCATTCTGCCCCTGTACACTGCACTGGTTAGGCCACACCTTGAGTCCTGTGTCCAGTTCTGGGCTCCTCAGGTTAGGAAGGAGGTTGACTTGCTGGAAGGTGTCCAGAGAAGGGCAACAAAGCTGGGGAGGGGTCTGGAGCACAGCCCTGTGAGGAGAGGCTGAGGGAGCTGGGGTTGCTTAGCCTGCAGAAGAGGAGGCTCAGGGGAGACCTTCTTGCTCTCTGCAACTCCCTGAAGGGAGGTTGTAGCCAGGTGGGGGTTGGGCTCTTCTGCCAGGCACCCAGCACCAGAACAAGAGGACACAGTCTCAGGCTGTGCCAGGGGAGGTTTAGGTTGGATGTTAGGAAGAAGTTCTACACAGAGAGAGTGATTGCCCACTGGGATGTGCTGCCCAGGGAGGTGGTGGAGTCACCATCCCTGGAGGTGTTCAGGAGGAGACTTGATGGTGTGCTTGGTGCCATGGTTTAATTGGTTGGGTGGTGTTGGATGATAAGTTGGACACAATGATCTTGAAGGTCTCTTCCAGCCAGGTCTATTCTATTCTATTCTATTCTATTCTATTCTATTCTATTCTATTCTATTCTATTCTATTCTATTCTATTCTATTCTATTCTCAGCTGACAGTGTCTGCTCCTGACACTGCCACAATTTGCCTTGCTCCCCTCCTCCCTCTTTGCTCAGTCAGGACATGACCATTTCCATGCAGATTTACTTTACCCCCCACAGTGGGGATGGTTCCACTCTCCTCTCTGTCCTGCTGCTTGGCTTTTTTTTTTCTCTAGCTTGAGCAGGTCTCAGCAGTGGGATCCGTGTTTTCATGCAGAGCCTACTCCTGCATCTCTTTGCACTTTTAAACCTAGGCTAATTTGTCTGCTGCCCTGCTCTGAGCTGGCCCAGCAGCAGCTCTGCTCAGGCTGGCAGTGCCCAGCTCAGGCTCTGCTCACTCAGCCACTTGCTGAAGCTCAGGGCAGCTTGGCACAGCCAGGGGCTGCTGCTAGCAGGGAGAAGCTGAGGGGCAGAGCTCCTGCCAAGGCCTGGGGGGCACAAAGCCTCTGCCTCAGCCTTGCTGCTCTGCACACCAAGGGCACTGCCACAGCTCTGCCCCACCTTGGGGGGCAGGAAGGCAGAGGGGGCAGCTGTGGGCAGGAGCAGACAGCTCAGGGGAGCCTCAAGTGCCCCCCAAGGGATTGCAGCCCATGGATGGCATCTTCAGCAGCAAGCTGAGGGATGCCCAGGCTCAAGTCTCTCCTTCCCTGGCTGCTGTCCCAGCAGGACTCTCTCCCTTCTGCCTTCCAGCCCCATCCCTGTCTTCCTCAATCCAGCTCCAGCATCCAGCTCCTCAATCCGCTTCCCATCTGCTGCTGAGCCCAGGCTGGGACTTGCCCAGGGCCTGCCCCCAGCATCAGTGGTGCCAGTGGTGCCATCCTTGCCCTCAGGGCTTGGCTTCCATCTTGCTTTGTGTCTCTGTGTCTCTATCCCATGGCATTGTTCTTCTTCCCATCCCAGCTGGGTTAGTTTCTTCCCCAGCCCATCAGCCTCTCTCCCTTCTTCCCTTTCTCTCTCCTTAGGGAAGGCAGAGGGGTTCCTGCAGAGCCTCTGGCACTCCTCTGGTGCCCAGCCCAGCCATGTTCCCTGACACAGTTGGTAATGGAAGGAGGCTATAGCTCATAGCAGGCCACATGAAGCACTTTCCACTGCCTGTTTCTCGCTCAGAGCTTCTCCTTCTAGCCTAAAGGATGCCCCACTTTGGGGCTGCCTGTCCTGAAACAGCAGCATCAGCAGAGTTTATCTGCTCTTAGCTGTCCTGATGTAGCAACTACTGGAAGCAGCCTCTGAAATAAGGGTGGAGGAGAGACCAATCCTGAGTGTGAACTCTGAGAGTTAATTTTTACCTCCACCTCTGAATCACTGCCTCCCAGCTAGGGAGTTTCCTTGGCATTTGCCTGGAGATGTTTGCATAACTTGGGCTCCTCAAATTCAAGTGAGTGTTGCTTACTCTGAGGAATAAATACCAACAAGGACAGAACTGATCAGGTCTTTATTCAGGCTGACTGTTCCTCCTTCTCTGTGAGAGCAGAGAGGAAAGAGGAGGCCAGTTCATTGCATCATTTAATTCAATTTAATTTCATTTCATTTAATTCAATTTCATTTCATTTCATTATTTCATTTCATTTCTTTCATCCCTCACACTTGGGATGAGCTCTGTGCTGTCACTGTGCACTCAGCTTCAGCCTTTGGAGTAGCTCAGGAGCTGTGACAGGCACCTGAGCTGCTTTGTCAGCTGACAGACACTGAGAGCTCACTGCACTGTCAATGATGGCTGCACCCACAGAGTGGCTGTCCATGGGTCCATGTCCCAGGGGAGGCCAGGGATGAGCAGAGTCCCTCAGGGGTCAGTCCTGGGCCCAGGCTTGTTCCACATCTCTGTGGGTGCCAGGGACAGTGGCATTGAGTGCACCCTCAGCAGGGTTGCTGATGACACCAAGCTGTGTGGGGCAGCAGACAGCTGGAGGGAAGGGATCCATCCAGAGGGACCTGGACAGGCTGATCCCTACATTTCCTGTGCAAGCCAAGGGCCCTGGGAAGCTTTCCTTCCTAGTCTTGGATGCAGGCTGCCTGGGGGGACTGCAGGGAGCACCTTCTGGAGGTTCATGGCCTGGTCATGTGGATGTGTAGTCACCCTGGGTAATGGATGTGGGAGGTGATCCATGAAATTGGGCAGCAAACCTCTGTGGCAGGAGAAATTGCTGGCTTTGATTAAATGAAATTAAGAAAATGAATGTTTAACAGGGGAGGTATGGTGCTGGCCAGCTGAGCCCCCAGATGTCTCCATGCTTCATTTAATGATGCATTTGGACTTTCAGGGTGAATGCAGCCAGCACTGGGTCATCTCCCTTTCTGCTTTGGTTTCATTTCTCACCCCTGGACTATTGCTGCCCTTTTATCACCATCCTTTCGTTGAGATTTTGGGGGTTTTTTTTAGGTGTAACAATTTCCAGCTGCTGTGCTCAGACTGAGCTACAATTAGCTTAGGGTAATAATGGAGCAATCAACTCCACTCACCCTGGAGTGATAGCGAGCTTGCCCTGCCAAGGTGGTGCATAAAGACTCATTTGGGTTGGAAAAGACCTGTTGGAGTGAGGCCAGAGGAGGCCACAGAGATGCTCCAAGGGCTGCAGCAGCTCTGCTGGGAGCACAGGCTGAGGGAGCTGGGGCTGTGCAGCCTGCAGAGGAGAAGGCTCCAGGGGCACCTCAGAGCTGCCTGCCAGGACCTGAAGGCATCCTGCAGGAAGGCTGCAGAGAGACTTTTGCTGAGGGGGGCTGGAGCCAGGCCAAGGGGGAATGGTTGGAAGCTGAGGCAGAGCAGGGTCAGAGTGGAGCTGAGGCAGAAGTTGTTGCTTGGGAGGGTGGTGAGAGTGTGGCCCAGGCTGGCCAGGGAGGCTGTGGCTGCCTCCTTGCTGGGGGTGTTGAAGGCCAGGCTGGCTGAGGCCTTGAGCAGCTGAGTGGAGCTGAGAGGTGTCCCTGGGCATGGTGGGGAGCTTGGAGCAGATGATCCCTGAGCTCCCTTCCAACCTGAGCCATTCTAGGATTGTATGATTTAAGATCATGGAGTCTAGATCATAAAGATCACACTGCACCCTTCACCATCAGGCTGTTGCCCATGTGCTCTGTGCACCAAGCTGGCTGCTGGTGGTTCTGGCAGCTCTCTCCCATGCACCCTTCCTCCTGAGGCTCGTGGCTGTTACAGCAAATGGTGCTGCCACATCAGAGTGCCAACCCCCCTCTTTCTGTCATGTGTGAGCGGCTTCATCCTCAGGCAAGAGGATTTCAAGAGCTGGAGCAGAGTTCTCCTAAGCACTGGTGTGGTCTCAGGTTGCTAAATGTGGCACCCCACCTCCATCTCTCCCTGGTCTCCTCTGCTACGTGCCAACACTGCTTTGGACTCTCCCGCTGCAGCCCACGGATGTTGAGTATTAATTAGCGAGAGTTATCACAGCTTCTCTGCCAGGAAGAAGTGAAAAGGGTGGGAAAAAATATCCAAAAGGCTTTTTTAGCAACCAAGTCTAGATGAGAGGTGTCCCTGCCCATGGCAGGTTGGTTGGAGCAGATGATCTCTGAGGTGCCTTCCAACCTGAGCCGTTCACAGACTCACATCTGGTCGGAAGAGACTTCCAAGCTCATCCAGGCCAACCATTGACTCTGTTTAGGGTCAATCCTAAACCCTGTCCCTAAGTGCCAGCTCCACAGCTGCTGGAACAGCCCCAGGGATGGGGACTGCAGCACTGCCCTGGGCAGAACATTCCCATGGCTGAGAGCCCTCTCTGGCAAGAAATATTTCCTAGCACCCAGCCTGAACCTGCCCTGCTGCAGCCTGGAACCATTGCCTCTGCTCCTGCCCCTTGCCACCAAGGAGCAGAGGCTGTCCCCTCCTCACTCCAACCTCCCTGCAGGGAGCTTCAGAGAGCAAGGAGGTCTCTCTCAGCCTCCTCTTCTCCAGCCTCAACACCCCCAGCTCCCTCAGCCCCTCCTCTAGCCCAGGGGCTCCAGGCCCTTCTGCAGCCTGGCTGCCCTGCTCTGCACAGGCTCCAGCTCCTCAATGTCCTTCCTGCAGGGAGGGCCCAGAGCTGAGCACAGCACTGCAGCTGTGGCCTCCCCAGTGCTGAGCACAGGGGGATGGTCACCTCCTGGCCCTGCTGCCCACCCTGCTTCTAACACTGTGATTTCCAGCTCTCTCTTTCCCCCTGGTGAACACCTCTTGCACCAAAACTTTAACATTTAGTAGGAGCTGAAGACTGCACCATCACCACCACCAAAAAGTGTTTCCATTGAAAGCAAGCTGCAGTGACCCTCCCAAAGAGAAACTGCTGCTGTTTTCCTCCTTCCAAGCACCTCCCATGGAGATAAGAGGACTAATAAGGAAGGGAAGTCCTGTACAGGAGTCCCACCATCAGATCCACCACTGAGAGTGGAAATTCCCTCTTCCTGGACAGAGCAGTTTGCTTGTGCTGTTTGCTTTCAAGTTAAATGTTTAAATAGCATTATCCTGGGGTGTGTGCTCCTCCAGATAGGAGACTTGCTCTTTACAGACCTCTAAGAAAGTACTTTTCCTCCTGCTCCTAAAGGCCAGCTGTGTCTGCTGCTGTTGCCTGGCCCAGGCTGGCCAGGGAGGCTGTGGCTGCCTCCTTGCTGGGGGTGTTGAAGGCCAGGCTGGCTGAGTGGGGCTGAGAGGTGTCCCTGGGCATGGTGGGGAGCTTGGAGCAGAGGAGCTCTGAGCTCCCTTCCAACCTGAGCCATGCCTGGATTCTGTGTCCTTGGAAACAGGACTGATGTGGAGATGCCATGGCACCATCACATTATCTCCTTAGACAGTAGAATCTGTGGAGGATAGGATGTTGGGAAGTGGGTTTTGGTTGAAGCACCAACTTCCCAGGGGAACATTTTTCAGCTCCAGCATATGGCTTGCTCCTTTTATTCCCTTCTATAGGTTGCTCTCATAGCAGCAGTGAGGGGGTCAGGAGCCAGGCCAAGGGGGAATGGTTGGAAGCTGAGGCAGAGCAGGGTCAGAGTGGAGCTGAGGCAGAAGTTGTTGCTTGGGAGGGTGGTGAGAGTGTGGCCCAGGCTGGCCAGGGAGGCTGTGGCTGCCTCCTTGCTGGGGGTGTTGAAGGCCAGGCTGGCTGAGTGGAGCTGAGAGGTGTCCCTGGGCATGGTGGGGAGCTTGGAGCAGATGATCCCTGAGCTCCCTTCCAGCCTCAGCCATGCTGTGATGCTGTGACTCTGCTCACACAAGCACCCTTCCAAGACAAGCAGTTGGTCTATTGTCCCTCCAGACTAAACACCTGGCCTCTGGCACAGGCTGCCCAGGGAGGCTGTGGCTGCCTCCTCCCTGCAGGTGTTCAGGGCCAGGCTGGATGAGGCCTTGAGCAACCTGGGCTGGTGGGAGGTGTCCCATGGCGGGGGGGTTGGATCTAGATGACCTTTAAGGTGTGTTCCAATCCCAAACCCTTCCATGACTGTCTGCAAACACAGGAAGAGCAGAGACAGGCACCAAAAATGTTGCTTCTGAAGAATAAACCTTTATTTTCTCTGACCCTCCCCTCCCTGCACCTCCCCTCCCCTCCCCATGCACGTTCAGATCTCTTCAACCTTCAATACGTGCTTCTGCTTCCAAACAGTCTCCCTCTAAGCATGCAGGACCCCACTGCAGCTTGACAAAGAAGTCTGAGTTCCTGTCACTGTGCAAACATCATTGGGAAGCTATCTACAGTTTTGCACCTCTGCCTCCCAACAGCAGCAACAGCAGCTTGAAGGTTCATGCACTGGAGAGCTGTGCTTCATGCCCTGGCTTTGGCCTCTGCTCCAGGAGTAGAGGGAAAAACCAAAGCCTTGGCCAAGAAGCTCCCCACAGGTGATTGAATCTAATTTCTTGGTTATAAAGGAGCTCTCTTCAAGCCTGCTGACCTCCCTGCAGCCAGTCAGATGTTGCTTCCCCTCTGTTTCCTGCCTCTTCAGCCCCTGGTGCAGATGTGCTCTCTGCTTGCCTTGGTGAGTGGGAGCAGACAGAAGCAGATGTCTTGGTTTTCAGCACGAGTGGCACTGAACAGAGCCAGGGCTGTTTCTGTCAGCTCCAGTGAACTGCAAGATTGCTTCCAGAATGGGTCTTTATCTTAGGTCATCTTAAAGAATACAGAAGAGAATTAACCAGCTTGGAAAAGACTTCCAAGATCACCAAGTCCAACCTATCACCCAGCACCATCCAATCAACTCAACCACGGCACCAAGGGCCTCAGCCAGGCTCTTCATGAACACTTCCAGGGACAATGACTCCACCACCTCCCTGGGCAGCACATCCCAAGGGCCAAGCTCTCTCTCTCTCTGTAGAATTTCTTCCTAACCTCCAGCCTAAACCTCCCCTGGCACAGCTTGAGACTGTGTCCTCTTGTTCTGGTGCTGGCTGCCTGGCAGAAGAGACCAACCCCCACCTGGCTACAGCCTCCCTTCAGGGAGCTGGAGACAGCAAGAAGGTTGCCCTTGAGTATCCTCCTCTCCAGGCTAAGCAACCCCAGTTCCCTCAGCCTCTCCTCACAGGGCTGTGCTCCAGACCCCTCCCCAGCTTTGTTGCCCTTCTCTGGACACCTTCCAGCAACTCAACCTCTTTCCTGACCTGAGGAGCCCAGAACTGGACACAGGATTCAAGGTGTGGCCTCAGCAGTGCTGAGCACAGGGCACAATGACCTCCCTGCTCCTGCTGGCCATCTTGGATGGACCACCTTTGGTGGGGCCAATCTTTTGAGCAGGGCCTCTTGGGACAGGACAAGAGGGATTGGTTTAAACTAAACAAGGGAGATCCAGATTAGAGGGAAGAAAGAATGGTTTTATGCTGGGGGGTGGTGGCTCTCAGTGAGGGAACCTGGGGTTGTTCAGCCTGGAAGAAAGGAGACTGAGGGGAGACCTTCTGGCTCTTTACAACTCCCTGAAAGGAGGTTGCACCAGGTGGGGATTGGTCTCTTCTCCCAAGGAACAAGTGACAGGGTGAGAGGAAATGGCCTCAAGTTGTGAGAGGTTTAGGTTGGACATGTGGAACAATTTCTTCCCTCAAAGGGTTGTCAAGCCTTGGCCCAAGACCTTGGCCCAGGTTGAACACAGAGGTGGTAGAAGCCTCTTTCCTGGAACCATTTCAGGTCAGGATGGATGGGGCTGTGAGGAACCTGATGTCCCTGCTGCCTACAGGGCAGTTGGACTGTATGACTTGCAAGGTCCCTTCCAACCCAAAGCATTCTGTGGTTCTATGATCTAAGCTCAGATGGAGCAATCTGGGTGCAGAAGATTGGCTTCAAGTTCACACTCCTGTTACTTTTGCTTCCAGTTTCCTTCCCCATCCACGCAGAGCCCGAAGTCAGTAAGAACTAGAAGTCAATAAGCAGAAGTCAATAAGCAGCCAGCTACCAGCACTCAAACCATGCTGCAATTTACTCATCTCCTTATCTTCTCTAACCTGAGTTGAAGCCACGATGCCACAGCACCCTCTTGGCAGAGCTTCTCTGTGTGTCATGAGCGTGGGACCCCCTCCTCACAGCCGTCACACAAAGCCTTTGCTGTTTCATACATGCCAGTGGGACTCAGTGAGGGTGCTGAAAGCAGGAGGTGGTTGAATATTAGGTGAGTAGGTGGCATTCCAGGTGATGTGCTCCATTGTCAGACAGCAAAAGCTGGGCTGTGCTGAGCAGGGACTGCACAGCCAGCGGTCAGTGCTCAGCCATGGTGCAGAAGCAGGCCTGGTGCTGCAAGAGAGGATGGAGCCTCCGAGCAGCTTCAGAATAAACACACCAAGCTGGAGGAGATGTTGCATTTCACAAGCTGCAGGAGCTGCTGGTGACTGCTGGGGAGAGTTCAGTCCACAATGGACCCTGTGCTCTCGGGCTGGCCCCCAAAGATCTGGGAGAAGAACTCAAAGGCCAGGCGGACGTGGATGGGGACGAAGACGTAAGCTGTGTACAGCACCATAGCGAAGACAGTCACGGTGATGGTGTGGAACATGGACCTCTCCCAGGGCTCCAGCACATAGCTGCAGGTGATCAGCAGGTACTGGAAGTAGAGCCAATAGATATAGTCCTTCACACGCTTCACATCCATCGTCAGCTGCCCTGCGAAGAGGACCTGGAGGGACAGAGAGGTCTGGGTTACAGCTGCAGGGGAAGGAGAGAATTGGAACTAAAATGTGATGTGCTGGCCCTCATTTGGCAGAACCCCAGCATGGTGGGGGCTGAAGGGACCTTTGGAGATCATCCAGTCCAGCTCTCCTTCTAAAGCAGGGCACCCCCAGCAGCTTGCCCAGCAGCACAGTGCCCAGGGGGGGTTGGAAGCTCTCCACACCAGGAGACTCCACAACCTCTCTGGGCAGCCTGCTCCAGGCCTCCAGCACCCTCACACCAAACAACTTTCTCCTCCTCTTCACATGGAACCTCCTGGGCTCCACTTTGTGCCCCTTGTGCTGTCCCTGGGCACCACTGAGCAGAGCCTGGCCCCAGCCTCTTGCCCCCCACAGCTCCTTTGTCTCTTGCTGAGCATTGCTCAGCTGCCCTCTGGGGCTGCTCTTCTGCAGGCTCTCAGCCCCAGGGCTCTCAGCCTTTGCTCCTCCCAGAGCTGCTCCAGGCCCCTCAGCAGCTTTGCAGCCTCCCCTGGACTCTCTCCAGCAGCTCCCTGTCTCTCTGGAACTGGGGAGCCCAGAAGTGAACCCAGTCCTCCAACTGTGGCCTCTCAGAGTAGAGGTGGGGGAGAACCTCCCTCGACCTGCTGGCCACACTCTTCTAAGCACAGCCCAAAACGACCTGCAAGGTCAGCTCACAGCACAAGGCACTACAGCAGGCTTTAGTCCTGCTGGAAAACCTTCCACCAGGTCATTTTGCTCTCCTCTTGCCCAAGCTGCCAGGAACAGAGATGCTTGGGCATGTCACATCCCTGCAGCCTTCGCTTCCCAGAGAGTTCAGGGCAAGAAATGCTTGGCCTTGAGCAACCAATACGGAAGGCAGCAGTGGAACATTTGCAGCCTGTGATTAAAATAATGAGGGGCCACTGCCCTAGGACAAATCTATTACAGGAGCCAGTGGTTTACTGCCTCTGGAGCCTGCCCAGCATCAGTCTGGAGGCAGCTGGGTATGCGCTGGAGGGAAGACAAATTACCAGTAGAAAGGATCCCTGCTTTGCTTTGCCACAGCTTGGCTTGGCTTACTGAGGTGTCAAATTCTTGCCCTGTGGCTGCACTGTTAAGCACTCACACCACCATGCATCCTGTTTCTCCTTCTTGCTTCCTTCAGGTCACCAGAAGCAGCAGTTCAACACGCTGCAAATGGAGCATCCTGCCAGGGAAGCTGCAGGCACTAAAAGGTGAGGCTTTGGGAGGCCAACCACTGCAGGGTGCCACAAGTCAATGCTCAGCAAGAGACAAAGGAGCTGTGGAGGGCAGGAGGCTGGGGCCAGGCTCTGCTCAGTGGTGCCCAGGGACAGGGCAAGGGGCAGTGGGCACAGACTGGACCCTAGGAGATTCCATGTGAAGAGGAGGAGAAAGTTGTTTGGTGTGAGGCTGCTGGAGGCCTGGAGCAGGCTGCCCAGAGAGGTTGTGGAGTCTCCTGGTGTGGAAAGATTCCAAACCCACTTGGATGTGCTCCTGTGTGCCCTGCCCTGGGTGCTCCTGCTCTGGCAGGGGGGTTGGACTGGATGATCTCTGGAGGTCTCTTCCAACCCCTGTGATTCTGTGGTTGTTAAGAAGATGGCTGACTGCCTTTGCTGCCCACCTTCCTCCTGCTCCTCTCCTCTGCTGCTGTTTCTCCTCCCATCCCTCAGGTTTGCCATCCAGACCTCCAGATCTGTTCTCCAGCAGCTCCTCAACTCTCAAGAACCCTGTGAATGCAACCTCATTCCTGGCAACCAGGGCAGTGAAACTACAGACAAAAATTGCTCTACTTGCCCCATCATCCTGCCAGCCTTTCCTTTCCACCAGCCCCCCTGCTTCCTCCAACCATCAGTATCTTCCCTAATACATTTCCCCCACCCCTTCTCCCAAAGCTGTCTGTTTCCTTCACTTCCATCATCTCCCCCATCTACTACACTACATTTTGTAGGCCCTGCAATAGTTTTGAGGGGTGGATCATTATCATTTTAATTCTGTCACAGCATGGCTCAGGCAGGAAGGGAGCTCAGAGCTCCTCTGCTCCAACCTCCCCACCATGCCCAGGGACACCTCTCAGCTCCACTCAGCTGCTCAAGGCCTCAGCCAGCCTGGCCTTCAACACCCCCAGCAAGGAGGCAGCCACAGCCTCCCTGGCCAGCCTGGGCCACACTCTCACCACCCTCCCAAGCAACAACTTCTGCCTCAGCTCCACTCTAACCCTGCTCTGCCTCAGCTTCCAACCATTCCCCCTTGGCCTGGCTCCAGCCCCCCTCAGCAAAAGTCTCTCTGCAGCCTTCCTGCAGGATGCCTTCAGGTCCTGGCAGGCAGCTCTGAGGTGCCCCTGGAGCCTTCTCCTCTGCAGGCTGCACAGCCCCAGCTCCCTCAGCCTGTGCTCCCAGCAGAGCTGCTCCAGCCCTTGGAGCATCTTTGTGGCCTCCTCTGGCCTCTCTCCAGCAGCTCTGTGTCCTCCTTCTGCTGGGGACACCAGAGCTGGAGGCAGGATTGGAGGTGAGGTCTGAGCAGAGCAGAGCCCAGGGGCAGAATCCCCTCTCCTGCCCTGCTGCCCACACTGCTCTGGCTGCAGCCCAGCACCCAGCTGCCTGCTGGGCTGTCAGTGACTATCTTTGCCATCACAACTTCATTTGCAAGGCTACAGGCTGGGGACAAAGGTCCCCACTGCTTTCTCTCCTGGTATGAATGGAAGTCAATTCCTTTCAGATCATTTGTTTTAAGACAGAATGGGAGGGAGGCCTTAGAGCCTTGTAAATAGTGCAAAGCCTGTAATAGAAGTGGCACAGCTGGCAAACTGTGACTCATGGGCAGCCAGAAGTGCCTCTGTCTGTACCTGCTGCAGACAGAGCTGCATCTTTCAATGGAGAGGTTAAGCCCTTTGCTGCACAAAGGCAAACAAGAAGGGCCCTCTCAGGCTCTCCAGGATGATGGTGTTGACACTGGGGTTATTCCTGTGCTGGGTAATCTCCCACCATTCTTGTGTCAACACCTGCCAAGCCTGCCTGCCACATGGGGAAGTGCCAAGCTCCAGTGTTTAAGGTGCTTTGCTGCAGCTGTTTTAGGCTCCAAGGTTACCAGAGGGGTGCTGCAGAGGTTTGGATGGAGAGACACAGAATACAGAATTAACCAGGTTGGAAAAGGCCTCAAAGATCACCAAGTCCAACCTATCACCCAGCACTATCCAATCAACTCAACCATGGCACCAAGGGCCTCAGCCAGGCTCTGCTTAAACACCTCCAGGGATGGGGACTCCACCACCTCCCTGGGCAGCACATTCCCATGGCCAATCTCTCTGTCTGGGAAGAATTTCTTCATAACCTCCAGCCTAAACCTCCCCTGGCACAGCTTGAGACTGTGTCCTCTTGTTCTGGTGCTGGGTGCCAGGGAGAAGAGACCAACCCCCACCTGGCTCCAACCTCCCTTCAGGGAGTTGCAGAGAGCAAGAAGGTCTCCCCTGAGCCTCCTCTTCTCCAGGCTAAGCAACCCCAGCTCCCTCAGCCTCTCCTCCCAGGGCTGTGCTCCAGACCCCTCCCCAGCTTTGTTGCCCTTCTCTGGACACCTTCCAGCAGCTCAACCTCTTTCCTGACCTGAGGAGCCCAGAACTGGACACAGGACTCCAGGTGTGGCCTCAGCAGTGCTGAGCACAGGGCACAAGGACTTCCCTGCTCCTGCTGGCCACACTCTTCCTGCTGCAGGCCAGGATGCCCTTGGCCTTCTTGTCCCCCTGGGCACACTGCAGGCTCATGTTCAGCCTACCATCAACCAGCACCCCCAGGTCCCTCTCTGCCTGGCAGCTCTCAGCCACTCTGCCCCCAGCCTGCAGCACTGCCTGAGGTTGCTGTGGCCAAAGTGCAGCACCTGGCACTTGGATGTGTTCAATCTCCTGCCCTTGGGCTCTGCCCATCTGCCCAGCCTGGCAAGGTCCCTCTGCAGAGCTCTCCAACCCTCTAACAGATCAACTCCTGCCCCCAGCTTGGTCTCATCTGCAAATTTACTGCTGATGGACTCAATCCCCTCCTCCAGATCATTGATAAAGATATTGAACAGGCTGGGGCCCAGCACTGATCCCCAAGCTAATGTGCTAATGCTGCCCACAGTGGCACAGACACTTATCCCAATGCAGAGCTGCTTTAAAGGTAAGGAAAAAGTAGCCCAGGATGATTTTCCTGCTAGCAGAGCAGCCTGCCAAGCTGCAGACTCACCACTATCACTTACTAACCACTGCTGGCATGGAGGGACACATGAATAAAGTATGAAGCAATTAAAACAAGAAGCAGACCTTTTGAGGCACACCAAAGACCTTGCTCCCCTTGCCACCCAGCTCTGGCACCAGCAGCCAGCCTGTGCCTCCTGGGCTCTCCCAGGGGATGGCACAGGGCATAACCCCAGCCCCAGGCTCTCCACACCTCTCATGGGATGCAGGATCTCTTGGTGCAGAGGCTGTGTGGTCTCCAAATGAATAATAAAGACTGAGATAAGTAAAAGAGAGGCAAATGGCAGCCCCTGCCCTCACCACTAACACACTCCCAGTGCATTTAGCCTGGAGAAGAGGAGCCTCAGGGGAAGATCTCATTGCTCTTTACAACTTCCTGAAAGGAAGCTGCAGCCAGGTGGGGGTTGGTCTCTTCTCCCAGGCAACCAGCACCAGAACAAGAGCACACAGTCTCAAGCTGTGCCAGGGGAGGTTTAGATGTGATCTGAGCAGGGCAGAGTAGAGGGGAAAGAGAACCTCCCTCAACCTGCTGGCCACACTCTTCTCCATGCACCCAGGACACCATTGGCTTTCTTGGCCTCAGGGGCACACTGGTGGCTCAGGGTGAACTTCTTGGTCCTCCAGCACTCTCAGTGTGCTCTCTGCAGAGCTGCTTCCCAGCAGGTCTCCCCTCAGCTGTACTGCTGCAGGGGGCTCTGCTCCTTTCCAGGTGCAGGACCCTACCCCTGCCCTTGCTGAACTTCATGTTTGCTTCCTAGCATTGAAGCACAGCCAGAGGAGACAACATGTAGCACTGAGCCTTTAATCCTGAGGAAGAGGAAATGCTTCTGCACTTCCACAAGGGCAGTTTGGGAGACCTTCTTGCTCTCTACCTGCAGGGAGGTTGGAGCCAGGTGGGGGTTGGTCTCTTCTCCCAGGCAGCCAGCACCAGAACAAGAGGACACAGCCTCAAGCTGCGCCAGGGGAGGTTTAGGCTGGAGGTGAGGAGAAAGTTCTTCCCAGCAAGAGGAATTGGCCACTGGGATGTGCTGCCCAGGGAGGTGGTGGAGTCCCCATCCCTGGAGGTGTTCAAGAGGGGATTGGATGTGGCACTTGGAGCCATGGTTTAGTTGTCAGGAGGTGTTAGGTACTAGGTTGGACTTGATGACCTCTGAGGTCCTTCCCAGCCTGGTTGATTCTGTGATTCCCATCTACCCAGAGGCTTCCCTTGGGAGCAGGACTGCCTTGGCCATGCAGCAGAGACAGCTCAGGGTAATGCAGTTGCAGATGCATGATTTATAAAGGGAAAACATAGGAGGGAAGGGGAAAGAAAAGCCACCTAAAGGCAGCTGCACAGCCAGTGAGCCACCAGCACCCACTGTGACACAGATCCCTGCTCTGAAGGCAATTCATCTGCATTCATTGAGAGCTGGTTTGAAGCATAAGCAATGCCCAAAGCTCCACAGCCCCAGGGGGCTGGGGCAGCCTCACCACAAGGCTCACTAATAATCAGAGCAGTAGGCAGCAGAGCAGCAAAGAGAAACCTGTGAAGAGAAAAATCCTGTGTATTAAACAGGACTTAGAGGCACAGAATGGTCTGGGGGGGGGGGGAAGGGACCTCTCAAGCTCCTCGATCCCAACCCCCCCTGCAGCCAGCAGGGACAGCTGCAACTAGAGCAGGCTGCTCAGAGCCCCAGACAACCTCACCTGGGATGGTTCCAGCCAGGGGGCATCCCCCACCTCTCTGGGCACCCTGGGACAGGGTCTAACCATCCTTTAATGCAAAACAAATCAGGAGTTAAATTCTCTGCTGACTCCTCAGTTTTTCAGTTTCAGATCAGGTTTGGCTGGGAGGGAGGTGCTGATATGATCTGAACGAGGCACCTCCAATCCTGCCTCCAGGTCTGGGGTCCCCAGCAGCAGAAGGACACAGAGCTGCTGGAGAGGGACCAGAGGAGGCCACAAAGATGCTCCAAGGGCTGGAGCAGCTCTGCTGGGAGCACAGGCTGAGGGAGCTGGGGCTGTGCAGCCTGCAGAGGAGAAGGATCCAGGGGCACCTCAGAGCTGCCTGCCAGGACCTGAAGGCATCCTGCAGGAAGGCTGCAGAGAGACTTTGGCTGAGGGGGGCTGGAGCCAGGCCAAGGGGGAATGGTTGGAAGCTGAGGCAGAGCAGGGTCAGAGTGGAGCTGAGGCAGAAGTTGTTGCTTGGGAGGGTGGTGAGAGTGTGGCCCAGGCTGGCCAGGGAGGCTGTGGCTGCCTCCTTGCTGGGGGTGTTGAAGGCCAGGCTGGCTGAGGCCTTGAGCAGCTGAGTGGAGCTGAGAGGTGTCCCTGGGCATGGAGGGGAGGTTGATCCCTGAGCTCCCTTCCAGCCTCAGCCACTCTGTGATGCTATGATTTGAATGGAGGCACTCAGCTGGGCTGTGGAATTGCCTTCCTGTGCAGAGGCCATGGGACAGCTCCAAGCAGCTATGATCAAAATGAACACAATTCAGCTTTACAGCCATGAAGCCATATTCAGATTACTTTCAGGACTTTCCCCTCCAAGCAAAAAGAAGACACAAAACACCCCCACAAGCCCCAACCAAACACAACCCCCAACATCCCCAAACAAGCAAAACCAAACAAAAAACCCCAACAAACCAAACCAAACCAAAAAGCCAGGAGAGAAACCTGCAAAGCAGCTTTTGTGGCTTTAAGTGGCAACTTGCTTTTCTTGCTTGTTGACACTTGCCTCTGATTAGGGCAACTGAGAAGATAAATCATCATCCCCCCCTCCCAAAATAGGAATAAATCCCAGGTTTCATTTCACAGCAGGCTTGATCTTATAAAAGAATCAAAGACTCACAGAGCTGTCAGGCTTGGAAGGGACCTCAAGGCTCAGCCAGCTCCAAGCCCCCTGCCATGGGCAGGGACACCTCACACTACAGCAGGTTGCTCACAGCCACCTCCAGCCTGGCTGCAAACACCTCCAGGCAGGAGGCTTCCACCACCTCCCTGGGCAACCTGTGCCAGGCTCTCACCACCCTCCTGGGCAACAACTTCTTCCTCACATCCAAGCTCAATCTCCCCACTTCTAGTTCTGCTCCATCCCTCCCAGTCCTATCCCTCCCTGACACCCTCAGAAGTCCCTCCCCAGCTTTCTTGCAGCCCCCTGCAGATCCTGGAAGGCCACCAGAAGGTCTCCTGGGAGCCTTCTCCTCTCCAGCCTGCACAACCCCAACTCTCTCAGGCTGTCTGCAGAGCAGAGCAGCTCCAGCCCTCTGCTCCTCCTCCTGGCCCTTCTCTGGGCACCTTCCTCTCAACCTGGAGTAAAAGCCCCTAGCAGCAGCAAGGCCATCTCGGATTTCCCCTCCTCAGCATCCAGCCTGCTGACTCAGCACACACTTGGCCCTCCACCAGTGTGCCAGAGGGAGTGTAAGCTCTGGAGGTAGCTGCTCCTGCCACCATCTGTGCCACCCCAGGAGGAGTTTGAGAGCTGGTGAGGCTTTATTGCTGTACATGACTCAGAGCTGGCATGTGGGGGAATGTTGGCCTGGGGGGGTGGTACTTTTTTAGGAAAATGAATCTTCCAGGAGTGGAAAAATACTTGGAGTGAAGATCTCTCCTGAAGAAAGGCTGAGGGACCTGGGGCTTTTCAGCCTAGAGAAGAGCAGGCTGAGGGGGAGCTTAGCTCTGCTCGTCAATACTTGAGGGGTAGGGGTCAGGAGCATGGGGCCAGGCTGATGGACACAGTCTCAAGCTGCTCCAGGGCAGGTTTAGGCTGGAGGTGAGGAGAAAGTTCCTCCCTGAGAGAGTTGTTAGCCCTTGGGATGTGCTGCCCAGGGAGGTGGTGGAGTCCCCATCCCTGGGGGTGTTCAGTGGGGATTGGATGTGGCACTTGGTGCCATGGTCTAGTCGTGAGGTCTGTGGTGACAGGTTGGACTTGATGATCTTTGAGGTCTCTTCCAACCTTGGTGATACTGTGAGACTGTTGTCAGTGGTGCCCAGAGACAGGACAAGGGGTAAGAGGCACACACTGGAACAGGGGAAGCTGCACCTAAACATGAGGAGCAACTTCTTTACTTGGAGGTTGGTGCAGCCCTGGAGCAGGCTGCCCAGAGAGCTTGGGGAGTCTTCTTCACTGGAGTAATTCAAATCCCATCTGGACATCCTCCTGTGCAACCTGTCTGTTACATCAGAATGAACCAGGCTGGAAAAGACCTTTGAGATCATTGAATCCAACCTATCACCCAGCACCATCCAATCAACTCAACCATGGCACCAAGGGCTCCATCCAGTCCCTTCCTAAACACCTCCAGGGATGGGGACTCCACCACCTCCCTGGGCAGCACATCCCAATCTCTCTTGCTGGGAAGAATTTCTTCCTAACATCAGCCCAAACCTCCCCTGGCATGCCTCTGTGAAGGAGAAGGTGCAGCTGGTCTATGACAGCATTCTTAGAGCAGCTCTGTCCCATTTTCTTCCAAGGCCAAATTAATTTTTCAGAGGCTGTTCTGCTCTTCCCTCTTCTGAAGTTTCCCCAGTCCCTTCCTTACATAAGCACTGCTGACAATTATGACAAACCCTTTCCTTTCCAGCTCTCTCTCTCTGCTCCAAGCCCTCCCATTATGACAGGACTAGCACCTTGGTGTGGAACAAAGGGGGTAAGCTCTGCCAGGGAGGACAAGTAAATGGGTGAGGTGAAACCCCAGGGCAAGCTCTCCCTGTGGTTTGAGGGTAAGCATAGCTCAGGTACATGTGCTGGGACACAGCTCTGGTACCCCCAAGGACCTCAAGCCTGTGACTGGAGACCAGCACCAGGTTTAAATTGCAAATGCTTACAGATGGAGAGTTCCTGAGGAACTCTTCCAGGAGGTATCTTAGAGGGGTTTGGGCTTTTGCTTGCAGAAGGCCTCTGAGCTCATCCAGTCCAACCACCAGCCCAACACCACCATGGCCATCAAACCAGGTCCCCAGATGCCACGGCCACACATTCCTTGAGCACCCCCAGGGATGATGGCCACCACCTCCCTGGGCAGCCTGTGCCAGCAACTTATCACTCTTTGCACAACAAAATTATTCCTCATATCCAACCTATCCCTCCTCTGGCACAGTGTCAGGCCATTTCCTCTCATCCTCACTTGCTACTACAGAGAAGGGACCAACCTCCACCTCCCCCAACCTCCTTTCAGGGAGTTGCAGAGAGCAATGAGGTCTGCCCCCAGCCTCCTCTTCTCCATTGTTCCCTCAGCTGCTCCTCCCCAGCCCTGTTCCCCAGCCCCTTCCCCAGCTTTGTTGCCCTTCTCTGGCCCCACTTGAGCCCCTCAGTGCCCTTCCTGGAGTGAGAAGCCCAAACCTGAAGCCAGGATTCAAGGTGCAGCCTCCCCAGTGCCCAGGCCAGGGGTGCCAAGCCTCAGCTGCTGCAAGGATTTGGGACACCAACCTGAGCTGCCAAGGGAGCTTCAGCCTTTACAGTTGAGAAAGTTGTGTAAACATCCCTCCATCAGCAGCATAGCTGAGATGTTTGGGCTCTACCATAAGATTTCCTTTCAGCTGTGGCTCTTATTTTAACCTGTCTTCTTTGGCTGGCTCTGAGTCACTTGTGAAGCAGCTGAAACTGCCAGCTGCTCTCAGGTGATGTGTAATCTGAGCAGGGGAGGGCTGGCAGAGTTATGACAGGCATGAGTGGGAAACAGGTAGCAGACTCTTGTGCAAGGGCATCTCCCTGGAGCTCTAATGAAAGGCAGCAGGGTTGCACCATGCCAGTTATTGGTCTGGCAACAGAAAGGAAAACTGAGGTGAGAGCCTCACACCTAGATAAGGAAGAAAGCAGTGGCAGATGGACACTCCTTGACACACAACGCTGCAGCTGCCCTCACTTCATCCCTCTGAGCACCTCTGAGCACAGCACAACCTTCAGATGTGAGGAGAGCCAGGCCACCCTGCACTGGTGGAGAGACCACAAGGAATGCTCCTGTGAGGCAGCAGGGCAAGACAAGGCTCTTCAGATCTGCACCATGCCACTGGGCTGATTTCTCCTGACAATAGGTAGGGCCTGGGTTATGCTGGAGCAGATGGCTCAGAGGCTCTCCTCTCCCTCTGCTCTGCCCTAGTGAGGCCACAGTTGGAGTATTTTGTGCAGTTCTGGGCTCCCCCAGCTCAAGAAGGGCAGGGATATACTGGAGGGAGCCCAGCAGAGGCTACAAGGATGATGAAGGGCCTGGACCATCTCTGTGCTCCAAGTTAGTCTTATCATTGCTGGTAAGAGAAAGGCTGAGAGCCCTGGGGCTGAGAGCCTGCAGAAGAGCAGCCCCAGAGGGCAGCTGAGCAATGCTCAGCAAGAGACAAAGGAGCTGTGGGGGGCAAGAGGCTGGGGCCAGGCTCTGCTCAGTGGTGCCCAGGGACAGCACAAGGGGCAGTGGGCACAAAGTGGACCCCAGAATGTTCTATTTGTCCAGGAGAAGAAACTTTTTTGGTGTGAGGGTGCTGGAGGCCTGGAGCAGGCTGCCCAGAGAGGTTGGGGAGTCTCCATCTCTGGACATGTTCCTGTGTGACCTGCCCTGGGTGACCCTGCTTTGGCAAGGGGGTTGGACTTGATCTCCAGAGGTCCCTTCCAACCTCCACCATTCTATGACTGTATGGCATGGGTGAGGAGAAAGGAGGAGGTCTCCAGAAGGACCTGCTGATACCTTATCTCAGCTGCTTTGCACATACCCTGTATGCACACACAGAGGAAGCAGAGAAGTGAGCGTGGGGCAAGGTGGGTGGCTCCCTTCCATGGGGACACAGCCAAGCACTGTGTCACAGCCCAGCTGCGTGGGGTTCTCTCCTCCTGGGGGTGCTGGTTTGGGGAACAGCCACTCAGCTCCACACCAGGAGCACAGCCAGGCTCCAGGAACACACCCACTACACAAACTAGCAGCTCAGTGAAACCTGGCCTGGCAGAGCATGGCACAGAGCATCCAGTGCTCTGCGCTATCAGCCAGCTGGAGCACCTGAGTCTTGGTGCCATTTGCCACATCCCATGTCCTGGAGACTTTATGGGCACAGGGCTGATGGAGCAAGGACTCCTGCAGCCCTCAGCTGCTCTCCAAGCACCTTTTTGTCCACACCTGCCATTACTTGCTGGATGAAGAATGTCCATGCCCTCTGCAGATCTTCTCTCCATCTCTCTGCCAAAACCACAGCAGCTCAAAACCAGTCCAAGGATTGCTTTCAAGACACAGGTCCTGGTGCCTTACTCATGATAGTCATGAGCAGAAGAGAAAGACCACCCTGAGTTCAGGGATCTGCTGGAGAGGGGCCAGCAGAGGGCCACAAGGATGATTAGGGGACTGAGCACTGCCTGGGGAGGAGAGGCTGAGGGGCCTGGGGCTGTTCAGTCTGGAAAAGAGAAGACTGAGAAGGGACTGAATAAATGTCTATCAATATCTGAAGGCTGGGGGTCAGGAGGGAAGGGGTAGGGACAGGCTCTGCTCACTTGCTCCCTGGGATAGGACAAGGGGCAGTGGGTGGAAACTGCAGCACAGGAGGTTCCACCTCACCATGAGGAGGAACTTCTGCACTGTGAGGGTCACAGAGCCTTGAAGCAGGCTGCCCAGAGAGGTTGTGGAGTCTCCTTCTCTGGAGCCTTCCCAGCCCTGTCTGGCTGTGTTCCTGTGTGACCTGTGCTGGATTCTCTGCTCCTGCTCTGGCTTGGACTGGATGATCTCATTGGGTCCCTTCCAACCCCTGACAGCCTGTGAGTTCCCAAAGCACATTAAAATACCCCAAAGCACCCTGCACACTAAGTGGAGGAGCAGCAGCTATCACAGAGCTTCTCCTCTCTCAGCTCCACAACATGGAGGTCCTCTTGCACCTACTTCACACTAAAGAGCATCTGAAGCAAGCAACAACTCTAAGATGAGCCAAACAGCAGAAATCTGCAACCAGTGCCCACTGCCACCACACTGCTATGGGTAGCAGCTTCACCTTCCCTCCTCCACCACTTCTCACCTATTTCAGCCTTTAACTTGGGTTTGGTGAAGCCTTGGCTAAGTCAAACCACCTTCCTGACAGCTGCACCAGCAACCCCACCTGGGAACCTCTGAGTCTGCATCATGGAATCATTTTGGTTGGAGAAAACCTTTGAGCTCATCCAGTCCAACCTTTCCCTATCTCTGCCAGGGCTGGTGCTAAGCCATGGCCCTCAGCACCACATCTCTGCCTCTTTGAAACCCCTCCAGGGACAGGGATTCCACCACCTCCCTGGGCAGCCTGTGCCAGGCTCTGAGAACCCTTTCAGGGAAGAAGTTTCTTCTCACATCCAACCTAAACCTCCCCTGCTGCAACTTGAGGCCATTTCCTCTTGTCCTTAAGACTAGAGAGGAGAGACCAACCCCCACCTGGCTCCAGCCTCTTCCTTCAGGGAGCTGAAGAGAGCCAGATCTCCCTCAGTTTCTTTTTCTCCAGGCTGAACACCCCCAGCTCTCTCAGCTGCTCCTCCCCAGCCCTGCTCTCCAGATCCTTCCCCAGCTCTGTTGCTCTTCTCTGGACCCACTCCAGCCTCTAAATGACCTTCTTGGAAGGAGAGGCCCAAACCTGAACCCAGGATTCGAGATGCAGCCCCACCAGAGGTGAGCTGCAGACTGCAGCTCTACAGCAACAAGTCCAGAGGGACCCTGCTGGAGGCTGCAGGTGCTTCTGCCCTGCCGCCGGCCAGCAGCATCCCTTCAGGAAGCCTGGCAGGAGGATTCCCTGCTGCTATCCCTCCTCCCAGGCCTTCACTGCAGCGCTTCCCCCCCGCCAGCTGCTGCGCAAGGTCACCGTCCCCTCGCTGCGGACAAGCCTGGGGACGATGCCCTTGGGCGAGCCGAGCCGGGGGGGGTCTGCCCGCCGGGGACCCACCGACCCGCCCGCTGGAACGGGGACGCGCACCGCCCTCACCTCCGCTCCACAGCGCTCCGCGCACCTCCACAGCCCGGCACGGCACCGCCCGCTGCACCGCCTTTAAATACCCACGGCCCGCTCCGCTCCGCGCCCCTCCGCGCCCCGCCGGCCGCGGCCGCGCCGGGGGCCGCGCCCCGCCCCGCCCCGCCCCGCCCCGCGCCGCCGCTGCCGGGCCGGGGCCGGCGGCGGGACCGGGGCTGGCTGGCACCCGGGGGTGGGTGGCACCGCGGGCTGGCTGTCGCCCGGGGGTGGCTGGCACCGCCGGCTGGCTGGCACCTGCGAGCCTGGCGCCCTCCCCCGGGCTCCCGGCGGCTTCCCCGCGGTGCTGCGGTACAGCCGGCATCCGTGCGGTGCTCTTGCGTAACGCTCTCGGTCGGCTGCGGGATGCAGGGACACCAAGGGCTGGGTCCTGCCCCTGGGTCACAGCCACCCCACGAACGCTTGGGGAAGAGTGGCTGGAAACTGATCCCTGGAAAAGGGCTTGAGGTGGGGATGGGAGTGGGGGGTTGGTTGATAGCAGCTGGAGGTGAGCCAGGGGGTGCCCAGGTGGCCAAGAAGGCTACCAGCATCCTGGCCTGGATCAGCGATGGTGTGGCCAGCAGGAGCAGGGCAGGGATTGTGCCCCTGGACTGGGCAATGGTGAGGCTGCACCTTGAATCCTTGCTCAGTTCTGGGCCTCTCACTCCAAGAAGGACACTGAGGGGCTGGAGCAGGTCCAAAGAAGAGCAATGAAGCTGGGGGAGGGTCTGGAGAACAGGGCTGGTGAGGAGCAGCTGAGGGAGCTGGGCTTGATCAGCCTGGAGAGAAGGAGGCTGAGGAGAGACCTCCTGGCTCTCTGCAACTCCCTGAAAGGAGGCTGGAGCCAGGGTGGGGGTTGGTCTCTTCTCTGTAGCAACAAGCAATTGGGCTAGAGAAAATGGCCTCAAGTTGCATCAGGGGAGGCTTAGGTTGGATATTAGGAATAGTTTGGTTGTGGAAAGAGTGATCAATTACTGGAACAGGCTGCCCAGGGAGGTGGTGAAGTCCCCATCCCTGGCAGTGCTCAGGGAGGTGGAACATGGTTTGGTGGCCATGGTGGTGTTGGGTTACAGTTGAAGTTGATGATCTTGGCGAGATCTTTTCTAGTGCTAATGATTCTATGAGGCTCTGGGGAGCCAGACACCAGCTGGGCCAACCTTCCCCTGGACAGCTGGAGCCAACCTGGCTTGTAGCTGCAGTTAATGCTTTTGTTATACAGACACCTTGTGGTTTATCAGCTGGCTGCCTGGTTTAGCACACACCTGGGGAAGGCACTGGCGTGCTAGCAGCTGCCTGGGAGCTCTCCAGCTCAAAGAGCAAAGAGCTGAGCATAGCAGTGTGCTAGAGCAGGGCTGGGAGAAAGCAGTGGGAGAAGAGGGAAGTGGTGAGAGTGCAGAAACGAGATGTGGAGGGACAAGTGCTTGCAAGTGCTTTATCTGATGCTGCTAACCATGAGGCTTCACTTTCCTTAATTTATTCTGCCCCTGGTATCAAAACAGAGCCACGAAAGAGCTACCCAAGACCTTAACTTTGCTGTCTCAGTGAGAAATAAGAGTAAGAGAAACTCCTTGTGCACTGCTTTCTCCTCAGGCAGCAGGATTGCAGATGCAGTCTGGCCCAGAGAGACCTGCTCCTGCCAGCCTGATCCCATTTCTCAGCCTTCCGAAGTGTTGCTACGTGACACTGCTGAAGGGATGAGTTAATGGCATGAAGAAAAGGTGAGCTTTGTTCTGTGCTCTTTCGTTTCATGCAGTGGGTTTCACTGCTGGGCTCTGCCTTGAGCTTTGGGGCCAGATGGGTAGCACCACCTGGGATGAGGGAGCCCCACATCACTCCTGGTGACCCCTCCAAAGTTACTTTTGCAGTGGCTGGAGAGCAGCCAGGCAGAAAGGGACCTGGGGGTACTGGTTGATAGTAGACTGAACATGAGCCAGCAGTGTGCCCAGGGGGACAAGAAGGCCAAGGGCAACCTGGGCTGCATCAGGAAGAGTGTGGCCAGCAGCAGCAGGGAAGTCCTTGTGCCCTGTGCTCAGCACTGCTGAGGCCACACCTGGAGTCCTGTGTCCAGCTCTGGGCTCCTCAGCTTAGGAAAGAGGTTGAGCTGCTGGAAGGTGTCCAGAGAAGGGCAACAAAGCTGGGGAGGGGTCTGGAGCACAGCCCTGTGAGGAGAGGCTGAGGGAGCTGGGGTTGCTTAGCCTGGAGAAGAGGAGGCTCAGGGGAGACCTTCTTGCTCTCTGCAACTCCCTGAAGGGAGGTTGTAGCCAGGTGGGGGTTGGTCTCTTCTCCCTGGCACCCAGCACCAGAACAAGAGGACACAGTCTCAAGCTGTGCCAGGGCAGGTTCAGGCTGATGTTAGGAAGAAGTTCTTCACTGACAGAGAGATTGGTCACTGGGATGTGCTGCCCAGGGAGGTGGTGGAGTCCCCATCCCTGGAGGTGTTTAGGAAGAGCCTGGCTGAGGCCCTTGGTGCCATGGTTGAGTTGATTGGATGGTGCTGGGTGATAGGTTGGACTTGGCGATCTTGAAGGTCTTTTCCAACCTGGTCTATTCTATTCTATTCTATTCTATTCTATTCTATTCTATTCTATTCTATTCTATTCTATTCTATTCTATTCTATTCTATTCTATTCTATTCATAGTGCCTGAAGCCCAAACCTCCAGCTGGTACTGGAGCACAGTGAGCAGCTCATGAAGAAAGAGCAAACTCTTTGCTGGGCTGCTGGGTAGGAGCCAGCATCCCCTTGAAAAGGACACAGCAGGTGAGTCTCAGAGGGTGTGCTGGCTCCCAGTTGGGGTGGGCTGAAATTTCCCCCCCCCCCCCCAACATTAACTTTGCCAGAGCAGCTCAGGTGGAAGCAAATGCAAGCTGTGTTTGCAGGCAGAGCTGCACTCTGCAGTGGAATGCAATGGATGTGTGCAAAATAACCAGGGGTTGCAATAGCTGCAGGGGTTTACAAGTGATGAACAGCACAGGGACCCCTCTGGTCAAAGGCCATGGGAAGCTACCAGCTTCTCTTTCTCTGCTCCTCCTGTACAAAAGGGAGAAGGGACAGAGGCAGAGGAGTTAATACCAAATCAGTGCAGCCTAGGTCAAGCAGAAGCAAGGCAGTATCCCTCCAGAGCCAAGAAGTGAGAAGAGAGGAGAAACTGTTTTGGTACAACCAGTAGAAGTTCCTTATCTCTCCAGTGGGGTTGTTTAGAATGACCTTTGTTTTCCCTTTCACACCCAAGAGTGATTCAGTTACATCTTCCTACTTTCCTGTTCAAGATCTGTGAAGCTATTCAAAGGCATAGCCCCAAAGCACCACAGCAGTGCAGTGGGACAGGCTCAGTGCACGGGAGCAGGGAGGCTGCCTCTGCTGCTCTGCAGGGCTGCTTGGATGTGCTGCCAGCCCACAGCTGAATTTCTGCAGAGCTGGCAACAGCTGCTTGTCCTGCTGCTTGTCCTGCTGCTTGTCCTGCTGCTTGTCCTGCTGCTTGTCCTGCTCTGCCCTGAGCTGCTGAAGGACCATCAGAGCAGCTGCTGGAGAAAGGCTTCCTGTGAAAGCTGCCAAGGCCAGGCACGCCTGGGCACGGGGACGTGTTGTGACTTGGGTGTGCAGCAGGAGCTGCAGGGAAACTCCTCTTGCCTTTTAGGGCAAAAATCCTTCACTTTGGCCTCCTGAGTATGGAAGTCATAGAATCACAGAATGGTTTTGGTTGGAAGAGACCTTTAAGATCATCAAATCCAACCATAAACCCAGCACTGCCAAGTTCACTTCTAAACCATGTCCTTCAGCACCACATCTTCACAGCTTTGAAATCTCTCCAGGGATGGGCACTCCACCCTGGGCAGCCTGGGTTAGGTTTTGACAACCCTTTTGGGGAAGAAGTCATTCCTCATGTCCAACCTGAACCTCCCCTGGGGCAACTTCAGGCTGTTTCCCCTTGTCCTCTCACTTGTTCCTAAGGAGAAGAGACCAACCCTCACCTGGCTCCAAACTCTTTTCAGGGAGTTGTAGAGAACCAGAAGCTCTCCCCTCAGCCTCTTCTCCAACTCCAGTTCCCTCAGCTGCTCCTCACCAGACTTGTGCTCTAAACCCTGTACCACCTTCCTTGCCCTTCTCTGGACCTGCTGCAGCACCTCCCAAAGGCAGCAGGTACTGCAAGTGAGCCTGGAGGATGGAGCTGGCCGTGAGGTGGTTGCCCTTACACTGCTGAGTAGAACTGCTTTCTACACCTGGGTGGGAGCTGTGAGTCAGGGAGAGCTGGTGTGGGTTCTGTGCCTGCTTTCCCCTGCAGCAAGCTGGCTCTCAGAGGTGAGCTGAAGTTTGCATGTTCTCTGCAGCCATGCAGGGCTTTGCTCTGCTCATGGCTTCATACACACACAGAAAGACAGAATCAGCCAGCTTGGAAAAGACCTCAGAGATCATCAAGTCCAACCTATCACCCAGCACCATGCAGTCAACTAAACCATGGCACCAAGGGCCTCAGCCAGGCACTTCCAGTGGTGGTGATTCCACCACCTCCCTGGGCAGCACATCCCAATGGCCAATCTCTCTTTCTCTGAAGAACTTCTTCCTAACATCAGCCTAAACCCCCCCTGGCACAGCTTGAGACTGTGTCCTCTTGTTCTGCTGCTGGGTGTCTGGCAGAAGAGCCCAACCCCCAGCTGGCTGCAACCTCCCTTCAGGGAGTTACAGAGAGCAAGAAGGTCTCCCCTGAGCCTCCTCTTCTCCAGGCTAAGCAACCCCAGCTCCCTCAGCCTCTCCTCCCAGGGCTGTGCTCCAGACCCCTCCCCAGCTTTGTTGCCCTTCTCTGGACACCTTCCAGCAGCTCAACCTCTTTCCTAACCTGAGGAGCCCAGAACTGGACCCAGGACTCAGTGCTCAGTGCTGAGCAGAGGGCACAAGGACTTCCCTGCTCCTGCTGGCCACACTCTTCCTGCTGCAGGCAGGATGCCATTCACCCAGCTGGCCATGCCTGTGCTCCCCAGCCTGTACCTGAAGCCACTGTGGGGACCTCCCTGCAGAGAGGGGGGTGGCTTGTCCCAGGCATGTGGCTGTGGGCGCTGGGGGTCACCCCCAGCACGGTGGGGCCAGCGCGGAGCTCGCTCTGGCACCGGCTGCCGTCTCCTGAACCTCGGAAGGCCACAAAGGAATGCAAACTGCTTCAAGGGCCAGATGTAGCTGCTGTTATTAAAGCTGTTCCTTTAATATTTGAACATGATTTAATGATGCTTTAAACATGCTCTTTCCCCCATTAATATCTTTAAAGGGCTCTTGCACAAACAGAGCTGGGCAGGCAGCGCTGGGGCAGCCAGGATGTGAGGCTTCCCGTCCCAGCTCACGCCAGCACGACGGTTGCCTCTTGCTGCTGCTGCTGCTGCTGCTGCTGCTGCTGCTGCTGCTGCTGCTGCTGCTGCTGCTGCTGCTTTTATGGCTGTTGACTGCAGAACTCAGGCTGGCTTGGGCTTTCATCCTTAAAAAAAAAATGAAATAAACTTAACAAAATCCTTCTGCAGAGGCTGAGTTTTGAATCTACAAACAGCTGTGGCCCTCTCGAGCTCCCAGCAGAGCTCCCAGCACTCCGGGCGCACCACAGGAGCCCACCCTGAGCCTGGTCATGCAGCCCAGGCCTGCTGCTAGGGCAGATGGAGCTTGGCCTGGCCAGTTTGTGCCAGTGGTACAGCAGTGGGTGGGTAGCACCAGCCCCATAAAAATGCCTGCAAAAGCATTCTTGGTATCCACAGCACTCACTCCACTGCTTCAGCTCTCCTGGGAGGGAATGTTTCCAGGAGGAGTTTCCAAGGAGCTTTCCCACACTCTCGTTATCTCCCCAGTGATCTCTTACTGGCTTGCTTCACTTGGTCCTGGTGGTGGTTACTGGCAAGGGTCAGGGCTGGGCTGACCATCAGACAGGTGCCAGAAGCTCTCCAGGATCCCCTCTGCCTTCCCTAAGGGAAGAGAAAGGGAAGCAGGGAGAGAGGCTGATGGGCTGGGGAAGAAGCTAACCCAGCTGGGATGGGGAGAAGAACAATGCCATGGGATAGAGACACAGAGACACAAAGCAAGATGGAAGCCAAGCCCTGAGGGCAAGGATGGCACCACTGGCACCACTGATGCTGGGGGCAGGCCCTGGGCAAGTCCCAGCCTGGGCTCAGCAGCAGATGGGAAGCGGATTGAGGAGCTGGATGCTGGAGCTGGATTGAGGAAGACAGGGATGGGGCTGGAAGGCAGAAGGGAGAGAGTCCTGCTGGGACAGCAGCCAGGGAAGGAGAGGCTTGAGCCTGGGCATCCCTCAGCTTGCTGCTGAAGATGCCATCCATGGGCTGCAATCCCTTGGGGGGCACTTGCGGCTCCCCTCTGCTGTCTGCTCCTGCCCACAGCTGCCCCCTCTGCCTTCCTGCCCCCCAAGGTGGGGCAGAGCTGTGGCAGTGCCCTTGGTGTGCAGAGTAGCAAGGCTGAGGCAGAGGCTCTGTGCCCCCCAGGCCTTGGCAGGAGCTCTGCCCCTCAGCTTCTCCCTGCTAGCAGCAGCCCCTGGCTGTGCCAAGCTGCCCTGAGCTTCAGCCAGTGCCTGAGTGAGCAGAGCCTGAGCTGGGCACTGCCAGCCTGAGCAGAGCTGCTGCTGGGCCAGCTCAGAGCAGGGCACCTTGCAGAAGCATTCTTGTTTATCCAAGCCCTTGCTCCGTGGGTGTTTTCCAAGGCGGAGCCTACACGTGGCTTTCTCACAGCCTCATTATCGCCCTGCCGATCTGTTCCTCTCTTGCTTCACTCCATCCCACTGCTGTTGCGTGAGGCCCCTGCCGAAGCCGGCAGCTCGCCGCGCATCCCAACGCCTCCCTCCTGCCTTTCGGCACAGGCAGGATTTGCCTGACAAAGGCCGGGCGGATTTGCTGATGACTGAGCGCGGTTTGGCTCAAGACAAGACCGGGCTGCGGGGCCCCTGCCAGCCCGGCCCCGCTCGGCCTTCCCGGCCGGAGGAACCCCTCCAGCGAGGACGCCGAGCGCTGCTTCCTGATGGAATGCAGGACTAGCAGCCGCTGCGGGCAGGAGTTCCTCGCTGCGGTTTGGTTTGCCGTGTGTGGCTGCTGAGGGAGGGAAAGCTCTAACCCCTCACCTGCCCCTTCTCCCCGGAGCTGTCTGCTCCTGTCTCCTGACCCGAGCTCGCCTGGGTCCCCTCCACTCCCTGCCCCAGAAGAGTCGTGGCTTGCACCTTGGAGGAAAGGAAAAGCAAAGCAGTAAAGCAGGAGCAGAAAGCGAGTGAGCAAATAGGAAGGAACGGAAAGGTCGCTTTGCTACTGGAGCAGCCAGGGCTGGGAAGGGAGAGACCTCCCGTGGGCAGAGAAACACATCTCGAAAGGCATCTGAGCCCCCTTGCAGCAGCAGGAGGTGAGGCCGGGGGGAAGGTGCTGATGAGCTCTCCCATGTGCTTGCCCCTGTGATGGAGCATCTGAGGAAAGCCTGAGAGCCCTGGGGATATTTAGCCTGGAAGGAGCCTGGGAAGAGCAGCCTGAGAGGGGATCTGATCCATAAGTATCTGGAGGGTGGGTGGCTAGAAGGGGCCAGGCACCTTTCAGTGGTGTTCTGTGCTAGGACAAGGGGCAATAGACACAAACTGCAGCCCTAGAAGTTCCACCTCAACATAAAGAAAAACTTCTTTGGTGTGAGGGTGCTGGAGGCCTGGAGCAGGCTGCCCAGAGAGACTGTGGAGACTTTCAAGACCCAGCTGGATGTGTGACCTGGGTGACCTGCCCTGGGTGATCCTGCTCTGGTAGGGGGGTTGGACTTGATCTCTGGAGGTCCCTTCCAAGCCCTACCATTCTGTGATTCTCTGGCTGCAGAGCTGAGTTGGGCAGTGGGTGGGTTTGTATGGCCAGGCTGAGATGTGCACAACCCCCTCTCATCATCCCTTGCATCTACCAGCACAACCCCTGCTATAGGATCATAGAATCACAGAACTGTCAGGCCTGGAAGGGACCTCAAGGCTCAGCCAGTCCCAAGCCCCCTGCCATGGGCAGGGACACCTCACACTGCAGCAGGTTGCTCACAGCCACCTCCAGCCTGGCTGCAAACACCTCCAGGCAGGAGGCTGCCACCACCTCCCTGGGCAACCTGTGCCAGGCTCTCACCACCCTCATGGGCAACAACTTCTTCCTCACAGCCAATCTCAATCTCCCCACTTCTATTTTTGCTCCATCCCCCCCAGTCCTATCCCTCCCTGACACCCTCCAAAGTCCCTCCCCAGCTTTCTTGGAGCCCCCTGCAGACCACCAGAAGGTCTCCTGGGAGCCTTCTCCTCTCCAGCCTGCACAACCCCAACTCTCTCAGGCTGTCTGCAGAGCAGAGCAGCTCCAGCCCTCTGCTCCTCCTCGGGGCCCTTCTCTGGACACTTCCAGCCCCTCCAGAGCCTTCCTGGCACAGAGGCTCCAGAGCTGGCCCCAGAGCTGCAGCTGTGGTCTCAGCAGAGTGGAGCAGAGGGGCAGAATCCCCTCCCTGGCCCTGCTGGCCACACTTCTCTTGCTGCAGCCCAGGCTCTGCTTGGCTCTCTGGGCTGCAAGTGCTCACTGATGCACACAATGGGCTGTGGAGACCCTGACCAAAGGAGACAAAAAGCCTCTTAAGTTAGGCTTAGCCATCACTTTTCCTGGGGTTGCCAACCTCTTGCTCCAAACCTGCTTGAATCTCAGGCTTCTCCAGGAGCCTTGAGCTTCTCATGGCAAAAAACATTCCAAAGTTGCTACTTGGTATATAAAACTCTGGGAGTTTGTGCCCTTGTCTCCTGGGGGTTGGTGCTGTGGAACATCTGCTCCCATCCTTCTGTTCCCACTGGGGATTAACAGAAGACAGGATTAACCAGGTTGGAAAAGACCTCCAAGATCACCAAGTCCAACCTATCACCCAGCACCATCTGATCAACTAAACCATGGCACCAAGGGCCTCACACAGTTTAAAACCCCTCCAGGGATGGGGACTCCACCACCTCCCTGGGCAGCACATCCCAGTGGCCAATCTCTCTGTCTGGGAAGAATTTCTTCCTAACATCCAGCCTCAACCTTCCCTGGCACAGCTTGAGACTGTGTCCTCTTGTTCTGGGTGCCTGGGAGAAGAGACCAACCCCCACCTGGCTACAACCTCCCTTCAGGGAGTTGCAGAGAGCAAGAAGGTCTCCCCTGAGCCTCCTCTTCTCCAGGCTAAGCAACTCCAGCTCCCTCAGCTGCTCAGTTGTTGCTGGGGATTTGAGTGCCAGCTTTTGCTCCTGCAGGAAACATCCAGATTACCTCCCTGGGACAGGAAAAAGGTCACTTGCCTGCTGTCAGCACAGCTCTGACCAAGTCAAAACTGTAGGCTTGGTGTATTTCATGAGGCTCTGGCACCCCCTGCTGCGAGATGCTTGCCCACAGGCAGCTTCTCTGCCCGGCTGTGCTCGGGCGGGGGCTGGATGGCACAGCAGGGCAGGCTTTGCAGGTCCATCTCTGTCGGAGGGCTGCAAGGATGCTGAAGGGACTGCAGCACTGCCTGGGGAGGAGAGGCTGAGAGCCCTGGGGCTGTTCAGTCTGGAGAGGAGATTGAAAGGGATCTGATCAATGGCTATCAGTAGCTGAGGGCTGGGAAGGACAGGGACAGGCTCTGCTCAGCTGCACCCTGGGATAGGACAAGGAGCAATGGATGGAAACTGCAGCACAGGAGGTTCCACCTCACCATGAGGAGGAACTTCTTCCCTGTGAGGGTCCCAGAGGCCTGGAGCAGGCTGCCCAGAGAGGTTGTGGAGTCTCCTTCTCTGGAGCCTTTCCAGCCCTGTCTGGATGTGTTCCTGTGTGACCTGTGCTGGGTTCTCTGCTCCTGCTCTGGCAGAGGGCTTGGACTGGCAGATCTCCAGGGGTCCCTTCCAAGCCCTGACATCCAGTGAGCTGTGATCCTGTGATCTCCATCCCATGTCCCTCTGTGAGCTCCTGCAGCTTGCCTTTGCCCCCATGGCTTGGATTGACCACATGGATGCTGGATCTGAGCAGGAGCTTAGGTGAGCAGCTGCTTTCTTACCAGGGAGCACATCCTGCACCCAGCCCTGGTTGCTGCAGCGTGGCTTTGCTGTGGCCTGGGGGCTCATTTGGCTGCACTGTGCCCCTGCCCCTTGTCTTCTGGAGCTTATCACACGTGCAGCCTTCATCCATCCCCAGAAAAAGGCAAACACAGGGCTGTGAGGCTGCTCCTTAGGGATTCAGGGGACTCTTGCAGGGTAGAAAGGGATGAGTGTTCTAAAAATAAAGACCTTCAGTTGTTAGCTGTCTGCACTGCTGCCACCCCCAGTGTGTGCTCTGGGTGTTTGCTAGCCTTGAATGTCAAATAATTGCTAACCCATCCCAAAGAGCCAGGATGATGCTTTCATTAACTCCACCTGTCCACAGCAGAGCTTCCTTGGTCTCTGCAGCAGGCTCTGAAACATCACTTCCACTCCAAATGCAGCAGGAAAAGAGCTGCAGGCTCCTCTGCAGGCCTGGGTACCTGAGCAGATCTAAGGATGTTGCTGCAGACCTAAGAAAGGAACAAGCCCAACCTCTTTTCTCTCACACAAGTGAGATGCCTGCAGGTCGTTTTGCTTCCTGCCCAGCTGGCCAGGCTGTCTGCATTCATGGAAAGGAAACTTCCAGAACAGAGCTAAAGCTCTGGGGATTTAATGTCTATCAATAGCTGAGGGCTGGGGGTCAGGAGGGACAGGGACAGGCTCTGCTCACTTGCTCCCTGGGATAGGACAAAAGGCAATGGATGGAAACTGCAGCACAGGAGGTTCTACCTCAACACAAGGAGGAACTTCCTCCCTGTGAGGGTCCCAGAGGCCTGGAGCAGGCTGCCCAGAGAGGTTGTGGAGTCTCCTTCTCTGGAGCCTTTCCAGCCCTGTCTGGATGTGTTCCTGTGTGACCTGTGCTGGATTCTCTGCTCCTGCTCTGGCAGGGGGCTTGGGCTGGATGATCCCTTCCAACCCCTGACATCCTCTGGGCCAGTGGAAGCAGGTTTGTCTGATTTTTGCAGAGCATTGCTATGAAACAGGCAATGCTGAGCAGAGGGGTTGCTCTGGCTGAACCTCTGATCATTGTCCTAAGCTGATGTTGCCTTTCACTGTGGTCCTGTGGGTAGCCACAGCCTGATCTGATCAAACTGCATTTGAGGTCACCTTGGCAAATTAGAGGACAACCTTTTCCCCCCCTCTTCCCCCCCCCTGACTAGTTGCAGGGCAGATGAGATAAAGCAATGATCTCAGTGGGATGTGGGTGACAACCACTTGTGGGTGATTATCTCTCCACTTGCTTTAGCTGAGCACCACATTGGTCTAGGACTGTGGCAGTTGGTGTTAGTAAGGCTGTGTTAGTCCAAAGGTGGCTGTAAGGCAGGAAAGGCTGCACAGGGCACCAGGCAAATGTGGAGCCTGCAGAAGAGCAGCCCCAGAGGGCAGCTGAGCAATGCTCAGCAAGAGGCAAAGGAGCTGTGGGGGGCAAGAGGCTGGGGCCAGGCTCTGCTCAGTGGTGCCCAGGGACAGGCCAAGGGGCAGTGGGCACAAAGTGGAGCCCAGGAGGTTCCATGTGAAGAGGAGGAGAAAGTTGTTTGGTGTGAGGCTGCTGGAGGCCTGGAGCAGGCTGCCCAGAGACAATGGGAACCTCTACAGAGGCCTGTGGAGCTTCTACAGAAGCCTATGGAGCCTTGGCAGAGCCTGTGGGAGCCTCTAGGGAGGCCTAGGGAACCTCTCTATTGCCCCTTGCAGCCTCTCTAGAGGTCTATGGAGCCTCTAGACTGACTGTTGGAGCCTCTGTGTAGACCATGGCAGCCTCAAGAGAGGCCTATGCAGCATCTGAATAGAAAGTGGGAGCCTGTCTAGAGGACTATGGAACTTCTGAAAAGCTCACAGGAGCCTCAAGGGAGGCCTATGGAACCCATATATTGACCACTGGAGCCTCTCTAGAGGTCCATGGGGCCTCTAGCCTGACTGTTGGAGCCTCTGTGTAGACCATGGTAGGCTCTCCAGAGGCCTATGCAGTCTCTACGTAGACAGTGGGAAGGAGGAGGAGGAGGAGGAGGCCAACCTTGGGACTGAGGCAGGAGCCTTCAGCTGGGAGTTGGCTCTCAGGAGGGGAGTTACTCCAGAGCAACTCCTTCCTCTGCCTCAAGTGCTCACAGCATCAGTGTGACCAAGGGGCTGGCTCAGGGGCTCCCCACCGGCTCCCCGAGCCTGAGCGAGTTGGGAAGAAGTTTATTAACCTTGGGGGGGGGGAAATTGTTAGGAATGAACTCAAAGAATCCCTTTGATTCCTTAATCCCTCTCCTGCTCAGGCCTTAGCAGTCTGATGTTCTGGGTTCATCCAGTGCAGAGGAAGACTTCCCCAGGTCGGCTGTGGGCAGCTGGAGCTCAGAGCCGGTGACAGCAGCGCTGAGGAGAAGCTGCACCTCGCGGCTGCTGCCCTCCAGCACGGTGTGAGCTGGCTCTGCCTCTGGCTCCAGCACCTGCCAAGAGAAGAGGGAAGAGCCACTGAGCAGAGCCCAGAGAGCCAGGCTGAGCAGGGAGCCTCCAGCAGCACCCAGGGGCCACGAAGGCCATGCCCAGGCCTCAGCCCCCAGAGAGGGCAGCAGGAGAGCCTACTGCTGGGGGCTGTGTGTCACCTGCTGGCCAAAGGCAGCAGCACTGCAAGCACAGCCCTGGGGACTGCCCCTGGCTCCCAGGGCCTGGCCTTGCTTTTCCTGGCCCCTAGAAAGCCAGCAGCCTCTCCTGCAGGAGTCAGTTTCCCTCCTGGAGCTCTGTGGCTGGAGCAGCCCAAGAAGGAACAGCTCCAGCAGCTCCTTTTCCTTCCTGCCCAGAGAGAAGTCTCCTGTGGGGCATCAGCCACGCTGCTGGGGGCTGGGAAAGGGCATCTGGGGCTGGGAACCACCTCCTTGGGGAAGTCTCTGAGTGCTGTCCCTCTGCTGGGCAAGGAGATTGGGGGTCCAGGTCTGACAATGGCTCAGCAGCTGGGGCAGAGGCAGCAGCCAAGAGCAGTGTGTTGGACAAGCAGGAAAGTCAGAGCAGGAGCTGCTGCTGAGATCCCCCCAGCAGAGAGCCCACAGCCAAGAGCAGAGGAGCTTTGGCTTGGGAAAGCCCTGGATGCCTCTGGAGGCCAAGCATCAGCCCTGCTCTCCAGAGGCCTGGCCAGCTCTGCTGCCCTGCTTGGTGCAGACAAGGCTCAGAGCTCAGCCCCAAGGGGCCAGGGAGCTGCTCAGCACACACAGCAGAGTGCTGCTGCTGCTCTGCACCCCAAAACAAGCAGCAGGGGCTTGAACTCCTGGGGAGTGCAAAGGCACTGCCTCAGAGAGAGATCTGCACTCCAGGGAATGGAGAGCTGCTCAGTGCTGACCAACAGCTCGAGGGGAGGGGAGGGGGTGGGAGGCAAGGGGCTGGGGCCAGACTCTGGTCAGGGGTGCCCAGGGACAGACAAGGGGCAGTGGGCACAAACTGGAACCCAGGAGGAGAAGAGTCTTTGGTGTGAGGCTGCTGGAGGCCTGGAGCAGGCTGCCCAGAGGGGTTGTGGAGTCTCCTTCCCTGCAGAGCTCCCCATGCCCCTGGCCCTTGTGCTGCTGGGCAAGCTGCTGTGGGTGCCCTGCTTCAGCAGGGGCTTGGACTGGGGGAGCTCCAGAGGGCCCTTCCCAGCTGCAGCAGGCTGTGCAAATGTGTTCAAACGGTGAGCTCCCATCCAACACAGGCTGCAACACTTCAGCTCTTGGCTTAGGCTTTGCCTGTGGCCAAAAGCTCTCTTGTCAGAGACTTCCCCACCTTGGCTGAGCCCTCAGAGCCCCCAGCAGCCTCCTCCCCTCTGACACACTCTGCTGCTGCCCCTCAGGGACGGAGTCACTGCCAGGAGGAAGGGCAGCTCTTGGCCAGCAGAGAGGGAGATCTGCTGCCAGCAGCAGCTCCTCTTGGGGCAGCTCAGGGAGCTTTGGCTGCTGTGCTTCTCACCTTCCTCTTGAGAGGCCAGCTGGCACCTGGGGCCCTGGTGGCATCCACCCACTTGAGGGTGCCCCGGCGGTCGTCCCAGTCAGGCACCTCCTCGGGGGGCAGCTGGAAGTGGATCTTGCAGAGCTGGCACTTCACAGGGTGCCTCTGGAAGGTGACCTCCACTGGGGACTGCAAGGTGACTGTAACATCTTTGGCACAGCCAGCATGGAGGTGTCCCACCTAGGCAGCAGCAGAGAGCCAAGACCAAACTGGGATCACTGGCAAGGCCAGGCCAGGCTGTGGGTGTGGGGAGCAGCTGTGCCAGGAGCAGCTCTCTGAGGAGAGGCTGAAAGCCCTGGGGCTGTTGAGCCTGCAGAAGAGCAGCCCCAGAGAGGTTCTCTCAAAGCTTAGCAAGAGCTAAAGGGTAGGGCACAAGAGGCTGGGGCCAGGCTCTGCTCAGTGGTGCCCAGGGACAGGCCAAGGGGCAGTGGGCACAGACTGGACCCCAGGAGGTTCCATCTGAACAGGAGGAGAAAGTGCTTTGGTGTGAGGCTGCTGGAGGCCTGGAGCAGGCTGCCCAGAGAGGTTGTGGAGTCTCCTGGTGTGGAGAGCTTCCAACCCCCCCTGGGCACTGTGCTGCTGGGCAAGCTGCTGGGGGTGCCCTGCTGGAGCAGGGGCTTGGACTGATGGTCCCCAGAGGTCCCTTCCAACCCCAGCATGCTGGGACTGTGTGAAACTGCATCTTACTGAGCATTCATCTGGGCTTTGCTGGAGAGGAACAGCACCACAGGATGCCACCTCCCACAAGATGGAGCCTCTGCTGGGCCCAGCAAAGCCAGGGATGGCATCTCCTGGGGGGCACTGAAAGGAGCTCTCACTGCTCCCTGGTGGCTCCCCAGTGGCTCCTGGGGGGCTGCCAGGCAGGGGGGGAGCAGCAGAGGGGGCAGAGACAGCCAGGCAGGGGGGGAGCAGCAGGGGGGGCTGCCAGGCAGGGGGGGAGCAGCAGAGGGGGCTGCCAGGCAGGGAGGGAGCAGCAGAGGGGGCTGCCAGGCAGGGGGGGAGCAGCAGAGGGGGCTGCCAGGCAGGGGGGGAGCAGCAGGGGGGCAGAGACAGCCAGGCAGGGGGGGAGCAGCAGAGGGGGCTGCCAGGCAGCGGGGGAGCAGCAGGGGGGGCTGCCAGGCAGGGGGGGAGCAGCAGGGGGGCAGAGACAGCCAGGCAGGGGGGGAGCAGCAGGGGGGCAGAGACAGCCAGGCAGGGGGGGAGCAGCAGGGGGGCAGAGACAGCCAGGCAGGGGGGGAGCAGCAGAGGGGGCTGCCAGGCAGGGGGGGAGCAGCAGAGGGGGCTGCCAGGCAGGGGGGGAGCAGCAGAGGGGGCTGCCAGGCAGGGGGGCAGCAGCAGGGGGGGAGCAGCAGAGGGGGCTGCCAGGCAGGGGGGGAGCAGCAGAGGGGGCTGCCAGGCAGGGGGGGCAGCAGCAGGGGGGGAGCAGCAGAGGGGGCTGCCAGGCAGGGAGGGAGCAGCAGAGGGGGCTGCCAGGCAGGGAGGGAGCAGCAGGGGGGGCTGCCAGGCAGGGGGGGAGCAGCAGAGGGGGCTGCCAGGCAGGGAGGGAGCAGCAGAGGGGGCTGCCAGGCAGGGGGGGAGCAGCAGAGGGGGCTGCCAGGCAGGGGGAGAGCAGCAGGGGGGGCTGCCAGGCAGGGGGGGAGCAGCAGAGGGGGCTGCCAGGCAGGGGGGGGAGCAGCAGAGGGGGCAGAGACAGCCAGGCAGGGGGGAGCAGCAGGGGGGGCTGCCAGGCAGGGGGGGAGCAGCAGAGGGGGCTGCCAGGCAGGGGGGGAGCAGCAGAGGGGGCTGCCAGGCAGGGGGAGAGCAGCAGGGGGGGCTGCCAGGCAGGGGGGGAGCAGCAGAGGGGGCTGCCAGGCAGGGGGGGGAGCAGCAGAGGGGGCAGAGACAGCCAGGCAGGGGGGGAGCAGCAGGGGGGGCTGCCAGGCAGGGGGGGAGCAGCAGAGGGGGCTGCCAGGCAGGGGGGGGAGCAGCAGAGGGGGCAGAGACAGCCAGGCAGGGGGGGAGCAGCAGGGGGGGTTGCCAGGCAGGGGGCAGCAGCAGGGGGGGCTGCCAGGCAGGGGGGGGCAGCAGCAGGGGGGGCTGCCAGGCAGGGGGGGCAGCAGCAGGGGGGGCTGCCAGGCAGGGGGGGCAGCAGCAGGGGGGCAGAGACAGCCAGACTCACCCTGGGGGAGAAGTGGAAGGGGGCCTCAGGCAGCCACTGGAAGCGCAGGGCCTGCTCCCTGCTGCGGTTGGTGAGGCTGAAGGTCACCGAGCAGGGGGTGCCCAGGGCACAGGCCCCAAACTGGATGTGGTGCTCTGGGGCAGCTGTGGGCATTGAGAGAGAAAGGTCTCAGTGTGCAGGGAGGTCCAGCTGCCCCCTTACACCACAGACACTCAGGGCTCCAGCTCTGCCTTCTCCAAGCCTTCCTTCCTCTGGCACCTGCAGCCCAGGACGTGGCTGGGCCTGGGCTGTGGGCTCAGGGTGCCAGCTCCTGGGCAGACTTTCACCCTCAGCACCCCCAAGTCCTTCCCTGCAGGGCTGCTCTGGGCCCAGCACGGACCCCTGAGGGACACCCCTTGTCCCCAGTCTCCATCTGGACATTGAGCTGTGGATCACTCCCCTCTGGCTGTGACCAATCCCTTCCCCAGCAAGCAGTCCACCCCCAGAGGACACAGAGGCTCAGATGTGCTCTGCACAGCCCCCCGGGGGCTGGCAGGCCTCCTCTCAGAGGTCCTCAGTCCAAAGCTGCTCTCTGGGAGCCCTCCCTGCTGGCCTGCAAGCCCCTGCCTTGGCAGGCCAGCTCCCTGGGGCTCCCAAGCAAGGCTGCTCTGCAGGCTGCAGCAGGGGACAGCAGCTGGCTGCCAAACCTGGGCCGGGCCTGCGCCGGCACAGCCGGAGCCCAGCCGTGGAGGTTCCTGTGCCCTGCCGCAGCCTGGCAGCCTCTCCTCTTACCCTCGATGCTGTCTTCCTCCAGGCTGCTCTCAGGGAGGTTCTGCTCCTCCCTGTCTGCCACCAGCCCCGGGATGTCCAGGCTGAAGTCCTCCTCGCAGCCCTCCCCCAGCAGCCTGATGGTGGTGGCCCCAGCAGGGTTGTCCAGCAGCGCCAGCTGGAGCTTCCCTTCCAGGCGTTGGGGCAGGCTGGCTTTGAAGAGCACCTCGAACTCTGCTGCCTGCCCACACTGCAGGAGCAGGGCAGCAGTGTGGAGCTTCCTCTCTGCACAGAGATGGACAGCAGGGACAGCTCAGGCACAAGAGGAAGCCCAGCTTCAAAGCCAGCTGCCTCTAGGCACAGCCTGGCTCACCACCGCTTCCAGACCTTCCTCCCAGGCTCACAAGGCTGGGACCCCACCAGCAATGTCCCTGCTGCTCCTCCTGAGCTCAGCTCAGCACTCAGCTCTGGCTCAAGCTGCAGCCAGCCAGCTCCTGCCTTCAGCAGAGCTGAGTCAAAGAGTGCTTTGGGCTTCTGCTGGCTGGCTGTGGGCTCAGGGGCTGCCTCCTGGCAGGCTGGGGACTGCCCACGTGCAGCAGCAAGGACCTCAGATGCTCCACTGAGGTGCTGACAGCCCCCCAGGACTCAAGCCCCCATGTCCAGAGGCAGAGAAACACTTCCCAGAGCTTGCCAGAAGGAAAGCAACCCTGCAGAGAGTCCCTCTGCAAGAGCCCAGAGAGCCCCAGGACACAAAGCAGGGCCAGCAGCTGCTTGCTGCTTGGCCAAGGCAGCAGCAGGAGAGGAATTCTCCCTGGGGGGGAGCACATTTCCTGCCCCATGACTTCACCTTCTCCAGCAGAGGCCTCCATGCCCACAGCTTGGTAGAGGCACTTGGTGGTGGGCCTGGCTTTCAAGAAGAAAGCTCCCTGCTCATCCAGCAGGTCCAGCAGCACCTGGGAGAAGAGCAGGACCACACTGGGGTGGGCACAGCATGGCCCAGGGCCTGAGCCCACACTGCTGCTGGTCCACCCCAGGGAGCCCAGTGTGCTGCCCCCCTTCCAACACAGCTCTGAGCACAAGGCTGGAGCGAAACCAGACCAGAGCCAAGTCTCCACAGACCCTGGGAGCTGAGGGAAACAGCAGCAGGCAGGACAGGAGGGCCCAAAGTGATGAGCCAAAGGGGACTAACCTACAACTGAGGCTCAGCAGAGCCTGGTAAACCAGGAGCAGAGCCAAGCCAGTGCCACCAGGACATGAGGATGACATCCAGCCCAGCCACCAGGGCAGAAGGGAGACTGGGGAAGGCCCCCCCCAAGTTGTGCTTCCCTGAGGAGGCCTCAAAAGCCTCTCTCAGAGGAACTCCCTTCCTGGCAAGCAGAAGTCAGCCAGGGGCTTCCCCCAGGCTTTCTGAGGCCCCTTCCCAGGCTGCTGCCTGAGGCAGGGAGCAAGGAAGCAGCACAAGCCCCAGGGGTGGGTCAGGAGCGGCAAGGCCAGCAGCAGCCCAGGCCAAGGGGATGAGGACACAAGGGAAGGGCTGATGGCACCTGCCTGGAGGCAGCTGCTGGCAGCAGGCCTCTGCCCACTGCTGTGGCACAGCAGCAGGTCAGGAGGTCGTCCTCCTGCCACAGAGGGGCTCTGAGCACCAGCAGAGGCTTTCCCTTGGGCTCCAAGGGCACCTGCAGAGCAGGGGGGCACCTGCCCACCCCCCGGCTGCGCTGGGCCCTCTCCTCCCCAGCAGCAGCCTTGTTCCCACAGCTGAGTGCCCTCAGCAGCTGCTCACCTGGGCAGGGACAGGGCCAGAGTTCTGCAGGACCAGGGGCAGCTTCTGCCAGGCCCCCAGGGGCAGCCTCCTGAAGAGCAGCAGGGGCTTCCCTCTCCTGTCCCTCCGCGCCGGGCGCAGGACCCTCACCTCCGGCAGCTTCCCCTCGCCGCAGATCTCGAAGCTCAGGCTCTGTGCTCTGCCTGCTGCAGGGCTGCAGGAGAGGGGCAGCAGAGCCATTGCTCACTTGGCAAGCACTGAGGCCAGGGCCACTGCTGCCCTTGCCCTGCCTGGGGCTCCTGGCCCCCAGCACACAGCTGCCCCTGGCTCCTCTCCTCCCGGTCCCATCAGCCACGTCCCCAGGGCAATCTGCTGCGCAGAGCCAGAGCCTTCCAGAGCACCGCTGCAAAGCACTGCACTCAGGGAGCCCTGCAGGGCAGCAGGGGCAGGAGGAGGGCACAGAGGGCTCAGGGCAGGCTCCCTGGCTGTGCTGAGCTGAGCCAGAAGCAAGGAGCAGGAGCAGAGCAGGAAGAAGTGGCCAAGCCAGAGGGACGTTGCCTTCCCTGCTCTGCTGCAGCTCAGAGCCACAGCTGCTGCTTTCCCTGCAGCATCCCTGTGGGCAGGAGAGGCTGAGAGCCCTGGGGCTGCTGAGCCTGCAGAAGAGCAGCCCCAGAGGGGGTCTTCAGTGGGAGGCTGCTGGAGCCCTGCAGCAGGCTGCCCAGAGGGCTTGTGGAGTCTCCTCTGCAGAGATTCCAACCCCCCTGCAGCCTGGGATCCTGGGCAAGCTGCTGGGGTGCCCTGCTCAGGCAGGGGGGTTGGGCTGGGGGAGCCCCAGAGGGCCCTTCCAAACCCCTCCGTGCTGGGGTGCTAAGCACTCTACCCGAGGCCACTCCAAGAGCCAGAAGCCATCAGGAAGGTCCCCTGCCAAGCTCTCCTGAGGTGACTTACCTTCTCTGAGCATCAAGGGAGGCCTCAAAGGTGCACTGGTACCTCTTCACCTTCTGTGGGCTGAAGGTGACAGTGGCAAAGGCCTGGGAGCAGCTGGGCACACACAGCTGGGCAGGATCCACCTCGAACACCTGGCCATGGCGGCTCTTCAGCTTGGGGGAGCCAAGAGAGGAGGCTTAGGAGGAAGCTTCTCCCCAGGTGCTGCTGCCTCAGCCATGCATGGGTGATGAGGAACAGCCCCAGGCAGCCTGGCCCCCTGCCTGTCTCCTTGGACAGGCTCCTTCCATCTCAGGGGGGTGACCCAAAGCAGTGCTGAGCCAGGGGGCTGCCCTCGAGCCCAGGAGTGCAAAGCTTGCTTTGAGCACTGGGCAGAGCCCCAGCACAGATGGGAGGTGGGGACTGCATGGGGAACCCTGCAAAGAACCTGCCCCTGGCCTCTAAAGAGAAGGGGCAAAGACCAGGGAGCCTCAGGGAATCAGAGAATGCCTTTGGTTGGAAGAGGCCTTTAGGATCATCAATCCAAGGCAGAACCCAGCACTGCCAGCTCCCCCCCAAACCATGGCCCTCAGCACAGCTCCACAGCTTGGAAACCCCCCTGCAGATGCCTTGGGCAGCCTGGGCCAGGCCTTGACAACCCTCCAGGGGAGGAAACTGCTCCTCCTGTCCAACCTAACCCTCCCCTGGCACAACCTGAGGCCATGTCCTCTTGTCCCAGCACTCGCTCCCTGGCAGAAGAGGCTGAGCCCACCCCAAAAGGCTCTGCTTGGAGCCCTGGCTCAGAGTTGAGGGAAAGCTCCTCCTCTGCCTGTGCTTCCAGGAGATGCTCCCAAGGCCCCAGGCCTCCCACCAAGCAGCCAGGGGCCTTGAGCTAAAGCCCTGCCTGGGACACGCCGAACGCAGCCCAGCCGTCACCTGAGCCGGCCTAGCCTGGGCAAGGGGAAGCCATGAGGCTGGGGAAGAGGGCAGCTGTCAGGCAGCCTCCAGAGTGCCCAAGGCCTCCTGTCCCTACCTTCCTGGGGCTGGGTTTGATGGAGAGCAGCACATCACAGGGCACTCTCTTCCTGTTGAGGATGCTGAAGCGCGCCGTGGCCCGGTGCCCCACCAGGACATCAGGGAAGAGGAACTTGTTCTGGTCAGTGAGGAACACTCCCTGCTGCTCCTGCCCTCTCTGCAGGCCTGGGCAGAGGCTGCTGCTGCTGCTGATCTGGTGCCCCTCAAAGATGGCCTCGATGTCATCCACCACGAAGGCTGCGAGCGGAGCGGAGCAGAGGGAGGGCTGAGCAAGGAGAAGCCTCCTGCTGAGCTGCCCTGCCCCTGGGGGCCTCTCACGGCCTTGGAGAAGCCCTTTGTGCCCAGGCAGCTGCCAAACCCAGCCCTGGCTAGGGGAGCTGCCTGTGAGGATGCAGCTCGAGCACCCTGAGCACCAAAGGCTTTCTTCTGAGCCTTCCAGGCATCCCTCCCAGCCTCTCCCAGCGGCGCAGCTGACCAGGAGCTGCGAGGAGGCTGAGAGGGGAGCTCGGGCTCAGGCCGGCTGCTCTCGGCCAGGACTGAGCCTGGGTGCTGAGCAGCAGCGCTCTGGCCCCAGGCAGCCGTGGGCAGCACGTACCTGGCAGGCAGGACTCGGCCAGCAGGGTGTAGGGGATGCCCAGAGGGTTGTCCCTGGGGTCCCTGTGGCTGATGTCAATGAGCAGCCGCTCCTGGCACGGCCCCGGCCGCCCCGCGGCGCAGTCCACTGTCACCAGCTGCTGCTCCCCAGCGAGGATGCAGCCAAAGGCAGGGGACACAGTGAACATGCCCAGGCTGAGGTGAGCCTGCAGAGAGAGACCCAGCAGAGGCTGATGGCCAACAGCCTCCCCCTGAGCCTCCCAGCAAGGAGGGCTCCAGGCCTCGGCCTCCAGCTGGGCCCAGGGCAGGCAGGGAGGACTCCCTGGCCCAGAGCACAGCCCAGGCTGGGAGAAACGAGCCAAGAAGAGGTGCAGGGCCCCATGCAGAGCGTGTCCCACCCCATGGGGACAAGCCCCCAGCCTGGGCACGGTGTGGAGGAGCCTGTGCTGGGCAGCAGCAGCCACTCACCTGCCTGCAGCTCAGCCTGGCTGCCGCAGAGGCTCCGACCAAGCTCTGCCTATGCTGGGCCTGGGAGGGCTTCCTTTGGTGTGCACTAGAGGGGAGAGCAGAGAACATCCCTCAGGCTGAGCTCCTCCTGCCCCCCTGCAAAGCCAAAGCTTCCTCCCCCTGGAGGAAAGTCCTGCTGCTCTTCATGCCCCCTGCACCACCTGTGCCTGTAGCTGATGCACAGATGGGCTCCAGCCCCAGGTGCAGCAGGATCCCCAGGAGGATCCTGGGGCCTCTTTCTACACCCTGCTCACAAGCCAGCTGCACAGGCAGGCCATAACCCAGGGCTCCCAGAACATGGACTTGGTTGGGTGGAAGGGACCTTTCAGATCATCCAGCCCAGCCCTGAACCCAGCACTACCAGGGCACCTCTCCTCCATGGCCCTCAGCAGCAGCTTTGAAAGCCCTCCAGGGACAGGGACTCCACCACTGTCCTGGGCAGCCTGGGCCAGGCCTTGACAACCCTCAAGGGGAAGAAGTTCTTCCTCATGGCCACCCTAACCCTCCCCTGGCACAGCTTGAGGCCTTTTCCTCTTCTCCTGTCGCTGGGGAGAAATGACCAAGCCCCACCTGGCTCCAGCCTCCCCGCAGGGAGGTGTAGAGAGCCAGAAGGGCTCCCCTGAGCCTCCCCTTCTCCAGGCTGAACCCCCCCAGCTCCCTCAGCTGCTCCTCACAGCCCATGTGCTCCAGGCCCCTCCCCAGCCTTCTTGCCCTGCTCTGGCCACACTCCAGCACCTCAAGGGCCTGGGAGCCAGGAACCCAACCCCGAGGCCAGGAGGCCCAGCGCAGCCTGGCCGTGTGTCCTGCCTGCCGCAGCCCAGCCCTGCCGTGGGGCCCCCTCCAGCAGCAAGGCTGCTGCAGCTCTGCTCTCACCCTGTCTCTGTGGGCTCAGGTGGCCCCTGCTCTGCTCTGCAGATGAGGAACTGGAAGGGCAGCAGGCCTGTGTTGTGCAGCAGGAAGCTGCAGGCTCTCCTGGTGCCGCTGGCCACGGCCCCGCAGTCGAGCAGCGCCGCGGGGCTGATGCTGTACTGGCTGAGCACAGCTCTGGCCGACAGCCTCACTGGGATGCTGGCAATGGGCTCCCCTCCTGCACGCGGCCTGGGCTCCAGCACCTGCAACCAGAGACCGGCCTCTGTCCTGTCCCCACAGCCCAGCCGCCCGGCAGCTGCTCCCCTGCCTGGGAGGCCTCCTGCAGAGCTGCGTTTCCAGCCTGGCTTCCCAGCCTGGGAGGCCTTGGAAGAGTCAGTGCTCGAGCTCCCTGCAGGCCCTGAGCAGCTGCCCAGCTGAGCAGCACCACAGCAGCTGCTCCAGAGCCCCAGCCAGCCTGCCCTGCAACGCTCCCAGGGATGGGGCAGCTACCCCCTCTCTGCCCGACCTGGGCCAGGGTCTCTCCCCCCTCAGTGTCAACCATTTCCTCCTCCTCTCCGGTCTCAATCTCCCTCTTCTAGTTGCAAACCATCAGCCCCGGGCAACAGGCTGGCCCCAGCTTTCTTACTGGCCCCTTCAGGCACTGGAAGGGAGGAAGGAGCACAGCTGGTTTCTGAAAGCCTGTGCTGTGCACAGGTGAGAGCAGAGTCCCCAGCTGAAGCTTTCCTTCCAGCACAGCCCTGTCCTCCTGACCCCCTCAGCCCGGCTGTGCTCACCCTGCCCGCCCCAGGCAGCTCACCTGGCACAGCAGGACGGCTTTGTCCTCGATGCTGATCTCCCTCTGAGGGTGGAAGAGCAGCTGGACAGCCACAGGGCGCTCAGAGAGAGGCAGCAGGCCCTGCCGGGGCTGCACGGTGAAGTGGGAGGCCAGGTCGTGGGTGCCGGGGCCTGAGGGACGCAGACTGAACCTGGGCAGGGAAGGAAGGAGGAAGGGAGGAGAAGAGCTCTGCAGTCAGCAGCCCAGGGGCCAGCAGCACAGCCAGCACTGGCCATGGCACCAGTGACAAGCAACAAAAGGAAAGAGGCCAGCCCCAGGTCCTGGCAGAGCCAGGCAGTGCTGAGTGCTGGCAGCTCCCCTCCCCTCCCAGGGTTTCCATCCCACTCTAAAGAGTCTCCTGAAGAGAAAGGACTTGGCCCTGGGAGGAGGGCAACAGAGCTCAGCAGGGACTGGCCTCGACTTCAGGGTCACAGAACCCTGGAAGCCCAGCATGGTGGGCTTGGAAGGGACCTCTGGGCATCATCAGTCCAAGCCCCTGCTCCAGCAGGGCACCCCCAGCAGCTTGCCCAGCAGCACAATGCCCAGGGGGGGCTGGAAGCTCTCCACACAAGGAGACTCCACAACCTCTCTGGGCAGCCTGCTCCAGGCCTCCAGCACCCTCACACCAAACAATTTTCTCCTCCTCTTCACATGGAACCTCCTGGGCTCCACTTTGTGCCCACTGCCCCTTGTCCTGTCCCTGGGCACCACTGAGCAGAGCCTGGCCCCAGCCTCTTGCCCCCCACAGCTCCTTTAGCCCTTGCTGAGCATTGATCAGCTGCCCTCTGGGGCTGCTCTTCTGCAGGCTCTCAGCCCCAGGGCTCTCAGCCTTTGCTCCTCCCAGAGCTGCTCCAGGCCCCTCAGCATCTCTCTAGCCTCTGCTGGACTCTCCCCAGTGGTTCCCAGTCTCTCTGGAACTGGGGAGCCCAGACCTGGAGCCAGGACTCCAGATGTGGTCTCCCTAGGGCAGAGGAAAGGCAGAGGAGAATGTCCCCTGACCTGCTGGCCACACTCTCCTTCCTGCACCACAGAGCCCAGGGGCTGGGTCTCTCCTTCTGGTGCCTGCTGAGCTGGGAGGAACTGGGCTGGAGCCTGTGCCAGTGCTCACAGCCAGCATGGCAACAGCCTCCAGCCATGCCCAGGAGCAGAATGCAGGCCTGGGCAGGTGGTGGCCCCAGGCACTCCCAGAGCAGGCAGCTGGACCAACCTGTATGCAAGCTTGCACTGCCCTTGGTTCCTCAGAGTCAGCACTTGCTTGGCACTGCCCAGCACGTTCAGGACTCCAAAGTCCAGGCAGCCCTCTGCACCTGCAGGACACCCCCAGAGCGAGGCAGGGGATGGGGAGGAGACAAAGAGTTGGAGATCTCAGGTGGGACCAAGCCCTGACAGCAACTTGCCAGCCTGGCAACCTTTCCCTGGCTCCTTTGCTGCCCTTTCTCTTCTTCTTGAGAGAGGATCTGCAGGGCTTGGCAGCCAAGGAGCTCAGCCTCCACCCCCCTGCTTCCAAGCACACATCCAACCACTTGCTGTGCTGTGCTGAGCCCTCAGGAGCTGCCAGCTGCTTGTTCACAGCCCTGGTGTTCCAAAGCCCCCAGACCAAACCAACATGAAGGGACACACTTCAAGGGCCAGAGGAGAGAGGCAAAGCTCTGTGTGGCCTGACAGGGCTTTACTGCCCACAGCTGGCAAGAGGCCTGTGCCATGGATCCGTGCCAGACTTGCACTGCTCTCCCCTCCCCTCCCCCCTTGCCAGGGCCATGCAATCCATCTGAACTCCTTTGCTCTGGGGCCATCCACTGACCTTCAGGCAGGGTGATGTTCAGGGCAACTTCGTAGGCCTCGGCCAGGACCTGGATGGTCTCCACCTGAACCACCCCCTGGACATTTTCTGCATCTGAAACCTGAGGCACCAAGAAACAAACCCTGCTGGAGGCCTTCTGCTCAGGGGTCCTGGCAGGCACCACCTGATCAGTTCTTGTCTCTGGCAGCTGTGTGGAAAGCCCCTGGGAGGCACCCACAAGGTGTCCCAGAGCAGGTGGCAATGACACCCAACTCTCTCTCAGCACACAGCATCCTCCCTGCAATGCAGCCTCTGAACCCCAGGGAGCAAAACCCAGGCAGAGATTTCTTTGCTCTGCCTTCAGAGCCTGAGCAGGAGACTCCACAACCTCTCTGGGCAGCCTGCTCCAGCAGCCTCCCAACACAGATGCTGGCACCCCCTGGGCTCTGCCCATTGCCCCTCGGCCTGCTGCTGGGCACTGCTGCCAAGAGCCTGGCCCCAGCCTCTCGCCCCCCACCCTTCAGCCCTTGCTCAGCACGGAGAGCTCTCCAAGCAGCATCCTTCAGCGAGGGGCTCTTGGTGCTAAGGGCCCAGCCAAGGGGGGGCCAAAGCAATCTGCTGAGGGCTCATCCTTTGGCCCTCAGGCACAGGCTCCAGGGCCCAGAGCACTCTGGCCAGCTCTGCCAGGCAGGGCCCTGCGCCCTCACCTCCAAGCGGATCATCTTCTCCAGGCTCAGAGGCTTGCTGGCCCTGAAGCACAGCTGCACGGCCAGCTCCGAGCGGGGCCCGACCGTGCCCTGGCTCTGCGCCACCGAGAAGCTCTGGCCGAGGCTCTCCAGCCCGCTGAGCCTCCAGGCCACCGGCAGGGGGCAGCGGTTCCGCAGCAGCAGGATCCTGCTCTGCTCCCTGCAGAGACACCAAGGCTCCGTGCCAGCTGCCGGGGGGCACGGCGGCAGCCCTGCCGCTGCCAGCAGCCCTGCCCACGGGGCTGAAACCAGCCCGAGGGCTCGGCTCTCTGCCACCAGCCCCAGAGGCGAGGCCCTTCGGCAGAGCTTGGTGGCAGAAGGGGAGGCCACGGGAGGCAGAGCCACGGCGGCTACTCCGCTCCCTCTGCGCCAGCGGCTGAGATGCAAATGCAGCGGGGCAGGGGGCTGGGGGCTGCCCTGGCACCTCCGAGCCAGCAAGGAAGGCTGAGCAAGAGGCTGGCAAGTGCTGGGAGCCAGAGGGCTGCCAGCCAGGCTCCAGTCTGAGCAGCCACACGACAGGGGCAGGGGAAGGGAAGCTGCAGCAGAGCCACCCCCAGCACAGTGCCCCTGGCCTGACTGACCTGTGCAGAAGCACCCTGGCGAAATGCAGCTGCCTGGGGCTGACCTCCAGCTTCACCTGCACCCCCTGGCAGCACAGGTGGAAGACCACTGGCTCTGGGTTGTCCTTGATGCGGCAGATGAGGCTGTCCTCCACCAGCCCAACTGCAGTGGGGTAGGCCCAGATGCTCAGCTCCTGGCGCCAGCCCCGCAAAGAGAAACACAGAAGAGCCTTCAGTGAGCAGGAGGAAGGGCTCCTGGGCTCTGCTGCTGCTGCTGCTGCCACCTGCCTGTCCCCTACCTGCTTCTCATAAGGCTGCAGCTTCATGCTGGCAGGCTCCAAGAGGAAGGTGCCCCTGCTGCCACCCCGCTGCCAGGAGAAGTGCACCTCTGCCTCCCAGGGGCTGACGTTGCGGATGGAGAGCTGCTCGCAGTTGCCAGCCTGCAGCACAGCCTTGGACCTGGCCACAGAAGGGGCAAAGGCTGCAGGGGAGCTCCACCAAGCAGCCTCAGAGAAAGCCTCACCTCCAGGGGCACCTGGCATGCTGCCTGGGTTCATTCCCAGCTGCCCTCAGTGCCCAGCCCACACTTGGTGCCCCCATGCCAGAGGTGTGCACAGGCCACCTCCAGAGGCCTTCTCCACAGCAGGACCTCAAAGGTGCCTGCACAAAGAGCAGCACAGCAGGCACCTGGATTCCTCCCCTTCCCTGCAGGCTTCCCAGAAAGGCTTTGAGAGGAGGTTTGGAAGAGCTCAGCTCCTCTCTTCCAAAGAAGCCAGGAGCCTGCCCTGGCCCAGCTCCTGGCTGAGCCTGAGGCTGAGGGGTGGACTCCCAAGAGGAGTCCCAGCCTTACCAAATGCCTCTTGGCTCGGGGCTGGGACAGAGTTTGGAGAGAAAAGGGCAAAAAGGGCAATTCCTCAGCCTGGCCAAATCCTCTCCTGGGTTTTAAGCACTTTGAATTGCACTTCCCTGGGGGGTCCAAATGCCACCAGAGCCCCCCTGGAGACAAAACTTCATTTCTAACACTGAAAGCAGGGAAAGAGGGAAGTGAAGAACAGGAAGATGGCAGCAGCTACAGGGACAGTACTCTGAGGCCAGACTTGATCCAGCAGTGAGGATCAGGGAAGTGGAAATCCCCTTTCTCCTGCTCTGCAGGGGGCTGTGTCCCCTACTGCCAGCTCCAACCATCCCATCTTGCTGACACTGCAGATTCATGGAGGCTTTACAAACCACCAGCAGAGAAACCCTTCCCTTCAGGCTGCCCACAGAGCTGCCAGCACTTGAAACAAACACCACAAAGCTGCTGCAGCCGAGATGGGGGCTGACAAGTGACCCCAAGCTGCCTTCAGGCTGCAGGCAGCACGTGGCTCTGGCCACCAAGGCAGCCCCCAGGCAGGAAGATCAGCTCCAGCCCTGCCCAGCTCCTGCAAGCCTCCTGTGCCTGTTAGGGGCTCAAGCTGCCACAGCTGTGCTCCTCCAAAGCCACCCAAGCCCCAGCTCTCTGCCTGGGCCTGCCCTGAATCGTGCCCCTGGGAGCAGGGTCCTGAGAGCACAGGGTGCTGCAGATCCCTTCTCAACCCCCCCTGCATGAAGCAGCACAGCTGGGCCGGGCAGCACCTACCGCTCCCTGGCCTTGCCGCACAGCAGCGGCCCGAAGTGGAACACCCTGGTGCCCAGCACATACTCCTTCAAGAGGATGGCATCGGCTGCCTCCGTCTGCCTGCAGCGAGGAAACACCTCCCTGGGCACAGGGAGCAGGGAGTGAGGCGCTGGGAGATGCTCTGAGCGCCAAAGCTGCTCCCAGAGCCCCCACTCTCAGCGCCGGCCGAGGCAGCGGCACCGCTGCCCGGCCCCAAGCACAGCAGCAGATGCTGGGGGGCTCAGGGGCTCAGGGGCAGAGCCTCAGCTCGGAGCTCAGGGGCGGCAGAGCGGGATGGCCCCAGGGGCCAGCCTTACCGTGGGTCCTGGCTGATGGAGGGGTACAGGCAGGTGCCCCTGCAGAGCAGCTGGTAGGCTCGCTTGGTGCCCAGCAGCTCAAAGCGCAGCCTCTGCTCAAAGCTGCCCAGCAGCACGGAGCTGAAGTGGACCTGCAGCACCACCTGGCCCCGGGCAGGCACCACCCAGCGGTAGCTGCTGCTCCTGGCAGGGAAAGAGGAACCTTCAGGCACTGCTGAGGAGCAAAGGGGAGCAGCAGCAGCTGGGCCCTTGCTGGGGGGCAGCCGGGCTGAGCAGCCTCCTTGGCAAGCTGGCCCCGAAGCAGAGGGATCCCTCCTCCCCCACGGCTCACCTGGCACAGCTCTCTGGGGCTGGCACAGTGCCCATGGGGCTTCGGCCCTCCTCAGAGGGATGCATGGAGGCCACTGTGGCTGACCTCCGGAGAGCTCTCCTGCCGTCGCCACTGCTCTGCTTCCTCCTCACAGCTTCCTGGCTGCTGGAGGCTTTTGCCCTCCTCGAGTGGCCTCTGCCTGGGGCTCCCTGCTCCTCTGAGAACTTCACCCCAAAGGGGGAGAGAGGGGAAATGTGCCCTGAGAGCCAGCACTGCAGGGGGGGCTCAGCAGAGCACAGGGGCAGAGCCCCCTCAGGTGAGGCTCTCTCCCTCCCAGACTTGCCCTGTGCTCAGGGCAGAGAGCAGAGCTCTGTCTCTTCTGCACAGCCAGCAGGGATGGCTGCAGGCCTGGGGCCCTGCCACCTCTTCACTGCCCTTCCACTCTGCCCCTTCTCCACCCCCCCTGCCCCCATCCAGCCCTGGCACCTTCACTCTGGGCACAGATGCAGCCTCCTCTTCCGGCCCTGGGGCAGCTTGTGGCATGAGGACAAAGCGCCGGTCGGCTTCTGCCACAGGCAGCTCTCTCTTGGCTGGGTAGTGAGCCACAGAGTAGAAAGCAGTGGGGGGCAGGGGGGGCCCTGAGGGACCCAGGCCCAGCTCATCCAGGACCTAAAGCAGAAGAGCAAACCTTGGTCATGCTCCTGGCACCTCCATCCTCACAGCTCCTGAAAGACACCGAGCTGTTGGTCAGCTTTGATTGAGGGAGGTGGAGCACAGCCCCACAGCCAGCCCAGGCTGCTGGGCAGGCTCCAGAGCAGGGCCTACAGGCGGCACCTGCAGAGCAATCTCTGCTCTGAGTGGCTCAGCGGAAGGAAGCAGTGCCCTGGAGCTGGCCTGGCACCTCCAGACTGGGAGAGCAGCTGACAGGCAGGAGGCCTGCACAGAGAGCCCTCCCTGTGTGCCCCCAGCCAAGCCACAAGGCTGCTGTGGGGCAGCAGCAGCAGCCTGGGCAAGGCTCTGTGCCCTTGGCGCCCGCTGGGACGCGAGGCCCCAGGGCCCCCCCGGGGCAGGCTCCGGCGCCGAGCCTCGCGGGGCTCTACCTGCTCCGGCCTTGGCAGCCTCCTGCTCTCCAGGATGGCGCTCAGCACATCTGCACAGCTCAGCACCTCGATGTCTAGGCAGGGCACCCCGACTTCCTGGCCACCGCCTGCCCCTGCCGCACCTTCCCCTTCCCGCTGGGACAGCTTGCGGTCCCCCAGCCTCTTCTGGAGCTCCTTCCTCGACTTCTGCCTCCTGAGGCAGGGGGAAGGCTGCTGCTGGGCTGCTTGCTGCAGCGGCCCTGGCTCTGCAGCGACAGCCTGCACCCTGTCCCAGCAGGACAAGAGATGAGCCACGCGCTCCCGGGACGCCTCGTAGCTCTGGAACCGCAGGGCCAAGGTCTGCTCACGCTCCTCCCCTGAGCAGCTGGCTGCCAGGCCCAGCTTGCTCTGCTGCTCTTCTGCCCTGGCAGATGCAGCAGAGGCTGAGCACTCCTTGGCAGAGCCCTTCTTGTTCCTCCCTTCAGTGATGCTCTGCTGCCTGCCGGGGGCCTCCTTGGTGCTGCTGCTCGATGCGGTTGTGCTCTGGGCAGGAGGAGCAGGAGAAAGCCATCAGCATTTCCAAGCTGCAGGACACTGAAGGTCATGGCAAGAGCAGCCCAAGCCTCACCCCAGACCTGTGCTAGGTGCCCTACAAATCCCAGGCCAGACTGCAGCTGGCACCCAGTTGAGCTCCACTGAAACCCAAGGCCTCGGCGCCAGACCCACAAGGAGTCAGCAACTGAGGAGCTGCTCCAAGCCCAGCAGGGAACTCCAGAGCCCTCCTTCCTCCTGGGCAGGCCCTGGGGCTCGTTTCTGGGCTGCTGAGCACCCCTGCCTCTTTGGGAAGAGACACCTGGGCCCTGCTGGGGGCCCTGCTGCTCTCTCCTGCCAGACGTGCAGGAGCAGACCTCACTTCCCAGAGGGGACCTGGCTCAGGGCTGCAGGGCACAGGCAGGGCAGGGAGAAACGCTGGAGCAAAGCCATCCAGGCCTTCCCAGGGCATGGCTGGAGTTGTGTGGAGCCAGGGCTCAAAGGCAGCCTGACCCCAGAGGAGCAGCTCAGCCACAGGGCCGTGGCAAGGCCCCCGGGGAAGCAGCAGCAGCAGCAGGCACCAGCTGCTGTCTCCCAGCACAGCCCCAGCCAGGAGCAGGCTGCCCAGCAGGGCCTGGGGCTGCTGGGCTCTCAGCAGTGCTGCAGCTCAGCAGAAAGGTGCCCAGGGCTCTTGCTCACACAGCCACCCACCTGCCTGAGCAGGCTTCTCTTCCCTTTGCCTTGGCCCTGCTGCTTCAGCTCCTCCGCCTCCTTGCGGCGCTGCTGCTGCTCCTGCTGCTCTCTAGCCAGCTGCACCCTGCAGCGAGGCAAAGGGAAAGCAGCTCTTGAGAGCCACCACCAGAGCCCTGCCCTTACTCAGCCCTTCTCCCTGGGCACAGCCTGCTCCTTGCAGAGCACAGTCACAGCACTCAGAGGCTGCAGCAGCTCCCCTCCTGCAAAGCAGGAGTCCTGCTGGAGCCCAGCTGTGACCCAGGGGAACCTGTGCTCTCTCCCTCACACAGCTGTGCCTCACACAGCCCCACAGCACAACCCCCTGCTTGGCTGAGGAAGGGCTGAAGGTGATGGCAACCGAGGTCACGAACTCAGAGACCCTCCGAAGGGCGAGGGCAAGGCAAGCCCAGAGCCCAGCTGCCTGCAGCAGGCTCTGAGCCCCAGGCCTCGGCACCAGCAGGAGATGTTCTCAGCCCCCAGCAGGAAGCTCTCTCCTCTGCCGGCAGCCAGGCAGGGGCCAGGCACCACCCCTGTGCCGCTGGGCATCGCCACTTTGGGGCTCTCCTCCGGAACCCCCCGAGCTCAACCCAGCTCCCCAGGGCAGGGACCCCTCTCCGGGCCCCTGTGCTGGGCAGCTCCCCACAGAAGGCTTACAGACCTCTGCTTCCTCTCCCGCTGGAGCTGCCGGACCCTGCTCTCCAGCTGAGCTTTCTGCTGCTCCGGGAGGGCATCAAACTCCTCCTCCCCCAGCTCCCAGAGCAGGGCTTCCTCCCTCCGGGCTGCAGCCTCCTGCTCCCGGCCTTCAGCAGGGGTCAGAGGAGAGAGCATCAGCAGAGCTGTGCTGGGGGAGCCGAGAGGAGCCCCGGCCCAGCCCCCTGCCGGCAGCTAGCAGGGAGCTCCCAGCCCTGCTCCCGACTCCACAGCCCCAGCCTAGCGCCAGGCCGGCAGCTCCTCTGCCTTGCTGGGCTCAGGCCCCAGCCTGGTGCACGCCTGGCTGCTGCTCAGACACTGAGCCCCAGCAGCCTGCCCTCGGGCCCCAGCTTCAGTGCTGCAGCCTGAGAGAAGTCTCACAGCCTCAGCCCTGCTGCGTTGTCAGCAGGAAGGAGGCTGAAGGCTTCCTACAAACACCTCTCCCCAGCTGTGCTGCTGAGCCAGCTCCACCTGGGCAGGGCTGAGGGCTCAGGGCAGAAGCCTTGGGAGGCAGGGGGATGAGGAGCCTCACCTGCCCGCTCCTCTGCAGCTGCCTGCCTGGCTTGCCAAGAGCCATAGTCCTGGAGCAGGTTGACAAAGTAGATGTGGGGTCGGTTTCCCACAGCTTTGAGCAGGCAGAGGAGAGCAGACAGCGTGCTGCCTGCAAAGAGGCTCTGCAGGCCATCAAACACCACTCCCTGGCAGCAGTCCCTCAGCTGTGGAGAAAGGCCAAGGCAAAACCAGCTGTGCCATGCCTGCAGCTCTGGGCCGCTCGGTGAAGCCCCTTGGCAAGGGGCAGCAAGCAGCTGTCCCAAGCTGGGAGCTGTCCCCACGGCCCTGCCAGCTGCTGGCCTCTGCAGCTTCCCCCAGGGAGAAGAGAGCAGAGTGGAATAGAGCAGGTTGGAAGAGACCTTCAAGATCAGCACATCCAGCCTGGCCCTCTCCAGCAGGAAGCTCTCCTTCCCCCCCTGGCCACGCACCTGCAGCCTCTCGGAGAGGATGGCCACCAGCAGCTCCTGGGGCAGCACACAGCTCACCAGGCCCAGCTCTGCCACGCCGCTGCCCCTGGGGCTGAGCCGGAGCTGTGCCGGAGGCGCCGAGACCAGAGGAGAGCCGGAGGAGCCCTGAGGGTTGGACAGCAGCACACTGAGCATCACCAGCACAGAAAGCCACCTTGGAACCCCCTGAGCATCCCCAGCTGCTGCCCTTGGAGCTCTCACTAGCAAGAAACTCAAAGGAAACCCTGGGCCAGAGGCTCCAGGGGACAACCCTGCAGAGCACAGCCCTGGACCAACAGCCCCCAGCGCTGGCAGCACCCCACAGCACAGGAAGGACAAGCAGGAGCTCAGGCCCAGGCGGCGTGGGGCCAGCAAGGGTCCTGCTGGGCCAGCCTGACCTTCAGCTGCCCAGGGCAGTGCTGGAGTCCCCACCCCTGAGGGACTGGAAAGCCCCAGAGATGGGGTGCTGCGGGACAGGGTTCAGAGGTGAGCTGGCAGTGCTGGCTCAGCAGCTGCATTTGGTCCTCCTTAAGCCCTGCCCCAGGCAACACAGCTCCCAAAGGGAACAGAAAGGTCCCTGGCATCAGCCAGCGCAGGCCAGGCCTCACCTGGGAGCCTGAGGACTCTGCTGCAAGCTGTCTCTCAACAGACATCTTCCTCGTGTCTGCCCCAGCTCTGGCCTGGCCTCTGTCCCCAGAGATGGGCTGGCTCAGGCTGCGGCCGAGCCTGGCCTTGGAGTAGCGTCGCCAGCCCGGGGAGCCTGCAGAGGGCACAGAGGGCTCAGGGGGCTGCTGTGGGGAGCAGCCAGGCACCTTCCAGAGCAGTGGGCACCCTGGCAGGGACAGTGCATTTGCAAGCCAGAGAGGCCTGGATGCATTGCCCAACCCCTGCTGCCCATCTCCATGGAGCTAAGACCTCCACGGGAGCCAAGCCTAGCGGGGACCCAGAGCCTCCTTCCCTGCACCGGCTTTCAGGCCAGGCAGCTTCCCAGCCGAGCACTGCCAAAGCAGCCCAAGCAGAGCCCAGCTGATGGCCACAAGGGACAGGATGGAGCTAGCAGGCAAGAGAAGAGCTCTGAGGAAGACGCTGGGGGCTCCCCCAGCCCTGGCAAAGGCAGCTGCGCAGAGGAGGCAGAGCGCCCCTGCCCGAGCCCTGGGGCTGCAGCCCGAGCGCCCAGAGATGCTCTCCGGAAGGGCTCTGCCCCGCTCCGTGCTGCCCCCCCGCTCCCCAAGCCCCCCGGGGCTGCGCCACCGCTCTGGAGCCGGCAGAGGCGCAGCCCCGGGGGTCCCGCAGCGCCGCTCCGGGCGCAGCCTGGCTCCTTACGGCCATCCCGCGGCTGCTGCGGGCTCTGCCGGCTGCCGGCGCTGCACAGCTCCCGGGCTCGCCGCCCTGCCGCGCTGCTCCCGGCCGCCACGGCCTCGCTCACCACAGCGTCCAGGGCCAGGCAGGCGGCGCCGTAGTGCTTGGCCAGGGCGGCCGCTGCCGACGTCTTGCCTGCAGAGAGAGGGAGGCTGCTTGGGGACCTGCCGGGGACAGGCTCTGCCAGGCCCCCGCGCAGCTGAGGGCTGCTGAGGGCTCAAGCCTGCGCCCGGGCTGCTGCCGGGAGCCCTGCGCCGCCACCGCTCGCACCCTGCCCTGCCCTGGGCTGCTCGCCCTTGCCTCGGGCAGCGGCTGGGCACGGCCTGGGGCTGGGCAGCGTGGACCGCGGCAGCCCCTGCGGTGCCGTGCGGCAACGGGGACGTGCTCAGCCTCCCGGGGGCAAGGAGAGCCCAGCTGCCTGCACACAGGAGGAGCCACAGCCCTGGCAGCAGCTGCCGAGGGCCTGGGGCCAGCCCAGCAGAGCTGTGCCTCGCCTCCCGGCACCTCAGCCGCTCAACCCGGCCCCAGGGGCCACCAGGACACATCTGCCCTGCTTCCCCCCTCCTCACAGCCCGGGCTGCAGCTCAGCTACCTGCCAGGGGTGCCCCGTGGACGATGACCACGATGCCCCTGCCCTGTGGGGCTGCAGCTCCTTCGGCAGACGCAGCGGTGCCCAGGGGCCGGGCCGGGCCCCGACGGACTGGGCTGGCCTCCAGCTCTTCTGAGGCCTCCCTGGTGCCAGTGGTGCTTTGCTGCTGCTCTGCTGTGCACACACAGGTACCAGAGTCAGCCTCCTGCCCTCCTGTCGTCCTCATCATCCCCACCAGCCCCTCGGCTCCTGGCAGAGGAGACTCTGCTCAAGCCAGTGGCACACCCGTGGGCTGGCCCTGCCCTTCCTTTCAAGCCTGTGCAGCTCAGGCTCTGCCCTAGATGCTGCTCCAGGTGCCCACAAGTGAATGGGGTGGCAGAAAGAGGAGAGCAGAGCAGGCAGCAACACCCAAAAGGACTGAAGCCCAGTCTCCTGCCATGACCTGTCCACATGGCCCTCATGGGAGTGTGGTCCCAAGCTTGCTGAGCAAGAAGGGCAAAGACAGAAAGGAGCATCTGACACAGTCCCAAGGCAGAGGCTCCATCTGGGGCTCATCCAGGAGCTGGGTGCTGGAGGAACAGCACTGCAGCCGATGGGGCTGGGCTCTGAATGCCCCAGAAGAGCCCTCAGGAGGTCACCCAGAGCCACCTCAGCTTGCAGTGCCAGAGAGGACAGCAAAGGTGCTGCCCTGCCCAGCACAGCTTCACCATCAGCCTGATCCCAGCAGCTCCTGGGGCAAAGCTGAGGGAAATCGCCCAGGCCTGTCACTTGTCCCTGCTCCCCCCTGCCAGGAGCCATCCTCATGGCTTCCCCAGGCAGGGCAGACAGGAGCTGGCCTGGGTTGCACTCACGGCTGTGCCAAGTCACAGCTTCACCAGGGCCTTGCTCCACCCAGCTGGGGAATGAGGACTGCTGGAGCCCCAGAGAATGAGGCCCTGGAGAGCTGGGGGCTGGACTCCCTGCTGAGCCCCCACTCCGGACAGCCGAGAGCAAAGCCTCACCCTGCTCCTGGGCCGTGGGCTCCTCAGGCTTGGCCTTGGCCTGCTCATCCTGCAGCCTTTGCTGGGCCCAAGACAGCTGCAGCAGCTCTGGAGGCAGCTGCTGCCCCGGGACACGAGGAGGCAGCAGCAAGGTGCTGCGGCAGTCGAAGCCTTCCAGCGCCCTCAGGAGCTGTGCATGGGGAGGAGAAACCACACCTGGGAGGCACTGCTGGAGCTCCACCCCAGCCACAGCCCCCAGCCCCCTAGCCCCCAGCCCAGCCCCGGCCACGGCCACAGCCCCGGCCCCCAACCCCCAGCCCCCAGCCCGGCAATAGCCACAGCCCCCTAGCCCCGGCCACAGCCCCGGCCACAGCCCCAGCCCCCGCCCCCAGCCCAGCCCCCAGCCCCGGCCACAGCCCCCAGCCCCTAGCCCGGCCATAGCCCCAGCCCCGGCCACAGCCCCCTAGCCCCGGCCACAGCCCCAGCCCCCGCCCCCAGCCCAGCCCCCAGCCCCGGCCACAGCCCCCAGCCCCCGCCCCCAGCCCAGCCCCGGCCACGGCCACAGCCCCTAGCCCCAGCCACCCCCCCGGCCCCGGCCAGCTTCCCCCTCCTGCCTTCCTCACAACTGCAGGACCAGCCAAGCCCCCCCACAGCCTGCCAGCAGAAGAGGCTAACTCTGAACCACCACCCCCCAGGCTGTGCCCTGCCTCCTGTCTCCATCTCCCTGGCCCAAGGCTGGGAACACTGCAGTGCCCTACAGCTGCACAAGGTGGATGTGGGGAGCAGAGCTCCTCTCTTTACCTGCTCCTCAGCAAGGTACTGCTGGTCGTACTCCAAGGAGTAAAACTCGATGGGGAAGCTGCAAGGGTTCCTCACCACCACTGTGCCCTGTGCCCCAGGGCTGGATGGCAGCACTGGCCCCAGCTCCAGCACTTCAGGCTGGAACTCCAGCCGTGGCTCCAGCCCCCTGCCTGAGACCAGCAGCTGGAGGTGCTGGCTGCTGTGGCAAATGTTGATCTTCATTTGGCTGCTGTAGAGCTTCTGAAAAGAGAGAAGTGCAGAAAGCTCCTCCATGAAGTGCCAGGGCCTCAAGCTCACCCTGTGGCCCGAGGCCAGGGCTGGCAGTAGCACCTCTGAGCTGAATGGAGAACAGACAGCAGGACAAGGAGGGCTGGTTTGAGACTGGAAAAGGCAGATTCAGACTCAGGGAAGGGAGACCCTTGGGATGCTGAGAGTGCTGAGCCCCTGGCCCGGGTTGCCCCACGTGGGAGATGCCCCACATCAGCACAGGGCTTTGCCTTGCATTTTGGAGAGGGAACCTGGAGCAGAGAGCTGCTCAGCATAGCCCAGGGCCCTCTGGTCCCCCAGCAGCCAGGTGGGAGAGCTGCTGCTAGCTCAGGCTGAGCTGGGCAGATGGACTCCCCAAAGGACTGGCCCTGACAGGAGAGCAGAGCAGGCTTCTGGCTCAGGAGTCCTGCTGCCAGCAGCTGAACCTCTGCCTGCTCTCTTTGCACCTCCAGCTCTCCTCAGCTGCCCTGGAGCAGAGCTCCTTGGAGCCTGCCCCCTCAGAGGAGCTCTTTCAGCACTACCTCTCCCAGCAGCTCCACAAAAGGCTGCTGGCTCCGTGGAGCAAGGGCAGGGGGAGTGCTGGAGCATGGAGCTTTAACGTTTGCCCTCTGCAGGCTGCTGGCACTGCCTCTTGTGGGCAGCAGGAGTGCCCAGAGGTGGGAGATGCCCCATCCCTGGCACCACTCCTGGGGCAGTGCAATGCTCAGCAGAAAGGTCTGCAGGCTTGTGGTGCCCAGACCCAGCCCTGGCAGCGCTGTGTCGGGCAAGGAGCAGCTGAAGGAGAGGGGCTGAGGAGCTCTCCCTGGCCAGACAGGAGGGGAGTCCTCTGCTCAGTGCTTGGCTCCCCAAGCCCCCTCTGCAGAGGCTGCAGCAGGGGAAGCTGAGCTTGCAGCAAGCTGCCTGTGGGGGCAGAGCTCAGCTCCTGCTCCCAGCCTGGGCTCTCCTTCCCGCACTGCCCTGCCAGACCTCCTGGGGGGGACACCAGCCCAGCTCACCTCTTCCCCGGGGCAAAACCGGACTCGCAGGTTGCACCACTGCCCAGGGGCCAGGACTCCAGCCGAGGGAAGCACCCCAAAGATGCCGGCCTTGGCCTTCGGCTCCCGCGGCAGCTTCCCACGCCTGCTGGCTGCCGAAGGCTTCTCCACCTGAGCACAGAAACCAGGGGCTGAGCTCTCCTTGCTCTGGCAGGACACAGCTGGGTTCCTGCAGTGCTGGCACTCGTGGCCTCAGAGCACCCATCCCAATCAGATGGGGCCACCCCTGGCCTAGAACTGCTGGCAAAAGACCCAGGCAGGACAGGCAGCTGGGGAGGCTGCTCCTGACAAGAGGAGCAAGGGCTGAAGGTGGCAGAGAAGTGAGGCAGCAGCTGCTCTAGAGGCCCAGGGCCCCCTCCAAAGCCTCCTCAGAGCACCTGGAGCCCAGGTGCTCAAGCAGCCAGAGGAGCAGAGGAGGCAAGAGAGAAGCAGGAAAGGCAGCCAAGAAGATGCCTCAGTGTCTGTGCTTTACCTTCTCAGCAGGCTCCTCCCTGCTGAGGAACCACCGACAGGGCACTGGGAGCTGATTGTAGAGCCGAGTGGTCTCCTCCTGGCACTGCCCACACTGGACAGAGGAGAACTCCAGCCTGGCCCTGGAGAGGCAGAGGGAGGGCACAACCCCCCTGGCACGCAGGAGGAGACGAAGCGTGGGGCCTCCTGTCACCTAGTGAGGCACAGAGCAGCCAGGTGAGCTGCAGCTGGCATCTGCTGCCGGCCCCAGCCTGCCCCCAAAGGGGGGGAGGGCAGAGGGAGGGCAGGAGGCCCAGGGCACCTGGATGGGCAGCAGCAGGGCCGCCTCGCCCAGCGGCTGGGTGGCACTCTGGGGCTCCAGGCACACGGTGAAGCTCCTGCTCTGGCAGCAGGGCAGCTGCTCCACGCGCTCCAGGTCCACGCTGAAGCCTTCAAGAGATGCACAGGAAGCAGCTGAGGCACAGGGGACATCAGGTGGGGCACCAGCACCCTAGGGCCACCTGAGGGTCCTGGCTGGCAGCCCTGGCAAGGACTCTGCCTCTCCAGAGCAGCTGCTGCTGCTCCTTCTCCCCCGGCAGCGCTGGAGGACAAAAGCTTTGCACAGCCAGAGCCCAGGCCCCGAGGGGGGAAAGGAAAAGCTTTCAGCTGAGGAGCTCCAGCCAGGCCAGGGAAGGACACTCAGACCTCTTCAAAGGAGAATTTCCAGCTAAGATTTCCCCATGCCCTGCTGCTCCCTAGGAGCAACTGAGGGAGGCCTCTGGGCACCCTTCGGACCCAGCAGGGCACTGCTGGGTGCTGCTGCAGCCTTGCCTCAAGGGCCCTTTCAGAGGCCTGCCTGGATACACCCCAGAGCCTCCCAGGCTGTCTCCTCAGCCAGGGCTGAGCACAAGTGCCACGACCTCAGGAACTCCACACACAGCAGCTCGGCAGCACCGAGGCTCCAGCTCCTTGCCACACAAGGCCAGAGAGCACACAGAGAAGCTCAGCTGCTGCTGCTGGCAGCCCAGAGCAGAAGGTGCTGAGAGGTGAGCGAGGTGAGCAGCCCATCCAGCCCCTGCAGGGAAGAGTTGGGGCAGCCACAGGCAGGCCAGGCCCCCGGGCACTGCTGGCCAGGAGAGCTCAGGCTCCAAAGCGGCAGGTCCCCAGCAGGACAAAGCTCCCCAAGAGCTCTCCCTGGCAGTGGCTCAGGCTGAGCTGCCACAGGCAGCTCTTGCAAGGCCACAGGAAGGGTCTCCAGCACTGCCTACCTGTGCCACACAGGAGCTGCCCACGGACTTGGAAGGACGCAGGGAAGTGCCCCAGGCTGGTGACCTTCACGCTGCGCCTGTGGATGCCACCCAGAGCCACGCAGCCGAAGTCCAGAACGTACTCAGGCAGCTCAGCTCTGCAAGGAGGAGGGAGGGGACTCCTGAACCCACAGCCTGGCCACCCTGCCGTGGCATGGGAGCTGCAACTCGAGGGCAACAACTCAGCTCAAGCCCCTGGAGCCCAGCACCTGGCCAGCTGGTGACAAGGCTCTGGCCGCTCCCAGGGAAGGCAGGGCCCAGCTTCTATCAGCTCCCAGGGGCACCTTCAAGCACAGCTGGCTGCCAGTGGGCACTGCCCACAGCTCCTGGGCCACTGCACACAAGTCCACTGCACCTCCACTGCTCTCAGTGCAACTGCTGAGCCTGGCCTACAGCCCACCCCTGAAACTGCTCCAGGACCTTGTCAGAAGATTTGCCCCCCCAGGAAATCTTCACCGCTCTGCACCCAGCTCTGGCCCCAGCGCCCCAGGGGCCGCAGCCACCCACACCTGGGAGAGCCACAGGAAGGTCCTGTCCAGAGCCATCCCCCTGGGAAAACACAGCAAGGATCTGTTCTGCACAGCATCTTCTGCCTGAGCTGGAGCCTGCTGCTCCCACTCCTCAGCATGAAGGGGCAGAGGGAAGGACCAAGGGACCTAGGGGAGCCCTGCAGTCCCACCAGCACCCAAGTTCCCCGACTGGGACTTTGCCAACCTGCTTTTTGGGTCAGGTGTGGTCTGGTGGGACCAGGAAGCCAGCTCTGAGCTGCCTCTTTCAGGGCTGCTCAGCAGGGATGGTGTCTGGGCTGCCTGGAGGGGCCTCATGGTCTGCACTGGGTCCCCTCAGCTCCAGGAACAGAGCCCAGCATCTGTGGGGGGCTGAGAGCAGCTCCACAGCTCAGGGAAGCCAGGACGCTCAGCTGCTCCCAGGCAGCGTGGCACAGCTCTCAGGAGCAAACCCTTTCTGCTGCCCACAGCTGCTCCAGGCTCTGCAGGCCCCAGCAGCTCTCAGCAGCAGGGCTGCACTGCTGGCTGTCACCCCCAGAGCAGCTGCAGACGGCCATGGATGTCCTTACTCACTTGAGAAGCCTGCGGCCAGCACGCAGCCCGAGGGCAGCTTCCTTTGGGGCGCTGCAGGCCACAGCTGCCTGCTGCTCCAGGATGTGCTCCTTGAGCAGGATGTCCTCCAGCTGCACCTGCAGCCCAGGGTCCAGCTGAGGCAAGGAGAGACAGGGACTGCTTAGCCAAGGTCCTTCCCAGGGCACGGGCTCAGCTCTCCAAGAGGCTCCCAGCCTGCCCTTGTTGAGAGGGCTGAGGGAGTCCTCCTGCCTCACTGCCTGGGACCCCTCCAGCTCTCTTGGGCAGCACCTTGTCTGCAGAGCTACCAACTCCAGCCCCTTCACCTGCCCAGGCACTGCAATCAAAGCTGATCTGGCCAGACACAGAGGGGCAAGGCAGGAACCTGCCAGAGCTCCAGGAACTGGCCTGCCCCCAAGCAGTGCCAAAGCAGCCTGGACAAAAGCCCTCTTGCAAAGGAGGCCAGGAGGAAGCTGCTGCTGCCTCTTGAAGATGAGCACTGAGATCACAGGCCCAGGGCTGGCTCAGGCTGCTGCTCTCAGGCTCTGCAAACCTGGCAGAGCTTGGCTGGGGGGCAACAAGCAGCCTAGAGATGGGGTCCCAGCAATTCATGCCCAGGAGCAGGGCCTGCAGGATTCCCCCCAGGCTGCCAGCAAGCTGCTCCAGCTCCAGCAGGGACAGCTACCAGAGCTGGAGAGCTGAGCTGATGAGGTCACAGCTAAGTGTGGCAGGGAGGGCCCACCTGGTAGCAGGGCACCCAGAAGCCTGCTGTGGGCTACAAGGGGATCCACTGGCACAAGGGGCAGAGGCTGCCAGGTGCCACACGGGGCAGCAGCTGTTCTCACCGTGGCCTCCAAGTCGTCTGGGGGTGGTTCTGCGGCTGCAGCCTCCCCCAGGCCATCTGCTCTGGCTCTCTCCTTGTCCTGAGCCATCTCCCCTCTCAGCTCCCTGAGAATCTTCTCACATTTCTTGTTTCCTGAGGGCAGAACCCCCCCTCAGGTGGCAGCCTGGGCATCTCGGCCGGGCAGCCCCCTCCCCACACCGCCTCTCCCAGAAGCGCTCCTCCAGCAGCCAGTGCTGCCCTGAGAGCCCTGAGCCCTCCAGGCTTGGCTGGGGAGATGGGGGAAGAGGCAGGGGAGCATCCTGAGGAGCAGCCAGGCAGTGCTTGCCTTGGATGTTCCTGGGCAGGTCCAGGCAGATCCTGGGAAAGCTTCCCTCTCCTTTCAGGCAGATCTCCTGTGGCTGCAGGTGACCCACTTGGAGCTGGAAAGCCTTGCAGAAGGGCCCAGGCACTTCTGGCAGGTAAGAGACTTGCAGCACCTGCTGCTGGCCGGCTCCAAGGCAGCCCTGCAGGGAGGGAATGCACCAGAAAGGCTTTGATGGAGCTGAGGGCACAGCTGGCCCGGAGGGGCTGAAAGGCCTCTTCCAACCACAAGGATCCTGTGATTCCATCCCCCTCAGCAGCGGCAGCTCACAGCCCTGGCTGCTGCTGGGGGAGCTCCCTCTCCTCTCCTCTTTGTCCCCAGCTGTTCCCTCCAACCCCAGCCAGGGCAGGCTGGCACAGGCACAGTCCCTCGTGCTGCCCCCCTCCTCACCGTGCTGGGCACCACCAGGGGCACGCCGGGCAGGGGGCTGCGGGCAGTGGCCGTGCCAGGGCTCAGCACCACAAAGGTGAAGGGCAGCTTCCCACTGTTCTGCAGGGTCAGCTCTGCCTCCATCACCGAGTCCCACAGCTGCAGGGAGGACAGAGGAGTGGGCAGTCAGACACAGGCCTGGCACTGGGCATCTCCTGCAGCTGGCACTGGCCTAAGAGCACAGGCAGGCAGCACAGCAGAGGAGCGGGAGAGGAGGGCACTTGACTCTGCCAGCTTCACCTGGGCACCCCCAGCCACAAGGGCCCTGCACAGGAGCTGAGCTTTGTGGCACCCTGCAGAGGCACAGCACCAAGCATGAAAGCAGGGAGCAGCCAAGTGCCTTGAGGAGGACTTAGCCTAGAATGGTCCAGGCTGGCAGGGACCTCCAGAGGTCACCCAGTCCGTCCTGCCCCCAGTCAGCCCTCCCCTGCCAGACTTCCCAGCTTTGGTGGGGTGGTGCTGGCCATGCCAGAGCAGCCTGGAAGCAGAATGCATCACTCAGAGGCGCTGCTTCCAAGCCCTGGAGCCAACACAGCAGCTGGCCCTAGGGCTCAGTGGGCAGCCCCCAGCAGAGAGGGCTCCAGACAAGGAGGAGCCTGCGGTACCTGCAGCCCAAAGTCCAGCTCCGTGGGCTCCAGCAGGTAGCTGATGGATGAGGCCTCCCCACGCAGCCTGAGCTCGTAGCTGGGGCCTCCCTGCACCCTGCAGAGGGCCCTGGCACTGGCCACAACGTTGGGGTGGCCAAAGAGGCTGAAGGTGACCTGCTGGCTCTGGCCTGGCTGCAGCAGCCCATACAGAGGCAGCACATCGAACACCTGGGGAGGAGAAGGGGAGAGGCTGAGCAGGGCAGGGGGCTGAGCATTTCCACTGGGGAGAACTTCATCAATGCACCACACTGAAGTCATCTGGGAGGGAGCCTGGCAGCAGGAAAGTCTCTCTGCTGCACAACTTGGCTTTAAAACCTTCCTCAGTGGCTGGAGGATCACAGCAGGTGCTAAGCTGAGAGGCCTTGCAGCCAGGGGGGCCTCCAGCCCAGCTCCTCTGACTCCTGCTGCTCCTCACTCTCTGATTTGCACTCTGCTGTCTCTCCAGATGCCACAGCAGAAGCCACTGGCAAGTGGCCTCTCCAGCACTTGCTGAGTGACAAGGTGAATAAGATGTGCAGCTTGTGGCCAGCAGGCCAGGGGACATCCTCCTGCCCCTCTCCTCTCTCCTAGTGAGGCTACCTCTGGAGTCCTGGCTCCAGTGCTGGGCTCCCCAGTTCCAGAGAGACAGGGAACTGCTGGAGAGGGTCCAGGGGAGGCTGCAGAGATGCTGAGGGGCCTGGAGCAGCTCTGGGAGGAGCCCTGGGGCTGAGAGCCTGCAGGAGAGCAGCCCCAGAGGGCAGCTGAGCAATGCTCAGCAAGAGACAAAGGAGCTGTGGGGGGCAAGAGGCTGGGGCCAGGCTCTGCTCAGTGGTGCCCAGGGACAGGCCAAGGGGCAGAGGGCACAAAGTGGAGCCCAGGAGGTTCCATGTGAAGAGGAGAAAGTTGTTTGGTGTGAGGGTTCTGGAGGCCTGGAGCAGGCTGCCCAGAGAGGTTGTGGAGTCTCCTGGTGTGGAGAGCTCCCAACCCCCTCCCTGGGCATTGTGCTGCTGGGCAAGGTGCTGTGGGTGCCCTGCTGGAGCAGGGGCTTGGACTGATGATGCCCAGAGGTCCCTTCCAACCCCACCATGCTGGGGTGCTGAGAGTGCTCCCAGAGCTGCTGCACAAGGAGGCTTTTGGCTCAGCCCTACACCATGTCCTGCATGGCCTCTCCATGCCCAGCTGCTTGGAGGGATGTGAGGCCACTCTGTGAGCAGTGCTGAGGGCCACCAGTGGCAGTCACAGCTGTGGAACTGCTTCTCACCCTGCAAAGCTGGAAGCCAGGCAGCTTCCCTCTTACCTCCTCCAATCCCAGCCTGTGGGGCTCTGTCTCCTGCAGCTTCATCAGCTGCCTCATCCCACCTGGGCTGGGAGCTTCCACAGCGCCTGCCAGGGCACCCTCCTGCTGCACAGCACCTTCCAGGGCACCCTCCTGCGGCACAGCACCTTCCAGGGCATCCTCCTGCGGCACAGCACCTTCCAGGGCACCCTCCTGCTGCACAGCGCCTGCCAGGGCACCCTCCTGCTGCACAGCACCTGCCAGGGCACCCTCCTGCTGCACAGCACCTTCCAGGGCATCCTCCTGCTGCACAGCACCTGCCAGGGCACCCTCCTGCTGCACAGCACCTGCCAGGGCACCCTCCTGCTCCGTGGCACTGGACAGCACCTGCAAACCAAGCACCAAGGGCTGCAGTGAGCAAGTGGCTGCTCTGGGTGAGACCACTCTGCTGCAGGCTCCACCACCTCATCAGGCCAGGGGCAGCTGAGCTGGGAGCAAATCAAGTCTGGCTATGGCCATGGCATCTGCTGAGTGTGGCTCCAAGGCCAGCCACAGGTGAGGCCTGGGCTCCATCCTCCCCTCCTCCACACAAGCTTGCAGGAGCCTGGCAGAGACCCCAAGGGGGCAGCTGGCACCCTCCTGCCAGTCCAGCCCTGCTCCCTCCTGCCCAAAGAACATGTTGAGAACTCCTGCCTGGACAGCTTAGGTTCTCCAGGACCAAACCAGGGACACAGCTGCCCCTGAGACTCCCCAGAGCAGGCAAAGGAGGACTGAGGGAGTGCTTGGCCCAGCTCTCCAGCTTCAGATGGTGCTTTGGTTTCATTCCATGCCCTCCTGGCTGCTGCAGAGCTGAGGATCTCCACCAGGTCATTATTCTCCAGACAGCCTCCTGAAGAAGGCAGCTGAGATGTTCTCCTGCCCTGCAGCAGCTGGCAGCTTGTCTTTAACCTCAGAGGTGCCACCTTGCAAAAGCAGCCTTGGCTCTGGCCTTCTGAGCCCTGTTTCTGAGAGAGGCTGCTGGGATTGCTCCCCCAGCTCCAGAGGCTCTGCTGCTCCAGGAAGCTAAGAAGTGCTTTGTGCTGGGGCCTGGACACCAGCAGGGGCTGCAGGAACGCTGCTGGCACATCCTTGGGCCTCAGCACAGCTACAGCTCCCTGGCAGATAAAGCACTGGGCAGGGCTGAGCCTTCCCTTGTGTCAGGTCCCTTCCTGACCCCTGACAGCTCTGGGGCTGGCAATCCCAGCCCTTGGCCGAGGCCAGGATGTGCCAATGGCTGGGGCTGAGCAGGTGGCCCATGGGGATCAGGGCTTGGCACAGAAGGAAGCTCAAAGCCTTCCAGCAGCATGCAGCTAAAAGCCTCATTTTACCCTGGGAAACAACCCAGCCCAAACTCTCCAGAGGCCAGGAGGAGCTGAGGGAGGCTTCCCCCAGCCAGCCTGTCCTGTCTGTCCCTCCCCAGGAGCCCTGTGGCCAGCTGCTGGCCCTGCTGCCCTTCCTGCTCTCGGGTGGCCGCGGGGCCGTGAGAAGGGAGGTTGGCAGCAGCATGGCTCTGCTGGCAGACTGGGAGGTGTCCCAGGAAAGCTACCTCTGCTTCCAGGCAGTCCTGGGCCTCTGCTGGCTCCTGGGCAGGGGCCCCCACTGCCCCCAGGCCTTGGGCTGGCTCCTCCACACCCCCACGCCCGGAGCCGCTCCCTGCAGAGGCCGAGCGCCGCCCGCAGGCTCTCTCCTCCTGCGCTGCTCGGGCCGGGAGGCTGCACCTGGAACAGAAGCTCCCTGTGAGCAGGGACTGCAGGGGGAGGCAGGGGAGACTGCCCCAGCAGCTCCTCGCTGCCCACTGCTGCTCTGAGCTCAGCAATGGCTCTGGCCCAGCAGCTCCAGCCCAGCACGGAGCAGCTCGGGGCTCAGGGCTGCCCAGGGTGGCACAGGGGCAGTGCAGGCACCTGGCTGCTGGCAGACAGGGAAGAGGCCAGGGCTGGCTGCCAGGAAGGGCACCAGGAAGGGCACCCAGACACACACTGTGCAGAAAGGAGACTGAGAAGCAAAGGGGCAGAGCCCAGCAGAGCCCTTCTGGTGGCCTTTCAGTACTTCCAGTGCCCCACAAGAAAGCTGGGGACAGACTTTGGAGCAGGGCTTGTTGTGACAGGCCAAGGCTGGGGGGAGGCTTGAACTCAGAGCTTCAGAGCAGACACCAGGGAGACATTTGGGATGCTGAGGAGAGTGAGGCACTGGCCCAGGTTGCCTGAGGAGGGGGCAGATGCCCCCTCCCTGGAACCACTCCAGGTCAGGTGAAGGTGGAAGGAAAAGAAGCTACCAGACAGGCTGCAGCCAGGAACCCACTGAGCCCTCAGCCTCTGTCCTGGCCCTGCACCACCCCTAGGAGCTGAGGCTTTGTCTCTAAGAGACCAGGTGAGAGCAGGGGCTGAGGGCCCTGGGGCTGTGCAGCCTGCAGAAGAGCAAGCCCAGAAGGGATCTTCTGAGTGCTCAGCAAGAGCTAAAGGGCAGGGGGCAAGAGGATGCCTGTGGTTTGGCAGCAGCAGAGCAGCTGTGCTCGGGGTGACAGAGGAGTGGCCTCTGCTTGCCTGAAGGTGGAGGCTCTTGGAGCAGGGGCTGGGTGCCAGGCAGGCTTCACCTCTGAGCAGCCAATCCAGCACCCACACAGCAAAAGTTTCTCCTCCTGCTCAGATGGAGCCCCCAGGGGTCAGCAGGCTCCGTGCCCTGGCACTGGGCACCAGGCACTGGCCCCAGCCTCCTGCCCCCTTCCTTCAGCTCCTGCTGAGCATTGCTCAGCTGCCCTCTGGGGCTGCTCTTCTCCAGGCTCTCAGCCCCAGGGCTCTCAGCCTCTGCTCCTCCCAGAGCTGCTCCAGGCCCCTCAGCAGCTTTGCAGCCTCCCTGGGACTCTCTCCAGGAGGTCCCTGGCTCTCCTGAGCTGGGGAGCCAGCACTGGACACCGTGCTGGGGGCAGTTCCTGGGTAGGTTCTTAGGGTTGAAATGAGAAGAGGTGGGGCTGGCAGGGAAGGCAGAGAGCTCCCAGTTTGTATCTGCCTGTCCCAGGGCCCAAGCAGGGCTTTGTAGCTCCAGAGACAAAGCAGGACTGGAGGGCATGGGCTACAGGAGAAGTGCTGCCAGTGTCTTAGAGGCTGGGTTGCAGAGCAGTGCCTCCTGCCCAGCATCCCAGTGCTGGAGGACTCCTGTTCCCTAAGCAGCCAGCCTGAGCTCAGCTGGAGGGCTTGTTCCCAGCAGGGCAAGGGGAAAGCAACCGGTCAGAGCCCAGGGCAACAACCTTGGTCTCTGCAAAGCACGAGCAGGACAGCAGGAAGGAGAAGAGCTTCAAGGAGAGGGCAGAGGGGGCCATACCTCAGCTGGCTGCCCTGGCTGTCTGGCAGCAGCTGCCAGCAGTAGTGGACAGGCAGCTGGCTGCAGTTGGTCATCTCCAGGCTCTGCACAGCTCCAGTGCCGCTGAGGATGCAGCCAAAGTCCACAGCCGTGGTCTGGAAGCGCAGGTTGGGGAAGCAGACTTCTCCCCGCAGCAGGACCTGCTCCTGGTGAGGGTGCTCCAGGAACTGGATCCTCAGAGCCTGCTCCACGTGCCAGGAATGCAGACCCTCCTCATGAGCAGGGTTAAAGCTGATGCAGAGGGCAAGCTCCTGCCCTGCCTCCAGCTTCAAGGGCTGCAAGGAGATGAAGAGCATCCAGCACCCGTGGGATGCCGGCCCAAGGGCTCAGGGCGTGAGCCACGGCAGTGCCCAAGTGTGGCTCCCCCAGGGCCTGCCTGTGCCAGCCCCACACCACTGCTGGCCCAGCCCCCCTCAGGCCTCAGCAGAGGCACCAAAGCCCCACCCAGAGCAGCACCCTGGCACCAAGGCTCTTTGCCCTGTCCTCACAGCACTGCAGCCTGGCCCTGGCAGGGCGCAGGAGTGGTGCCCATGCCCACAGCACCACGTGTCTGGCACAGCCTGTGCCCAACACCTGCCACTGACACAGGGGGCAGGCAGTGGCTGGAGGAGCATCCTCAGCCCTCTCACAGGCAGGGCTGCCCTTGCAGGGAGCAAGCTGCTCCTGAGGAGCAGGCAGACAGCTGAGGCTGGCTGCTGGGATGGCTTCCAGGAGGCAACTGGACTCGATGGCTTGCCCAGAAGGGGCTGGAGCCCTTCCCTGCATCTCTTAGAGCCAGGACTCTGAAAGGAAGCTGCAGCAAGGAGCAAAGCAAGCCACAGGACAAGAGGAAAGGGCCCCAAGTTGCACCAGGGGAGGTTCAGTTTGGCCATGAGGAACAAGCTCTTCCTCAAAGGGCTGTCAAGGCCTAGCCCAGGCTGCCCAGGGCAGTGGTGGAGTCCCCATCCCATGGCAAAGTCATGGGGATCTGGTGCTGAGGGCCATGCTTCAGTGGTGACCTGGCAGGGAGGAGTCCACAGTTGGCCTTCTGGAGCTGCAAGGTCTCTTCCCAGCCAAACCACCCCATGGCTCTCTTCCCAGTTCAGATGCTATCTTGTTCCCTCCAGCAGCTCATTTCCAAGCTGATTCAGCTCAGGCCAGCCCTCTGCTGCCTCCACAGAACCCAAGTCTCTCCTGGAGGCCCTCCCAAGAGCAGCACAGCAGCACAGCCCTCCCTCTTCACACTCCAGCAGCAGCAAGGCCCAGGGCTGCTCACCTGAGCATCTGCAGGCAGGGGCTGCTGCTCCTTGTCACAGATGGAGAAGGGCTGCCCTAAGGCCAGGACCATGCTGAGTGGCAGGGGGCAGATGTTCTTCAAGGAAAGAGGCTGGGCCAGGGGAGTGAGGACATCCCCTGCTTGCTGCAAGCACAGGAGAGAAGCATCAACCAACCTCAAGGGCCCCTTCTGATGCCTTTCCAACCCTTCAGCCCCCAGAGCTCACCACAGCTCCCCCAGACTCTTTGGCTTTGGGTCTGCCCTTCTGGAAGGGCTTTCCCCAAGCACAGCAGATGCTGCTGGTGGCTGCACACCACAGCACTGCCCAGGGGACAGGGAACAGCCTCCTGGGCCAGGCAGGGAACGGGAGCCCGAGAGGAGGCAGCTGCTGCCAAAAGCTCAAGCCCAGAAGGTGAGCCCAGAGCATCTGCCTCCAGTTGTGTGTCCTCTCTTGGGGACAGCAGCACAAGAGGAGTTCCAGTCACCTAGGCTGCACTCCTTGCAACCTTCCCAGCTCCAGGAGCCTCCTAAAAGCAGGGCTGCTGGGCAGGAGGCAGTGGAGAGCCTGCAGCAGCCTAAGGTTGCCTTTGACCAGGCACAGCCAGCCTCCAGGCCCCTGCTGCCCCTGCTGCAGTGACAAGCTGCTGAGGGGCAGCTGCCTGAGGAGCAAAGGCTGAGAGCCCTGGGGCTGCTGAGCCTGGAGAAGAGCAGCCCCAGAGGGCAGCTGAGCAATGCTCAGCAGGAGCCAAAGGGACAAGGGGATGGGGCCAGACTCTTCTCAGTGCTGCTACACCAGCAAGGGCAGAGTGGAGCTGCTGAGGCTGCTCCCAGCCCCAGGGCAGCCAAGGAGGTCCTCAGTGCTAATGGCCAAAGCTTGGTCCTGCTGCAGTCATCAGCCAAAGCCCTGGGGACTCGGAGCAGCTCTCTCCCCTCCTGCTTGGAAGCCAAGCACAGGCAGCCCCCAGCCAGCAGCCAGGGCTTCAGTGCCAGGATGCCAGCCAGAGGCTCACCTTCTCCACGTGGAAGGAGATTGCTGGGGAGGACATCTGCAGGGCAGGAGCAACGAACTGGCAGCTGAGCTCCACCTGCAGGATCTGGCTCCTGGCCTGGCTGCCCACCGCGGCCTGGCACAGCAGCTGCTCCCTCACGGCCTGCAGGGAGAAGCCACATGGCACATGGGGGCTGCCAGCAGGGGGCCAGGAGACAGCCTGCAGCTGCCAGCCACGGCCCTGCCCCTGCCCTCCAGTGACGCTCAGTGCTCCCTCTTTGCCCCTCGCCCTCCACAGCCTGTGCTGCATCCCAGTTCCCCTGACCTCCAGTGGCCATCCTGCTGCAGCCAACAGCCACACAAAGCTCTGGGGAGGTCTGTGCTGCCTGGGACAATCCCAGGCTGGCTATTAGGAAGAAGTTCTTCCCAGAGAGAGAATTGGCCACTGGAATGTGCTGCCCAGGGGGGTGGTGGAGTCACTGCCCCTGCAGATCTGCAGGCAAAGCCTGGATGAGGCACTCAGTGCCAGGCTCTGGTTGACTGGATAGGGCTGGGGGATAGGTTGGACTGGATGATCTTGGGGGTCTCTTCCAAGCTGGGTGATTCTGTGACTGCAGGACAAGGCCCAGGGGAGGTGATCTGATGGGGAAGGCTCAGCCCTTGTGAGGGACCTCACCTGGGGAGTGCTGGAGAAGCCTTCCAGCATCACCTCCATCGTCTGGCCTGGCCTCAGCTCCATAAACTTGGGCCGAAGCTGAAACACAGGGCAGGCAACTGCGAGGCTCTGGGGGGGAGCTCTGGCCTCGGTGCTGCTGAGGGCAGGCAGGGAGCAGCCTCCTATGCTCCAGTAGAGGCGCTGGGAGCGGCGGCCTCGGTTGGTGACATGGAAGCTGTAGCAGCAGGGAGCCAGGCTGCAAGAGGAGCAGAGATGGCCAAGGTCAGCAGAGCTCAGCTGCTGCTGTCTGACCTCACTGCCGGCAGCGCAACCCCCTCTGAAACGCTGACCCGGCTCAAAGTGCAGCAGGAGCCAGCCCCTGCCTGGCCCTGAGCTTCTCCCCTCCCAGCAGCGGCTCTGGCTGCCCCCAGCCAGGAAGAGCTTCCCGCGGAGCTGTCCCGACGGGGCACGGCCAAGCGCAGCCACGGCTGCCCGAGAGCCCTTCCTGCTCGCCGCGGGCCCGGAGCGGCAGCGGCAGGCAGAGGCCAGAGGCTCCGCACAGAGCCGGCTCCGGGCTGGCCGGCGGCACCGAGCCGGCAGCAGAGCCGCTGGGCAGGGCCCCGGCCGCTCCCCGCTGCCGCTCAGCAGTGCCTCGGCCGCGTCTCAGATCGCTGTTCTGCCGCTGCTCCGCTCTGTTTGCGGCGGCAGGTCAAGAGAGGGGCTTGGGAAAGCCTTCCCCTTCCCCCTTGCTTCTGCCCGGCCGCCGGCCGGCTGGGGCAGTGCTGCTGGAGCCTCCCCTCCGCCGCTGCCCGGCGGCTCCGCTTCTCCTCTGGCTGCGGACAAGGGGGAAGCTCAGCTCCTGCTTTCGCCTTGCCTCTGCGACTGCAGCCAGAGCACAGCCCGGGCTCAGGACGTGTCCTGCCTGCAGCTCCCGGCACAGCCTCTGGCACGGAGCACAAGTTCCCAGCCCGCACACTGCCGTGTGAGGAACCTGCCTCTGGAGCCTGCGCAAAGCCTGCGGGGTTTGGGGCTCCCCCGCGCCCCCTTCCTCTGCCTTTGCTGCGGGAAGGGGCTCAAGGGAGTCCATCTTGTGCCCGAAGCAGGACCTGCAGCTCCTGCTCTCCAGCTCCGAGCTGGAGGTCAGGTTTAGAGCTGCCCTGTCCCTTCCTCTGCCTAAATCGTTCAGCTGCCCCTGAGGGTGCCTTGGACGGGGACCCTTCCCAGCCGGGCCCGGGAGCCTGAACAAGCTGTAACAAAGCTGTGCTGGCCTCCTCTGGGGGCCTTTTGGCTGACTCAGGTTATCAATAGCATTAGCCATGGGCCTGCCACTGCCTGACGAGCCCGGTCCTCCCGAGCACACCCTCTCAGCTGCTGTGGGCAGGGCAGCAGCCCTCGGGCACTGCAGAAGGCTGCCCTGGCCGAGCCCCCGGCAGCAGCAGCAGCCGGGGGACCCCTACCTGAAGCGAGCGCCCAGGCTGAGCCGCGGAGCCAAGGGCCTGTCGAGGACGATGGTGCTGCCGACGCCCAGGGCCCGCACGGGGACGCTGTAGCCACGGCTGTGCTCCACCAGCAGCCGCACCTCGGCCTGCAGCTGCTCCGTGTCGGCCAGGTTGGCTATGACGGACACGGACACCTGGCCCTCGGCGGGGATCACTCCTCGGCTGGGCTCGACCCTCCAGCACCGGCCTCTGCCAGACTGCAAGACAAGGCAGAGCCCGGCTGAGGCTGGAAACCAGGGCCCTCGGAGCGAGGCTGTGAGGGCAACAAAGCAGAAAGGCTTCCCCTGCCTGCAGCTGAGCCAGGGGGGCTGCAAACAGCACCTCTGCAGGAGCTTACACCCCCCTGTGCCACCCTCCTCCCACAGACTCTCCTCAGTACCCCCATGTCACAGGACCACAGGATCACCAAGGTTGGAGGAGACCTCTAAGACCATGGAGTCCAACCTGTCACCACAGACCTCATGGCTAGACCCTGGCACCAAGTGCCACATCCAGTCCCCACTGAACACCCCCAGGGATGGGGACTCCACCACCTCCCTGGGCAGCACATCCCAATGACCAATGACTCTCTGTGAAGAACTTTCTCCTCACCTCCAGCCTAAACTTCCCCAACCCAAAGGACACCTGTCCTCAAGAGAAGGTTGGTTCCTCCTCCAGTCTCCTTGGAGGACTTTTGCTCAGAGGCCTCTTGAAGCACTGAGAGGCTGCAAGAAGTTGACTTTTCTCCAGCCAATCCCAGGGAGAGGATCAGAGAATCACAGAATGGTTTGGGGTGGAAGGGACCTGCAGGATCTTCTAGTCCCAAGCCCCTGCCATGGGCAGGGACATCTCCAACTAGAGCAGGTTGCTCAAAACCCCATCCTCAGTTCAAAGCTGAGAGCCAGGATTGTTCAGCCTGGAGAGAAGGAGGCTGAGGGGAGACCTCCTGGCTCTCTACAGCTCCCTGAAAGGAGGCTGGAGCCAGGGGGGTTTCAGCGTCTCCTCCCAGGCAACAGGACAAGAGGAAATGGCCTCAAGTTGCATCCCAGGAGCTTTAGGTTGGGCATGAGGAACAATTTCTTCTTCTGGAGGGCTCTCAAGGCCTGGCCCAGGCTGCCCAAGGCAGGGGGGGAGTCCCCATCCCTGGAGGGATTTCAAAGCCTTGGAGCTGTGGTGCTGAGGGCCAGGGTGCAGTGCTGAGCTGGCAGTGCTGGGTTCAGGGGTGGACTGGAGGACCTGAAAGGTCTTTTCCAACCAAAGGCATTCTGTGATCTCAGAGCTCCAAAGCCATGACTCCCACAGCCAGGGAGCTTCCACAGAGGAAAGGGAGAGCTTGGCAACAGGAGCCAGGCTCACTGCTGCTCAAAGAGCTCCTCCAGCTCTGTTCTCCTGAGGGCTGCCCCAGCTGAGCCTGCCCCCAGAGCCAGGCTCCTCTGGCCACCTGGTGATGCCACACCTTGCTTGCTCTCTCAGGCAGCCAGCTGGGAAAGCTGCAGATGCAAAGCAAGCCCCAGGTGGCCACAGAGCAGCCATTTCCCTTGGCAGCCTCTCCAGATACTCACCACCTCTGCCTGGAAGGCTGCAGGGATGGGGCTCTGATTGCAGAGCTGCAGGCTCCGGGAGACATCCTGCAGCACCTGGATGCTGCCAAAGTTGATCTCTTTGGGCTGCACGGAGACAACTGGGCCCTCTCCAGTGCTCACCAAGTGGATTTCCTGCTCCAGCAAGCAGGGAGGGGAGAGAGAGAGAGAAAACCACACTAGGGAAAGCTGGCAAGGAGCAGGCAGCTCTGAGGCTGCTCCTGGACAGGAGAGAGCTCTGCCTGCTGGAAGTTTGCAGCGTTGCAAGCCTGAACCAGAAGGCCTGCAGCCAGTGTGGGCTCTGGAGGGACCCCAGCTGAAAGCCACAAGCTGCTGGTGTCAGGGGGAAAGAAACCAGCCTGCCCAGCCTGCTGTCCCACCAGCAGCTCTCCTTCCTGTGCCCTGTGCCTGCTTCCAGCCCTGCTGCTGCTCAGGCTTGCCCCAAACCATCCCTTGGCTGCAGAGCCTTCTCAGCTCACTCCCCAGCCAGCCTTTGCTTCAGCAGCACTCTGGGCTGGCCCTGGGTGCTCCTCCCCAGGAGCCCCACGGGAGCAGCAGCTGCTGCTGCTCTCCTCACAGCAGAGGAGCAGAGCCAGGGAGGCTGCTGGCTCATGACCCCATCTGCCCTGTCCCCAGTGCCCTGCTGTGGCACACTCTGGTCACCCCCCCAGAGGGCACCACCCTGCCTCTCCTCTCGCCGCCACCCGCTGCCAGGGGTCCCCCGGCACAAGTTCCCTCTGCCCTGCCAGCAGCCCTCTACCCTTCAGGCCCCAGCAAGCCCTGTGGCACAGAGCAGACTCACCAGGGGGTGTCCTGCACGCCCAAAGACAGCCACAGAGGCAGGAGTGTCCTGGCTCCCCAGCGCCTGGGCCACCAGGGTCAGGGGCACCTCCACGGCGCTGTGAGGCTGAATGATGCCACAGGGCACAGGGCTGGAGTACAGCACAGCAGCATCCTCCTGCTGCTCCTGGAAGGGGGAGGAGCACAGCATGGCATGGGCTGGCAGGGACCTTTCCAGCTCATCCAGTCCCAGCCCCTGCACTGAGCAGGGACATCTGCACCTGGAGCAGGCAGCTCAGAGCCCCCCCCAGCCCGGCCTGGCAGGAAGGCACAAAACAGGAAGCCTTGGACAGGCTCAGCATCCTGAGGGGCTCCCAAAGCTGCTGTACTCAGCCACAGCCACGTTTGGGCTGGCAGAGCAGCTTTTTACCAGCCTCTGAGCTCTCCTGCATGACAGCCCCCCAGAGCCCAGAGCACAAACTGCTTCCCAAAGGGCTGCCCAAGGCTGCTCTTCAGGAAGGTTCCCCTTGCCCTGCTCCCCAAGGGCACATTGGGGTCGGTTCCTGCTCTCAGCGCACTGGAAAGCATCCAGGTCTCTCCCAAAGCCCTTTCCTCCCAAGCACAGCCTGGCTGAGCCCTGGGGGCAGGAGGGGGGGGTGATGCCAACCTGAGGCAGCAGTGCATAGCAGCCTGGCAGGTCGCTGTCGTTCAGCAGGGTCAGCAGCTGCTGGGCAGGGAGCTGCAGGGAGCAGCGGCCGAAGCTCACCACGGGGTTGGGCACTCGCAGAGCGGGAGCCACACACCTGGGCAGAGAGAGGGCCAGAGGGGCTGGAGACACTGGCAGAGGAGAGGCTTCCTGACTCCTGACACGGCCTGGCAGGGAGCAGAACGCAGCTGCCTGGGGCAGAGAGGCTGCCAAGTGCCACCAGCAGCCTGGCCTGGCCCTGCGGCGCTGTGGCCAGCAGGAGCAGGGCAGGGATCGGCCCCCTGGGCTCAGCACTGCTGAGGCCTCACCTCACCTCCTGGCAGCAGCTTTGGGCTCCTCACTCCAAGAAGGGCACTGAGGGGCTGCAGTGGGTCCAGAGAAGGGCAGCAAAGCTGGGGAAGGGTCTGGAGGACAGGGCTGGGGAGGGGCAGCTGAGGGAGCTGGGGGTGTTGGGCCTAGAGAGGAGGAGGCAGAGCAGAGCCCTCCTGGCTCTCCACAAGTCCCTGCAAGGAGGCTGGAGCCAGCTGGGGTTGGGCTCTGCTCCCAAGGAGGAAGTGAGAGGACAAGAGAAATGGCTCCAAGCTGTGCCAGGGGAGGGGCAGTGCCAATCATTGACAGAATTGCTGTGCCCTTTAGGCAAGGGCTGAGGGCCAGGCCTGTCCATTCTGGGCAGATGCTCCTCAAGGTGGCTGCTTTCAAACCCTGCTCTTCCCATCTCTGGCTGGCCAGAGCCAGCTCCTGGAGCAGCCTTCTCCTGTGGAGCTGGAGCCAGCAGACCACATGGCAGGGGCTGGAGGCACCAGCAGAGCCAAAGGGCTGCAAGGAAAGTGCTGGTACCTGGCTGTGAGGGGCAGTGACAGCAGCTCCTGGCCCACACCATCCACATCTACCACCAGTGCCAGACTGTAGGTGCCCAGGGTGTTGGAGCACAGGGTGACCTGGGGGGAGAGCAAAGCACCAAACACTTCCCACAGCTGCTCTCCTGCCATTCCCATGCCATGGGAAGCAGAGGGAGGCCTTTGCCCTAGGTCTGCTGCTCCATGTGCAGAGCACAGGCCCTGGGAGCACCACAAGGCTGCTGGCAAGAGCTGCTTGGAGAAATGTCCTTGGCAGTTGCCAGGCCATGTGTGAGACGAATGCAGGCACCAGCAGAGCCATCTTGTGCTCAGCACTGCCTGGCAGCTAAGGGACCAGGCTCTGATCTCCACTCAACAGCAGAAATGCAGGGGGGAGCTGCTGACTCCAGCAGAACCACTCCAGCTCTGCAGTGGGAAGCTGGGGCAGAAGCTGGGCCCAGCAGAACCTGCTCAGCTCACAGAGCTTTTGCAGCCCCACTGAGATGCCTGCAGTGAATCCAAGTGTGGGGCAGGAGCTGCAGCTTCTGCCTGCAGAATCCAAAGGCTGCTCCTTCAGGAAGGTCCCAGAGCAGCACAGCTAAGCAGAGCCCAGCCCTGCTGCAGGGCTCTGCCTGGCCTCACACTGGCAGCCAGCAGCACTGCAGCCCTCTGCCAGAGCAGGGAAGCCTCAGCCCCAGCTGCCGAAGCCCCCCCGGCCCCACCGCTCCCTACCTGGATGTCCACGAAGCTCCTGGCACAGAGGGTGCCTCTGCAAGGGCTGATGGTGAACTCACAGGGCCTGAGGAGCCCGCTGGCTGCCCTCCTCCAGGAGGGCAGAGAGTTGTCCAGCACCTGGGCAGCGCTGGGCACGCTGGGCTCTGCTGTGCCGTCCCCGGGCAGGCGGAGGGCGAAGGCCAGGGGCAGCGGGGAGGCGTTGGTGAGGCGACAGAACAGGCTGTGAGGGAAGCCTAGGGGAGAGGACACAGCTCTGCACCTCTGCACACAGCTCCTCTGCCTCCTGCTGCCAGTAGCCTGGCATGCTCAGACTGCACTGGGCCTCGGGCTCGCCCTGCTCTGAGCTGCAGCTGCTGGGGAAGCCAAGCAGCTCTGTGCTGGCACTGCTGGGGGACAGCTCATTGCCCGTGAGGCAGCCAGGGGCCCTCGTGGCCAGGAGGGTCGAGGGTCTCCTGGGGTGCAGTCAGGAGAGTGTGGCCAGCAGGGCATGGGGGAAGCCTTCAGCTGCCAAGGCCTCACCCATGCCATCAGCTGATGAGGACACTTCTCCTCTGGGATCCCCTGGCTCTGCCTGCTGGCATCCCTCTTGCTTTGTCTATTCACCAGGAAACCAAGAGGCAGAGCAGGGATGGAAGGAGGGGAGGATGCAGCTCAGCAAAGGCCAGCAGCTCTCTCAGAAGTCCACCAGCAGGATGAAAGCAGAGAGGGATCCTGGCCAGGCTGATCCTGGCTCTTCAGTCAGCCCAGAACTGGCTTCCCAGACACACCTGAGATCCCCTCAGGACAAAGCCTTCTGTGAGACTGAACTGCAGCACCAGAATCTGCATCTCAGGCAGCAGAGCTGGGCTGCTGCTGGGCAAGGAGAAGGAGCCCAGGGCTCTGAGCACAGCAGGGCCTGAGGCAGAGCTGTTTCTGGGCCACACTGCCTGGCAGGTGGAAACCAGTGGCCCTCCCAGCACCAATGAACAGCTGACACGACAGCTCGGGGGGGTGGGGGTGGAAATGGTGCCCAGGCCTGGCAACAACACTGAGCCCCAGCAGGCACAGGCCAGTCCACAGCTTCAACTCCCTTCTCCTGCAATCCCAGCCCCTGGGCCCTGCTGGGGCTGTCACAGCCACCCTGCTGCCAAGGACTGGCAGCCTGGGGCTGATCAGACCGTGAGGGACACCACAAGACACCGGCTGCTAGTCCCTCGGGCCGCTTGGATCTCATGATGGCCAAACACTGCCTGAGCAACCTGCAGCCCTGCTTTAGCCTCCTGAAGGCTGCTCTGGAGGGCCAGCAGTGCTGGAGGCTCTGAGGCTCCACTCTGGGGCTGCAGAGCCCTCAGGCTGTGCTCCAAGGCCAGGCCACACTCACCATAGGAGACGTCCCCGAAGCGCAGGCAAGGGACATCGAAGTGCAGAGAAGGTGCAGAGACACAGCCCCTGTGGGGACACAGCAGAGGAGGCCTTGGCTTGGCTGCAGAGCCCTGCAGAGCCTGCAGCCTGCACTGCTGCTGGCATGCAGCAGAGCTGCTCTCACAGCACAAGGGGCTTCAAGCAGCCTCTCACCTGACAGTCAGGGTCAGAGGCTCAGGGCATCCTTCCACACGGAAGCTGAACTCTTCTCTGAAGTGCCCCAGGACAGTGGGACAGCAGCAGACCTGGACAACCTGGAACCCACCTGGCAAAACCAGGCCCTGACAGGGGGAGAAGCTGAAGCAGGAGCCCAGAGCTGTAGCTGGAGGGACCAGGCTGAAGGAGGCATCGATGGCTCCTTTGTTGTGCAGAGTCACCTGCAAGACATCCAATGGAAACAGCTGAGGAGCCTTCCTCCCTCCCTCCCTCCCTCCCAGGAGGCTGATGTGTGTCCTGATCAAACCCCTCACAGCTGGCAGAGGCAGAAGATGCTGCCTGCTGCTGCTTGGCAGACACCAAAGGAGAGTTCTGCCTGTGGGGGTTTCATGCAAAGCAGCCAGAACTTGAGAGAATGAATCCTAGAATGGGTTGGGCTGGAAGGGACCTTCAAGAGCATCCAGTTCCAGCCCCCTGCCATGGGCAGGGACACCTCCCACCAGCCCAGGCTGCTCAAGGCCTCATCCAGCCTGGCCTTGAACCCCTCCAGGGAGGGGGCACCCATGACCTCCCTGGGCAGCCTGTGCCAGTGTCCCCCCCCCACTGCAAAGAATTTCTTCCTTCTCTCCAGGGCCAGTCTGCCCTCCCCAAGCTTCACCCCATTCCCTCTCATCCTGGCACTCCTGGCCAGCCCTTGTCCAAAGCCCCTCCCCAGCTACTGGAGGGCTGCTCTAAGGTCTCCCTGCAGCCTTCTCTTCTCCAGGCTGAGCAGCCCCAACTCTCCCAGCCTGTCCCCACAGTGGGACTTCACCCCCAGCCCTGCCAGCCCCTGCTGCTCACCTTACAGCTGTTGGTGGAGCCAACCAACAGCTGCCCAAGGTCCAGCTGGTCAATGCTGAAGCAGAGCCAGGGCCCTCGGCCTTCCCCTTGGATGTGCAGAGGCAGCCTGGCCTCACAGCCTGGGGAGAGAGTTCCATTGGATGACTCCTTGAGGGGGGCAGGGACCTGCCAAGGTCAGCCAGCCCAAGCCCCCTGCCCTCAGCAGGAGCAGCTGCAGGTAGAGCAGGTGGCTCTGAGCCCCCAGCACCCTGAGCTGGAGTGGCTCCAGGCAGGGGAAACCTGACCCTCCCGGGGCAGTTTGGGCCAGGGGCTCAGCAGCCTCAGGGTCAAACATTCTGGGGGCATGAGGAGGTCAGCCAAGGGGCTTGGAGGCAGCAAGGACTCCCCACTTAAACCTCCTGGGGCTCCTCTTTCAGGGACCTTGCCCCTGGGACAGATTCCACCCTGAGAGCACAGGGGAGCAGCTGCTTTGCAGTGCTCCTCTTGCAAACCCCCAGGAGAGGAAGGCCCAGCAGGGCCTTTCAGGAGCAGGCTCCTCTCTGCCAACACAGAGCAGCTGCCCAGCTCTGCCTCCCAGAGCCCCAGAGCAGCTCTCCTACTGCTCTGCAATGCAAAACCTCTCCTGGAGATGCAGCCCTGCTGCCAGGGGATGGAATCTCCCTCAGCAGAGCAGAAAGCCCAGAGGCAGCAGCTCAGCACTGGCAACTTTTTCAAGCAAGCCTTCCCTTGCCCAGCTCTGACAAGTGCAGCTGGGGCAGGCAGGCATTTTGGGAACACGAGGCCTGGGCTGGCACTGGCCAAGGGAACCAGGCCCAGTTGCTGGGCAAGTCCAAAGCTGATCCCTGGCATCGCTGTCCCTTGGCTTGGGGCAGGAAGGAAAGCAACAAAGCAGCAGGGTTGGTGCTTTCAGCAGCCTCCAGGAATGGGAGCTGGGCTGCTGCACCTCCAGGGGCTCTGGAGGGGAGGCAAACCATCAGGTCCCCTGGAGGAAGCCTGCAGCAAGCTCCCACCCTTGAGACACAGCCTGAGCAGCACCCTGCAGAGATGGAGAGGAAGCACAAGGAAGCCTGAAGCTGGCTGCAAGCACTCCCTGCCCTGGGCTAGCACTGCAAAGCCACCACCTCTGGCAGGGCAGAGCTGGTGCCAGGGATGGCTGCTGCCACCAACAGCCTGACCACACTGCAGGGAGACAGCACCAGCACAGAGCTCATCCAGCAGGCTGCTGGGGCTCAGCTTTCCAGGGAGAGCCTTCTCCTGCTGAGCAGAGCAAGCCCTGAGCAATGCCAGCCAGGGGAAGCACAGCCTCAGAGCTGCCAGGGGACAATGCCCAGGCAGGGAGAAGCAGCTGCTGGCCAGAGATGGTCCTTGGGAGGGCACCCTGCACTCAGGGGCAGGAGATGCAGGGGCTGGGAGTGCTCTGGAACTCAGCTCCTACCACCTCAGGAGCCCCAGGCTGCCTCCAGGCAATGAGGACTCCTCTTGGAGGGAAAAGGGCTGGAGGGGCTTAGGGGCCACTGAAGCTGCTGAGTTCTGGAGCTCCTCAGCCTTCAGAGACTCCTCCCAGCAGGGCAAGCCCACGGCAGGAAACCTGAGCCCTTCCCTGCCCTGAGCCCTTCCCCTGGGATCTGTGATCCAGAGGCAGTGTCCTGAGCCCTGGCCCTGGGCAGGAGAGCAGCTGGGAGCCCCAGGGACAGCAGGCATGTGTCCTGTGGGCCACTGAGCCTTCCTAGCAGCTCGAGCAGGAGCCAGGGGGCTGCAGCCTGGGGCAGAGAGCAGCAGGAAGAAGCTGTACCTGAGATGTCACAGTAGAGCCTTGCTTCATAGACTCTGGCTGCCTGGGGCCTAAAGGTCACCTGGATCTCAGCTGAGCAGTGTGGCCACACCTCTCCCTCCTAGAAGAGAGGATGGCAGCAAACCATTGATCTCCAAACCCTCCAGCCCAGGTCTGCAGCCACAGCCCTGCAGCCTTTCTTCAGAGCCCCAGGGGAGAGCGAGGAGCAAACCCCACAGGTGCTGGGGTGGGGGAGGAGAGACAGACACAGGCAGAGCTCTGCCAGGGAACCTGCTCCAGAGGGGAGGGAGGCCTGGGAAACCAAGAGACTGAAAGGCTGGACAAGGCAGAAGGGGAGAGAGCCATGGAGCAGCCCACTTCTAGCCAGTCCCAGAGCACAGTGTGGAACAGCCACAGAGCCAGTGAGGAAAGGTTTCCACTCACAGGGCTTGAGGCCAGGCTACGCCTGGTGTCCCTCCATCGTTCCCTGGAGCACCAGGACCCTGCACTGGGGGCAGCCAGACTCCTGCCCCTCACCTGCCTGCCCCTCACCAGCTCAGGAGCAGGTTCAGCTGGGTGTGGAGAGGCAGTGCAGCTGGCACCAAGCGGGAGCCCTGGCACACACTCCCAGAGCAGCTCTAACACACCGCAGGATGCTCCCAGTGCTGCCCAGCTCCCTCGCTCCTTGCAGCAGAGCTCAGCTGCCAGCAGGCTCTCGGCCTCTGCCGGCAGCCTGCAGCTCCCAAAGGCTTTCGGCAGCGAGCTGCGCCCCCTCCAGCCCCGAGCTCTTCTCTCGGGGCACGGCGAGCCGGGGGCAGGCTCTGCCAAGGGACCTCCCCCAGGCGGGAGGCGGAATGGGGGCTCTGGGCTCTGCCTTACCAGCGGCTCGATGGTGAAGATCTGGGAGCGCAGCGGGGCCTCTCCTTGCGCCTTCGCCCTCTGCTGCTGGAAGAGGTGGGAGAGCCGGGAACGGCGTCCTTGGAGAGCAGGCTGCTTCCTGGGCTCCTCGGGGGGATGTGGCTTGAAGTGCCCCTGCAGCCTGCAGCCCAGAGCCCAGCAGGCAAGGGCATCAGCAGCAGCCCTGCAGAGGCTCTGGCAGAAGCGCTCGGGGAGGCACAGCAAGGGGCTGCCCCCGAGCCCCCGGCTCCCAGCCCCAGCCCACCGCCCCTGCCTCTTCCCTGGCCACTTGCACTCCGTGCCTGCAAGCTCTGAAGGGCTCTGTGAAAGGCAGCAGCCCCCTGAGAGCCTTCCTGGCTCACTGCCACAGCTGATGGAGGCTCCAGCAGCAGCCTCGAGTGGCTTTTCCTCCCCTGGAGCTGCCCAGGGCTGCTCCTTGCACAGCCTGAGCTTGCACAGCAGCCACACACTGGGCAAGGGAAAGCAGAGAGCAGGGGGACCCCGGGGCTGGCCCAGCCCCGCTGAACCTGACTTGCTCAGAAGCCCCTGCAGGGCACTCCAGCTGAAGGCACTTTCCTCACCAGCTGTGGCTGCAGACTAACTCGAGATCCCTCCATGCCCCCGGGGCTGGAAGGACACCCAAGGCTTCCCCAGCTGCCCCAGGCTTTGAAGTGTGGCTTCCAGCTCAGCCCCTGGGCTCCAGGTGTTCCTCTGCTGCCTGATGTGGCAATTTCCAAGCTTCACCACAGGCAGCCTTTGCAGACCCTGCCCCATCTCCCACCACCACAAAGACCCAGGTGCTGGAACCCAAGGGGACTTCTGAGTCCTGCCTTGCTCCACCCTCCCTGCAGAGCCCTGCACCTCCCAACTCTGCTCAGCCTCTAAGGAAGGGTGGAAACAGCTCCTGGTGCTGGGAACTGGGACAGCAGGAGGCAGTTCATGGCCTGCAGCAGGATGGCCTCAACCTTCTGGGGCCCTGAAGCACTCTGCCCTGCACAGGGCTGGGAAAGGAGCCTGCCAGCTTGAGCCAGCTGCAGCAGGAGAAGCTGCAGTGAGGAGCAGCAGAGTTGTGCTGCCTGCAGCTGTGCTCAGTGCTGCTCCTCAGTGCAGCCCAGCACTGAGCCTTGCCTCAGCCTCGTGGCCCCTCTGGAGCCCAGAGATCTCTGGACCTCAGGGCTTTGTGGCCCCCACAAAGGCAGTTAGCTCTGTGGGGAGATCCAGGCCCTGCAGTTCCTCCCCAAGACACCATCCTCAGCTGGAGTGTGGATGCAGCTGGGGAGGGAAGTGCTGAGCTCCAGCACCCCAAAGCCCAGGGATCCAGGCCTCGGTGCTGTGGGGGCTTTCCTGGCCTCAACCACTGCAAAGCACCGAGAGCCCTGGAGGCCACACTTGAGTGTCAGCCTTGGACAGGGCTCTTCCTGCAGTGCAGCTTTCCAACCAACCTCTGCTGCTGCTCCTCCTCCTCCTGACTAGCAGCAGCCTTCCACTGGAAGCGAGCGCTGACATCGCTGCCGTTGTGGATGAGCAGGGTGCTGCGGGTGCTCAGCGACAGGTAGGTCTTCTCCATGGTCAAGGAGCTCCTGTCCAGCCTGATGTTCACATCCACAGCTGTGCCACTGAGGCTGCTGTGAATGTCTTCTCCTGGAAGAAGGCAGAGGGGAGTCTCTGCTCATCTCACTTGCAAGCTACAGGAGCATTTGGATCCTTTCTAGGAGCTCCAGACAGCTGCAGTGCTCCCTGCAGGGCTGCGGCACCACAGCAGCACCCAGAGAGCACATCAGGCTGCCCAGGAGCCCAGGGCAGCAACAGGGACAAAGCAAAGCTCTGCTGCAGGCAGAGGAAACACACCCCGAGGGCACCTGTGAGCAAGGCTCTGCCTCAGCATCAGCTCTGCTGAGCCAAGGCTGTGGGCAGCATTTGGAGGTCACACCTTGGCTCCCACTTACTCCTCAAGGGACTGCTGAGGCTGACACTTCTCCTGGGGCCTGAGCTGGGCTTCTCCTACCCCAGGATACATCTGACACCTCTCCAAGGAGGCACTGAGCACTTCCTGCCCAAGCCCAAGAGCCTTTTAGTCCTGAAGCTGTGAGGTGTGGGATGGAGATGGGGAGAGGACAGTGCAGCAGAAGGGTCTGAGGCCAGCCCAGGGAGAAGCAGAGCAGGGGACAGAGGAGTGCCAGAGGCCCTGGGCACCACAGAGTCTGGCAGAGCCCTGCCCTCCTCCCATCACCCCTCAGGCACAGCACTGGCTGGGGACCAAAGCTCAGCCTCTGCAGGGGGAGCCAGGGACACAGAGTGCAGGCAGGCAGTGGCCAGCACTGACCTGAGTCACAGTGCAGGGTCAGGACCCCGCGGTGCTCCCCGGTCCGCAGCGGCAGGAACTCCACAGTCACCTGCACGGCGTCCCCGGCCCCCAGAGCTCCCAGGCAGGGCTCAGCAGAGAATGGGCTGCAAGAGAGAGACAGCAGGACTGCTGCAGGGAGCCTGCAAGAGATCTTTCAGCTCAAGGCCAACCATGCTGCCATTGCTAGGTCACCCCCAAACCATGGCCCTCAGCACCGCACCAAACCCCCAGGGGTGGGGACTCCACCACTGCCCTGGGCAGCCTGGACCAGGCCTTGACAGCCCCCAAGGGGAAGAAATGGTTCCTCATGTCCCAGCCCAAACCTTCCCTGACACAACTGAGGTCATTTCCTCGTGGTCCATCACTTGTTCCTTGGCAGCAGAGACCAAGCCCTGCCTGGCTCCAGCCTCCTGTCAGGGAGTTGAAGCATCACAGAGGATCTGCCCTCAGCCTCCTCCAGGCTAAATCAACCCCAGATCCCTTAGTTGCTCCTCACAAGACTTTTGCTCTAGACCCTTCACCAGCTCTGTTGTCCTTCCTGGACCCACCCCAGCACCTCAATGTCCTCCCTGTGGTGAGGGGGCCAAAAGTCATTGCAGTACTCAGGCTGTGAATCCAGCACCCAGTGCAGGGTACACTTCCCTGCTCCTGTTGGCCACACCATGGCTGACCCAGGCCAGGATGCTGTTGGCCTGCTCAGCCACCTGGGCACAGGCTGGCTCAGCTTCAGCCTCTGTTGCCCAGCACCCCAGGTCCTTGCTGGGCATCTTTCCAGCCACTCTTCCCCCAGACTGGAGTGTGGCAGGGGCTTGCTGTGACCCAGGTCCTGGACCTGCCACTTGGCCTTGATGAACCTCATGCCATTGGCTTGGCCTTTGATCCAGCCTGGCCAGGTGCCTCTGTAGGTTAACAAGCAGCTCAGCACTGCTGCCCAGCTTGGGCCTGTCTGCCAACTGACTGAGGCAGCCTCAATGTCCTCACCCAGGGCACTGACAGAATGTTCAGGAGAACTGGCCCCAGCACTGAGCCTTGGGGAACACCACTGGGGACCAGACACCAAGTGGAGTTAGCTCCATTCACTGCAGACAGCAGAAGGAAACCCAACCCCCCGGGATCAGAAAGAGAGCTCCTGGCTCAGTGCTGAGGAGATTCAGCCCTCAGAAGGGCCCAGAGTAGAAAGTGACATCAGGTGCCCCCCACACTGCATCCAGCTCCCTGCAGTGAGGCTGCAGAGCCCAGCTGCTGGCAATGCCACCAGAGCAGGGCTGCTGGAGGGCACAGGGGTGGAAGAGCTGCTGGCACTCAGAGCTTCCCCCTGGCTTCCTGCCACCCAGCAACCTCCCCTCGAGAGCTGCAAATGGCAAGGCACCTCCTGGGCCAGGAGATCCCAGCCTAGGAAGCAGCCAGGGCCTGGCCTGAAGAGCAGAGCAGGATGCTGAGCTCCTCACCTCTGAGTGCTGAGGCTGTAGCGAGCCTCCCGCTGGCCCAGGTTGCGCAGCAGCAGAGTCCTCTGGGTGCTGTGCCTGACCGGGCAGAGGGAGAAGCTCAGCTGCTGGGGGAAGTCCAGCAGGGCCTGGGCACCCACAGCCCGGATGGGCACAGGGAACTGCTCCCTCTGGGTGACACACAGCAGCTGGTGGCAGTAGTCCTGCGGGGAAAGGAAGAGCCTCAGCAGGCTGCAGGCAGTGCCGGCCCCAGGGCAGAAGGGAAGCTGCTGGGCTCTGGCTGGCTGCCAGCTGCAGCAGCTTAAAGAACTCTTCCAACCCAACCCAACCAATTCCATGCTTCTGGAAGCACCCCATGCTCTGTGCTGAGCCTTGTGAGGGAACCCCCCAGCCCCATTTTGCAGGGGAACACAGGCATGGCTTGGAGCAGCTACAGAAACAAGGAGCTCTGTGTGCCCAGCACCCACAGCATGGCTGGGAGGGTGCTGCAGCACTGGGCCAAGCTGCCCAGAGAGCTTCACAGAGCCACAGAGCAGTGGGGCTTGGAAGGTTCCTCTGGAGATCATCCAGTCCACCCCCCTGCTAATGAGGCTGTGCCTCTGTTGTGGGGTCTCCTCCTCTGGAGAGCTTCCTGACCCTCCTGGACATTGCCACCCTGGGCAAGCTGCTGTGGCTGTCCCTGCTCCAGCAGGGGGGTTGGGCTGGGTGAGCTCCAGAGCTGCCTCCCAGCCCCCACCATTCCATGACTCTGATAAGCAGCAGGCAGGAAAAATGATGGCTCCAGAGCTCAGCTTCTGTTGCCTGCCTGCTGTGGCCAGCAGGACACACAGAAGGTGAAAGCAGTCTGCCCAGGTGCTGCTCCACACTCTGCTCAGGCCCACTTTGGGTCCTCCAAACCACAGTTCCCTCTTGAACAGACTTTTGCCTTCAGCCATGGAGTAAAGCCATGAGGAGGCAGCAGTGGGCATACCCTAGAAACCAGCCCCTTGAGAGGCTGCCCCCAGGCCTCACCCTGAAGCCCAGGAAGGTCACAGGAGGAGTCCCAGCAAGGAGAAACAGCCCTGCAGCCCCCAAGCGCCTCCTGCCCAGGAGAGCAGCATCTCCAGCATGGGAAAGGCTTCCTCCCAGTCTGAGACCCAGGGCAACCCTCCTGAAAGCAGGACAGCTCCTCAAAGCCCAGCCCAGATGCCCTGCTCTGCAGCCAGCCCTGCAGCTGCCCCTTCCACTGAAGGCAGCAACCTCTTGAGACCTGCAGCCTCACCTTGTGCTCCTCGGGGGTGAAAAGGATGCGGTAGGTAGAGGCCATGCCAGGTGCTACCTTCTGGCTCACACCCTTGGGGCCAAGCAACTTGAAGTAAGGAGAGGGCTCCATGGTGACCTTCACCCACTGAGGAACCTGCAGGGGAGACACAACTGGCATTTTGCCACCTGTGGCACTGTGGGAAGAAGCCTGGCCATGGCCAGCTGCATCCTTCCTTCCTCTCCTCCCTCCTGCCTCTTCCCACCAGCTTGCTCTGGGCACCTGCCTCACTCCAGCAAATGTTTCCCCAGCTGAAGTTCAGGGAGTCTCAAAGGTTCCCCTCCCACAGGAACAGAACTGCTGGCATTTGGCAGCATTCCCCTGCTCCACTTCTTTGGGGAACCTCAGCAGCACCACCAATTCTTTCCCAGCACAGGTGGAGCCCTTCTGGAGGACATGGCTCTGGAGGTGCTGTGGTGTTCCAAAGGGAAAGCAGAGCTCCAGAGAAGCCCCAGCAGGGCTGAATGAAGCTTAGCAGGACCCCAGGTGGCAGCTAAAGGCCTCCCCTTGCTGCTGCTCCAGCAGTCTGTTCCACTGCTCTTCCCAAACACCTCTGTGGAGCTTGGGTGCCGCTCCCTAGGCCTTGTCCCAGCATCAGGTGGAGAAGACAAGCCCTGAGCTCTGCCAGTGAACTGCAGGAGCAGCTAAGCAGGCTGTGAGAGGTGGAGATGCCCTCCCCAAAGCCAAGACCAAGCAAGGAGCCACCAGGCTGTGGTGCACACCTGAGCTGGAGCATGAGAAGGAAGAGCAGCTGGAGAGCCCCCCACACTCTCAGCAAGCCAGGGCTTTCAGTGGCAAGGAGGCTGTCTAGGAAAGCTCCTCTGGGTTAGGTGCCAGCAGCAGCTGGCAGTGTCAGACAGCATGCCCAGAGTGGGCAGGTTCCTGCCACCCCCCAGCACTTACCCTGCCCTTGTTGCGCAGAACCAGCGTCTCTTCGTAGGCCTGGTGGGGGAGGCAGTTCTGAAAGACCACCTCTGATGGGAGAGGCTCAAAGCAGCTCTGCTCCAGGGCAGCTGGCAGCTGGGGGTGCACAGAGAGCAGGCAGAGGTTCAGCTGCTGGCAGCAGGACTCCTCAGCCAGAAGCCTGCCCTGCTCTCCAGCCAAGCCCAGCCTCGTGGCGAGTGCCTCTGCCCAGCTCAGCCTGGGCAAGCAGAAGCTCTCCCACCTGGCTGCTGGGTGGCTCAAGAGGATCTGGGCTGTGCTGAGCAGGCTCAGGCTAAGCAGCTCTTGTGGTGTCTCTGCAGGTTCCCTCTCCAAAACACAGGGCAAAGGCCTGTGCTGCTGTGGTCACACAGCACCAGAGCACTCCCTGGCAGTGCTGGCAGCACTCCTGGGGCAGCTGAGGGCCAGCAATGGACAGGAGGCTCCAGGGGAAACACTCTGGGGCTGATCTTTGCTCTGAGGCAGAGAGGCCGAGGCCCACACAGCCCCAAACAGCTTTTCCAGTCTCAAGCCTGGAAGCTGCTAAGGAGAGAACAGCACCAGAGGAGGTCAGGCAGGGCAAGGAGAGCTGAGTGTGGCAAGGTTCAGCTCCTTTCTCTGCAGCACTGGGCAGCTGGAGGAGGACTGGACTTGGCAGCTCCTACTGCCAGGAGCTTTCAGGGGCTCTTTGATCCTGCTCTGGTGCTGCTGCTTTTGTTCAACTCCACTGCAGCAGCAGCCTGGCAATGCACACAAGCAGCAAATGCTGGCAGAGCAGAGGCCCTGCTGGGAGAGAATTCCTCCCTGCTTTGCCTCCCCTCTCCCAGCTGTGCTGCTCCCACCCCACAGACCCAGGCAGCTCTCCTGCTTCTCCACACAAGCCGTGGCCAGGCCGAAGCCAGCAGCTGCAGCGTGCTGCCAGGTCCCTGTGTGCCCAGCTGAGGGCTTCCCGACCTCCTGGGCTGGCCAGGGCAACCCTCAAGCAGCATGGCACAGGTCTGCTGCTGGCAGTTCCTGCTCAGCAGCCTCCCTCCCCGCTCTGCCCTCGGGGCTGTGTGCTCTGGCCAGCAGCTCTGGCAGCAAAGCAGCTTGAGGCACCCCTGCAGCAAACACCGAGCCAGGCAAGGCACAGCCACGGGCTGAGGCCCCTCTGCAGCTGGCAGGAGCCTGCAGCCTGCAAACCCAGCCCCCTGGGAGGGCCCCAACCTGCTGCTCCACCCCAAAGCACCGCTGCAGCTGAGTGTGCTCAGTCCTCAGCACCTCCTGCAGGCCTTCAGCCCTCCCAGGCCAGGGCTGCCCCCAGGGAAGGAGTCCCAGCCCCAGGCGTTTGGCAGCGACCACCCCAAGCAGCAGCTGCCTGTGCCAGCAGGAGGATGGCAAATGGCAAGCTCCTGCCCTTGGCTCCTGCCCCAGCCTTCCCCCTGCATGGGGCTTGAGTGCCAGGGGCTCAGCTCCAGGAAGCCCCACCAGCTGCAGCAGAGCTTCTCCAGCACAGCTCAGGACTTGAGCATCTCACCAGGGAGCAATGCCTGAGCCTTCTCCTGGCAGGAGGAGCTCAGCACTGCCAGCAGCTGCACAGCACAACAGGACCTGGCCAGCCAGCCCTAGAGAGAAGCTGGAGGCAGGCCTGCCACGAGCAGGCTCCTCTCCAAGTGCCTCATCCAACAGCAAGGAAAAGGGCAGGAAAAGTTTACCTCTGGACAGGAGGCCTCACTGGAGTCTGCAGGCTGGGGAATCAGGGGCAGGGTCCTGGCCTCAGGCTTGCCCCTCCTGGCAACAGGGGGCAGCTTCCCCTCTTGGCTGCTGCCCCTCTGGGTGGAGACTGGGGGCAGCTTCCCCTCCTGGCTGCTGCCCCTCTGGATGGAGATTGGGGGCAGCTTCCCCTCCTGGCTGCTGCCCCTCTGGGTGGAGACTGGGGGCAGCCACATCTTCTGAATGTTGCCCAGCCTGTGCTTGAGCTGGGGCAGCCTCCTCTCCTCAGCCTTGCCTCCCCTCTGGATGATCCGGGGCAGGCTCCCCTCCTGAGTGCCACCCAGGCTCTCCATGACCTCAGGCATCTCCTGCAGGAAGGAGGAGGGAGTCAGCTGAAACACACACCACCAGCACAAGCCACAGCAAGCCCTCTGCTCCTCTTGTCCAGGTGTCCCTGAGGAGTAATTTGTGGTCAGAGCTACCAGGCCAGTCCTGAAGCCTCCTGAGGGACCTGCTGCAGTGTTTCACATCCGAGCATTCATGAGGCAGAGCAGAAGAGACCAGCTCCAGCCAAGGGGCTCTGTCCCATGAGCTTCTGCCTGATTTGCTGGGGCATGCCTGGGCAGTGCTGCTCTCTGGGCATTTGTTCCCTCTGTAGTGCTGCTGGACAGAGCCAGGGAGCTCTGAAGAGAGCAGGGCAAGGGTGCTCAGAACTGCCCCAGCTCTGCCCTTGCCCCAGGCTCCCCAGCCTGCCCTGTGGAGATGGCACTGCTGGGGGAGGCAGAGGAGGGCAGAAAAGCAGCCCTGTGGCAGGACTGAGGTGCAGAGGAATGCCTCCAAGCCTGAGTTCTCCTTCATTCTCTGTGTCCTGGCCTCACAGAGCCCTCCACAGAGACATCTCCTTGAGAGACCTTCAGCACCAGGGCAGCTGCGGTCGGGTGAGCTCCAGTCAGCAAAGGGCACATGTATGGAGAGGAAGGAAGACTTGCCCTGACTGCACTGTTTGCAGGGCTGGATCTGTGCTCCATGGAGGCTATCCCAGCATGGTGGGGGTTGGAAGGGACCTCTGGGGATCAGCCAGTCCAACCCTCTTGCAAACACAGGGCCACCCGGAGCAGCTTGCCCAGGATCACATCTAGGTGGGTTTGGAATGTCTGGAACCTCTCTGGGCAGCCTGCCCCGGGGCTCCTTCTTGACACAGCAGCTACTTACAGTTGCAGGCTGCTTTGCCTCCCTGGCTGGCTTCAGGTGCCCAGGTGCTGCCACTGTGCCCTGGAGCCCCTCAGGCATTTTGGAGGGCCTCCTGGAGCGATGGTTCCGCTCAGCAGCCATGGCTCAGCTCACCTGCAAGGAGCAGCAACAGAGCTTTGCAAAGCCAGAACCCCACTCACAGCAAACCCAAAGGCTCCACAGTGTCTCCAGGCTGGGGCATCCTTCCCAAGGGGACAGCACCTGGGCTGCCCTGCTGCTGTTTCTGACTGGGGGAGCACAGAGCTCCATGCCCTGGGCAAGAGCCAGAGCTGCTCACCAGAGTTTCTCAGGGCTGCTCTGCTTGGCTTCAGGGACAGAAATGATCCAGCAAAGATGACTCCTTCCAGACACACAATGACCACAGTGCCCAGGAGCATTGCTCCATGGAGAATGAGGGCCCTGCTCTTCACTCCCTGACACCCAAACTCAAGGCTCCCTACAGGCACTCCAGAGGCTGCAGCAGCAGAAGTAAAAGCAGGAAAGCACTCAAGGAAGAAGCTCAGCAAGAAAGGCTGCAGGGCTGAAAGCAGGGCCACTGAAGGCTTCATCCCAACAGCAGCAGAGGCTCTCCAGCCTCCTTAGCCTACAAGTAGCATGGCTGAACAGGTCCAGCTGAGTGAACCAGGTGCAGGTTAACTTCTTCCACTCAGCAGCATGGCCTCCACCTCTCTTCATCAACACAAAGCCTGTCAACAGTGACCTCCACTCTGCTGAGGGGCACCGGTGACCCACACCCAAGCTGGCACCAGAGGCACTGCCAGCAGCCCTAGGAAACATCCTCTCACCCTTTCTGAACCCTCTGCAGATTCTGCAGCAGCCCTTCCCAGTGTCCAGCACAGGCTGTGGATGGTCACATCCTGACCAGCTGCCTCCCTGGAGCCTCCCTGTGAGGTCTGAAACGCTCAGGAAACCTCAGCCCAAACCAAAGTGCTTTCATCTCAATCCCCCAAACCTTCTTGGGCAAACACCTGTGTGTGTGCCTGCCCCTCTGCCACACCGGGGCCCAGCCTCTGGAGGAACAGAAGCACTCAGCTCAGAGACATCCAGCTGCAGAAGGGGAAGGGACCAAAAGCAGGAGCAGGAATGCAGCCTCCAGCCTGAGCGCGGCCGGCTGCAGCCTCACGCCGGCTCCCCAGCACACACACACCCTGCTGGCTGCCAGGAGAGAGAGCATGCCACAGCACTGCATTGCTGCTGCACTGCTGCAGCACTGGCTGGGACCCCCTGCTGCTGCTGAGCAGGCTTGGACTTCACTGAGTTGTTTCCCATCCCTCGGTGCAGAGGCAAGGCTGGACAACCTGTCCTGAGTTACCTGCAGCCTCCTGAAGCCGTCCAGCCTCTGGATTTCCCTGAGGCCCCTGCTGGAACTGCTGCCTCTCAGGAAATCACCTGGGGCTGCAAGGAGAGGAGAGTTGGGCTGGGGCAGCTTTGCAGCCTCAGCTACCCAGGCACCTGCTGCACTCTGCATCCTCAGCCTGCACAGCGTTTGCTGGGCAGAGGAGAAATCCTCTGGTCCCTCCCTTGCAGGTAGGGCAGCACAGGCCAAGGCCTCCCAGAGCCCAGGGCCGAGAGGAGGAGGAGGAGGAGGAGCAGGCTGGCAGCAGTGAGACAGCAGCCTCTGTCCCCTCCAGGCTTCAGCCCAGCCTGGCTGCAGACACGGCAGCATCCCATGGTTGCCAGGAAGCCCCAGAGGGAGGCTGTGTTTCAGGGAGCAGTTTGCTGCCTGTCCGGCTGCGGGGGCACAGAAAAGAGAAGGGACCCCAGCCCCCGGGGGTCCCCAGCATGGCAAGTGCTGCAGCTCCAGGGGGCTCTCCCCCGGCACAAGAACCTGCGGTGGCTGCAGGGGCAGCCTCCTCCCTCCCACCCTGCCCCAAACAGCAGCTTCGTGCCGGCAATGGCCTCAGCACTGCTGTGTGGGACAGCGGCGCTCAGGCTTCCACCCTCCCTGCCCGGCCCTGCTGCCAGCCCTCCCTCCTGAGGCAGCCAAAGCCCCCCCGGGGTTGGGCTGGGGAGGGGACACAGCCATCGTCACCTGGGCCCGGGGCCGGCCCCACTGTCCCACGGGATCCACCAGTGACCACCGGGATCCACCAGAGTCCACCAAAATCCACCTGCGACCACCAAACTCCCCCAGCATCCACCCGCAGCCAGCCGCTCTCCCCTCCGCTCTCCGGCCGGGCTGTGCCTGGTTGCCACAGCAGCAGAGCCTGAGGCCACCCAGCGGCACCCTGGCAACCGCGGCACGAAGAGAGCAGTGCCCAGCGCTGGGACCCGACGGCAGAGCCCGGGCACAGGGCTGCCCACAGCCCGCAGGGGAGCTGCCTGTGGAGCCCTGCTCCAGCTCACCCAGGGCAGGCCCAGAAAGCCTCTGGGGCCCCAGGGCTGCCCAGCTGCTCCTGCAGGGAGCCCCCAGGCAGCTCCTGCTGCCCCAGGAGACACAAACCGGCTGCCTGCCCCTCTGGCCAGGCTGCCTTGGCTGAGCCCAGGCTGCCAGTGGCCTCCTGTGCTGCCAGTGCCCCTTGCTGCCTCACCTCCAGTTGCTCACCCACCGGCACCCCGAGGCTGCAGGCTGCTCCCAGGTCTCCCAGGGAGGCTGTGGATGCCTCTTCCCTGGGGGTGTCCGAGGCCAGGTCGGATGAGGCTTCCAGCAGCTGAGTCTAGTTGAGAGCTGTTCCTGCCCAGGGTGGGAAGGTTGATCTCTGAGGCCCCTTCCAGCCTGAGCCATTCTGTGATGTTTCAAACACAACTCACCCTACAAAGCAGTCTTGCTTTGCAGTCAACTCAGACAGGGAAGAGCACTGCAGGATGCATGCCCCAGAGTGCCTCCAAGAGCCTCTGCTCAGGCAAAATTGCCCCTGGCAGCTAAAGATCTTCTTTGTTTCATCAGCAACCTGACTCTGTCAAACTGCTCCAAGTAACTACAGCCCCTGCAGGTCCCCCACACCCCCGGGGGGGTCAGGGTCACTGAGAGATGTCTGTGTTCCATCTTGCAGGGCTCTCTGGGGCAAACACTGCTGGTACAGACCAGACACTGGTGAAGGTGGGGATTTGGGGTCAAACAGTGCCTTCAGAGACCAGACACTGGGGAAGGGGGAAATTTGGGGTCAAACAGTGCCTTTAGAGACCAGACACTGGGGAAGGGGGAAATTTGGGGTCAAACAGTGCCTTTAGAGACCAGACACTGGTGAAGGTGGGGATTTGGGGTCAAACAGTGCCTTTAGAGACCAGACACTGGTGAAGGTGGGGATTGGGGGTCAAACAGTGCCTTTAGAGACCAGACACTGGGGAAGGGGGAAATTTGGGGTCAAACAGTGCCTTTTAGAGACCAGACACTGGGGAAGGGGGAAATTTGGGGTCAAACAGTGCCTTTTAGAGACCAGACACTGGGGAAGGGGGAAATTTGGGGTCAAACAGTGCCTTTTAGAGACCAGACACTGGGGAAGGTGGGGATTTGGGGTCAAACAGTGCCTTTTAGAGACCAGACACTGGGGAAGGGGGAAATTTGGGGTCAAACAGTGCCTTTAGAGACCAGACACTGGTGAAGGTGGGGATTTGGGGTCAAACAGTGCCTTTAGAGACCAGACACTGGGGAAGGTGGGGATTTGGGGTCAAACAGTGCCTTTAGAGACCAGACACTGGGGAAGGTGGGGATTTGGGGTCAAACAGTGCCTTTAGAGACCAGACACTGGGGAAGGTGGGGATTGGGGGTCAAACAGTGCCTTCAGAGACCAGACACTGGGGAAGGTGGGGATTGGGGGTCAAACAGTGCCTTCAGAGACCAGACACTGGTGAAGGTGGGGATTTGGGGTCAAACAGTGCCTTCAGAGACCAGACACTGGGGAAGGTGGGGATTTGGGGTCAAACAGTGCCTTCAGAGACCAGACACTGGGGAAGGGGGAAATTTGGGGTCAAACAGTGCCTTTAGAGACCAGACACTGGTGAAGGTGGGGATTGGGGGTCAAACAGTGCCTTTAGAGACCAGACACTGGGGAAGGGGGAAATTTGGGGTCAAACAGTGCCTTTAGAGACCAGACACTGGGGAAGGGGGAAATTTGGGGTCAAACAGTGCCTTTAGAGACCAGACACTGGTGAAGGTGGGGATTTGGGGTCAAACAGTGCCTTTAGAGACCAGACACTGGGGAAGGTGGGGATTTGGGGTCAAACAGTGCCTTTAGAGACCAGACACTGGGGAAGGGGGAAATTTGGGGTCAAACAGTGCCTTTTAGAGACCAGACACTGGGGAAGGGGGAAATTTGGGGTCAAACAGTGCCTTTAGAGACCAGACACTGGGGAAGGGGGAAATTTGGGATCAAACAGTGCCTTTTAGAGACCAGACACTGGGAGGAAGTGGAAATCTGGGGCCAAGCAGTAGCAGCAGGAAGGAACACCCAAGCTCAAGCCTGTGTACTGGTATCTGCTTTATTGGAGGTGTAAGGGAACAGTCAGCAGTTATCCATCCCAAAGCAGGAAGAGCAGCAGCCCAACCAGAGCAAGGTTCCAGTGAGAGAGGAATTCTTTTCCCCCATTCCTCTTTTCATCCAAATTCATTAACTCTGCCTCCCAGCTGTGTCACTGTGAGTAAGGCAGAGGCATCAGACCATCTGGTGTGTGCCTAGGTAAGGGCAGCAGCAAAGCTCTCAGGTAGGAGCCCAGAAGCTCTTGCAGGTTGTGGCAGTCTGGGGCTGAATTTGGGGGCCCAAGGCAGTGAAAGGCTGCAGGCTGCTCGGCAGGAGGGCTCTGAACCTTTCAGCTGTGGCCAGCAAGCTGAGCAATCCCTCCTAAGAACTCACTGCTCTGTCCTGCAGGGTCCCAGCAGCTGCTCCAGAGCCCACTCCAGAGCCATCCTCCAGCCCCTGATTCTCTGAGGCACAGAAGTGTTTGACTCTCAGGGGGTGAGCAGGCAGCCAAGTGAGGCGCATGTGGCATGAGATCATCTCCTGGGGAAGAGAAGGGATGGGGAAGGGCAGATTTGCTTTCTCACCTTTGCTCCTAAGCCCCTGTGGAGGAAAGGAGGTAGGGCAGGCCCCTGCTCTTACCTGTGTTGGGAGCTCGTGGAGCAGGACAGTGTAGTCAAACTCAATCAGTTCATCTTTCCTTATCTGGGCAGGGATTGGAGAGAGAAAAGTGATCAAGAAGAGGAGACTGAGGGAGTGGGGAGTCTGCTCTGGTTTCCCTGACTGGCTTCCTATGAGGACAGGCTGAGGGAGCTGGGGCTGTTCAGTCTGCAGAGGAGAAGGCTCCCAGGAGACCTAATTGTGGCCTTCCAGGGTCTGAAGAAAGCTGGGGAGGGACTTTTGAGGGTGTCAGGGAGGGATAGGACTGGGGGGGATGGAGCAGAACTAGAAGTGGGGAGATTGAGATTGGAGGTTAGGAAGAAGTTGTTGCCCATGAGGGTGGTGAGAGCCTGGCACAGGTTGCCCAGGGAGGTGGTGGAAGCCTCCTGCCTGGAGGTGTTTGCAGCCAGGCTGGAGGTGGCTGTGAGCAACCTGCTGCAGTGTGAGGTGTCCCTGCCCATGGCAGGGGGCTTGGAACTGGCTGAGCCTTGGGGTCCCTTCCAAGCCTAACAGTTGTGTGACTCCATGACTTAGCTTGCTTAGGGAGTGAGGTGAACAGAGCCCAGGATGGCTGCAGGGAGATGGCTTTGTGCATGGAGAGCCAAGGACTTAGGGACACCTCCTGTGTAACAACCTGGAAGGTGCTACCTGCAGCAGGGCTCTGCAGGGTGAGTGGGCTCTGACCTGAACCTAGGCTGACTCAGACCCTAAGTCAGGGCCACAAAGCTGGGGAAGGGTCTGGAGAAGAGAGCTGGTGAGGAGCAGCTGAAGGACCCAGGGCTGAGGGGAGACCTCCTGGCTCTCTGCATCTCCCTGAAAGGAGGCTGGAGCCAGGTGGGGGTTGGGCTCTTTACACTAGTAGCAAGTGAGAGGACAAGAGGAAATGGCCTCAAGCTGCCCCAGGGGACATTGAGGTTGGACATCAGAAGAAACCTCTTCACTTGAAGGGTTCTCAGCCTGGCAGAAGCTGTCCTGGGAGGTGGTTGAGTGCCCATCCCTGGAGGAGCTTCAGAGAGGCAGAGATGTGGTGCTGAGGGATGGGGGTTAGCACCAGACCGAGCAGAGTCAGAGCCTGGTTGGCCCTGATGCTCCTCAAGGTCCTTTCCAACCCAAAGCATTCTGTGATTAACTGAGTTGAGTCCTCAGACTGGAGAAGCTTACCTGGCTGCTGAGCTCTCCTGCAGAGAAATCTGAGTCACTGGGCAGTGAGTACCAAAGAGTGGCTTCAGGACCACAGAATCAGAGAGCTCTTTGGGTTGGAAAAGGCCTCTGAGATCACTGAGTGCAACCATCAGCCCACCACCACCATGGCCCCAGTGCATGGCCCCCAGTGCCATGGCCACTGACCCATGGCCCCTGACCCATGGCCCCCAGTGCATGGCCCCCAGTGCCATGGCCACTGACCCATGGCCCCCAGTGCCATGGCCACTGACCCATGGCCCCAGTGCCATGGCCACACCTGTCTTGCACACCTCCAGGCATGGGGACTCCACCACCTCCCTGGGCAGCCTGTGCCAGTGCCTGACCACTCTTGCAGCAAAGAAATTGCTCCTGACACTCACCCTAAGCCTCCCCTGGCAGCATTTCAGGCCATCTCCTCTCTCCAGTCACTGATGGAGGTGCTGGTATGGAGCACAGGGGGAGCAGGGTGCCCACTGCAGCCAGCAGGAGCTGTGGGTGGTTGGTTTGCCCTCTGGCAGCTCCTCTGGCCCAGATGTGGTTTCCACTTCACTTACCCACTGCTTGGCAGACTTGACTTGTGCCATGGAGTAACCCAAGTCCTCCCTTGACTTCTCCCACATGATGTAACTGCTGCCAGCCACAGCCAGAGCCCAGATGGGCTCCAGGGCAGGTTCAATGTGGCCATAGCTGTCTGCAGGGGAGGAAGGAAGACAGAGATGCTTCAGCCTGGCTCTTCAGCAGAGGTGATCAACCACAGAGCACTTCTGCCTGGGGAGGGGCTCTGCCCTCCAACAGTCTTGAGGCAGGGGGAGAGTGGCACTGAGCCTGCAGTGGTAGGGCAGGCAAGGGAAGTGCTGCTCATATGCTGCCTGCAGGCAGGTGAGGAACCCAAGGTCCCTGATGATGGAAGCAGAAGGTCACAGAATTATTTGGGTTGGAAGAGACCTTGGAGCTCATCCAGTCCCACCCTTAAGCCAGCACTGCCAGCTCCCCACCAAGCCATGGCCCTCAGCACCACATCTGCACAGCTTTGAAACCCCTCCAGGGATGGCCTCCCCCTCCTCACTGCCCTGGGCAGCCTGGGCCAGGCCCTCCTGGGACAGAAACTGTTCCTCATGGCCAACCTAACCCCCCTGGGACAACTTCAGGCCACTCAGCTCTCATCCTGTCACTTGTTCCTTGGGAGCAGAGACCAAGCCCCACCTGGCTCCCACCTCCTCTCAGGGAGTTGTGGAGAGGCAGCAGGTCTGCCCCCAGCCTCCTCCAGGCTAAACCACCCCAGCTCCCTCAGCTGCCCTGCTCTGGACCTGCTCCAGCCCCTCAATGTCCTTCCTGGGAGGAGGGGTCCAAAAGTGAGGGCAGGGTTTGAGGTGCAGCCTCCCCAGTGCCCAGCCCAGGGGCACAATCCCTGCCCTGCTGGCCACAGCATTGCTGCTCCAGGCCAGGCTGCTGGTGGCCTTCTGGGCCCCCTGGGCACACTGCCTCATCTCCAGCCACTGTCAGCCAGCACACCTTGCTCTTTCTCTGCTGGGCTCTTTCCAGCCACTCTGCCTGCACAAGTGCCCAGGGTGCTCTGCAACCCCACTGCTGGCAAACCCAGCAGGGTTTTGTCACCAGGGAGCACTGCTGAGCTGGGGCTGGTCTGCTGGCCCTGGGCTCTTGGGGTCCTGCTGTAAGCTGGGGCCTCCTGCTAAGGTGCAGCTGTGTCCCTCAGGGAGCTTGGGGGGTGGAATGGAATGGAATGGAATGGAATGGAATGGAATGGAATGGAATGGAATGGAATGGAATGGAATGGACCAGACCAGGTTGGAAGAGACCTTCAAGGTCATTGTGTCCAATCTATCAACTAATCCAACACCACCTAATCAACTAACCCATGGCACCAAGCACCCCATCAAGTCTCCTCCTGACCACTTCCAATGATGGTGACTCCACCACCTCCCTGGGCAGCACATCCCAATGGCCAATCTCTCTCTCTCTGTAGAATTTCTTCCTAACATCCAGCCTGAACCTCCCCTGGCACAGCTTGAGACTGTGTCCTCTTGTTCTGCTGCTGGGTGCCTGGGAGAAGAGACCAACCCCCACCTGGCTACAACCTCCCTTCAGGGAGCTGCAGAGAGCAAGAAGGTCTCCCCTGAGCCTCCTCTTCTCCAGGCTAAGCAACCCCAGCCCCCTCAGCCTCTCCTCCCAGGGCTGTGCTCCAGACCCCTCCCCAGCTTTGTTGCCCTTCTCTGGACACCTTCCAGCAGCTCAACCTCTTTCCTAACCTGAGGAGCCCAGAACTGGACACAGGACTCCAGGGGTGGCCTCAGCAGTGCTGAGCACAGGGCACAAGGACTTCCCTGCTCCTGCTGGCCACACTCTTCCTGCTGCAGGCCAGGATGCCATTCGCCTTCTTGTCCCCCTGGGCACACTGCAGGCTCCTGTTCAGCCTACCATTGCCCAGCACCCCCAGGATGAAGCAGGGCTGGCATCTGGAGGAACAAACCTGGGATGTTGTTCGCAGTGATTGGTTTGGTTTGGTGCCTCAGGGCTTGGTAAAGTCTGTTGTCCTCCTCCTGGAGGTGCTGCTGGTCCTTGGTGGGAGAGCACTTGCTGGTGACCACGGGGGGAGCTGCTCTCTTTGGGTACAGCACCGTAGCAAGGCAGCTGCCAGCGTGTGCCTGTGAGGGCAGGGTTGGACACTCAGCATGGCTCAGGACTTTAGTCACCAGCAGCACTCTCAGAGGAGCTCTTGGCCCCAGCTGGGGCTGCCTGCACCAGGAGGACAGGTATGTCCTCATGAGATGCTGTGGAGGGGCCCAGAAAGCCTTCAGGAGACACTCAGGGGATGCCCAGAGCGACCATGCCCCAGGCTGGGCACTCAGGCCAAGCCCACTGGGGAAGGTCCATTTCCTGCTGCAGCACTTAGAGATGCCCTGGCTTGGAGCTGGTGGAGCTCCTGGACACACACTGGCAGCAGGAAGGCTCTGGGCAGTCTGCTCCAGCTGGGGATGCCCCTGCTGGCTGCAGAGGCCTGGGTGGCCTTTGGAGGTCCCTTCCAGCCCAGCCCACGGTGTGCCTGTGTGTGAAAGGGGAAGGAGCAGAGACTCACCCCACTCTGGTAGTCCTCAGCAGTGAACTGCAGGTAATACTTGTGCCCAGAGCCTGGGATGCTCTGCAAGAGAGAAAGGTTCAGCCAGCAGGGGGGCAGAAACACACAGTACAGCAGGTTGGGAAAGCCCTTCGAGTCCAAGCTACCAGCCAGCAGCCTCTGAGCAGCTCAGCCATGGCACCAAGGGCCTCAGCCAGGCTCTTCCTAAACACCTCCAGGGATGGGGACTCCACCACCTCCCTGGGCAGCACATCCCAGTGGCCAACCTCTCTGTCTGGGAAGAACTTTCTCCTCACCTCCAGCCTAAACCTCCCCTGGCACAGTCTGAGACTGTGTCCTCTTGTTCTGCTGCTGGTTGCCTGGCAGAAGAGACCAACCCCCACCTGGCTACAACCTCCCTTCAGGGAGTTGTAGAGAGCAGTAAGGTCACCCCTGAGCCTCCTCTTCTGCAGGCTAAGCAACCCCAGCTCCCTCAGCCTCTCCTCACAGGGCTGTGCTCCAGACCCCTCCCCAGCCTTGCAAGGTAGCTGCAACCTTAGCTGCTGCACCTTGTGGAGATGCTACCAGGAGTGCTGAGGAGGGAAACTGAGGGCACTGTGGGCATCCCCTGGTGCTGAGGAGGGAAACTGAGGGCACTGTGGGCATCCCCTGGTGCTGAGGAGGGAAACTGAGGGCACTGTGGGCATCCCCTGGTGCTGAGGAGGGAAACTGAGGGCACTGTGGGCACCTCCTGGAGCTGAGGAGGGAAACTGAGGGCACTGGGGGCATCCCCTGGTGCTGAGGAGGGAAACTGAGGGCACTGTGGGCATCCCCTGGTGCTGAGGAGGGAAACTGAGGGCACTGTGGGCATCCCCTGGTGCTGAGGAGGGAAACTGAGGGCACTGTGGGCACCCCAGGGCTGGATTTCAGTGCAGAGCAGCTCACAGATGGATTCTCCTCTGCTCTGCCCTCACACAGCACTCACTGAATTCTCCAGTCAAGCAGCTGGGATTCTGCTGGCCAAGGAGAGCTTTGCTGAGGGGCAGCAGCTGGAGCACCTCTTGGAGCACAGAACCTTTAGGCATGGACACCTTCAGCTGCTCTGAAGCAGAGCAGGGAGAGGATTCTGCCCCTCTGCTGTGACCTCCCTGCAGTGCTGGGGCAGCTCTGGAGGCCTCAGCACAGACAGGGACCTGCTGGAGCAGGAACAGAGGAGGCCACAGCAATGCTGGCAGGGCTGGAAGCCTCTGCTGTGAGGCCAGGCTGAGAGAGCTGGCCTTGGGCAGCCTGGAGAGGAGAAGGCTCCAGGGAGAGCTTCTGGTGGCCTTGCAGTGCTGAAAGGAGCTGAGCAGAAAGCTGGGGACAGGGTTTTGAGCAGAGCCTGATGTGACAGGACAAGGGATGATGCTTGGGACTGAAATAGAGAGGTCTCAGACTACACAGGGGGGAGAAGTTTTTCATGCTGAGGGTGCTGAGAGCCTGTCCCAGGGTGCCCAGAGAGGTGGGAGGTTTCCAACCCCTGGAACCATCCCAGGTGAGGTTCTGTGGGGCTCTGAGCCCCCTGCTCCAGCTGTCCCTGGTGACTGCAGGGGGTTGCACTGGGTGAGCCTGGCAGCTCCCTTCCCACCCAAGCCATTCTCTGCATCATCTTGGATTGGGGCTTTCTCTCAGTCTGTTTGCTTTGGTTCCTCTGCTGCTGACAGAAACGGGTCAGGGAAGTCATTTTTGGGGTGTGAGATGACAATGTCCTGGCCCCAGGCAGGCTGAAACAGAAATCCTTTAGAGTCAGGCTGGGGAGACTCTGCCACAGGCTGCCCAGGGAGGCTGTGGCTGCCTCCTGCCTGGAGGGGTTCAGGGCCAGGCTGGATGAGGCCCTGAGCAGCCTGGGCTGGGGGGAGGGGTCCCTGCCCATGGCAGGGGGCTGGGACTGGATGATCTCCAAGGTCCCTTCCAGCCCAACCCATTCTGTGAACCACAGAGTGCTTAGGGTTGGAAGGGACCTTCAGAGAGCAGCTTTTGATGGTGAAGAGTATTAACCACCCTGGCAGAGGCTCAGTGCCTGGCCCAGCAGGCTGAGGGCAGCACCTCATGACAGCATCCTCAGGGTCTGCTCTCTGCTGCAGCCCCCAGGCTCTTGCTCTCCAGCCAGCCCCTCAGATCCCTTAGGGAACGTTCCTGGCTCGGAGCAGAGAGCAGCAAGCAGAGTGGAGCCCTTGGGAGCTGTGGAAGCAGCTCCTTGTGGGAGTGCCATGCAGGGGTGTGCAGTGCTTGGCTCCAGTTCCAGCCCTTCCCTTTGCTAAGCTCAGCCAGGAAGCAAGGCAATCAGGAAGGGGTTTGTGTGATCAATCAGACAAGCTGCCTGATAGCCCAGGCAGCTCGCTGCTGCCTCAGGAAGTTCCTTTTGCAGGCCTTGGGTGGTTTGCTGACAAATATTTGTCCTTCTGCTGAGCCTCTTCTGGCTCCTGCTGGCTGCTGCTGCCGTGGGGTTTTGCTGGCACACTCCAGGCTGGGTGTACCAAAGGCAGTCTCTGAGGCCCCCTCAGCAGCAGGGGCAGGGAGGGGATTCTGCCCCTCTGCTCTGCTCTGCTGAGAGCCTCCCCTGCAGTGCTGGGGCAGCTCTGGAGCCCCCAGCACGACAAAGACCTGGAATTGCCCCCAGAGCAGGGCCAGAGGAGGCCACAGCAATGCTGGCAGGGCTGGAAGCCCTCTGCTGTGAGGCCAGGCTGAGAGAGCTGGGGCTGTGCAGCCTGGAGAGCAGAAGGCTGCAGGGAGAGCTCAGGGCAGCCTGAAGGGGGCTACAGGAGAGCTGGAGGGGCAGCATGAGGGGGGGATTGTTTCAGGCAGGGAGAAGCTGGCTTTAGAGGAGACACCAGGAGGAAATTCAGCCCCAGGAGGGTGGTGAGGCACTGGCACAGGTTGCCCAGAGAGGTTATGGAGGCTCCAAGCCTGGAAGCACTGAAAGCCAGGTTGGAGGTGTCCCTGCACCTTGGCCTCAGAACTAGATGACCTTTGAGGTCCCCTCCAACCCAAAGCAGGCTGTGGCTCTGTGATGCAGTGAGCAGAAGCTGCCTTCCAAGCCTTCAATGCCAGCTGCTGCTGGCCAGCCTCAGCACTGCTCTTGGGTAACTTTCTCAATTCAATCTCTCCAGATAAAGAGGAGGAGAAAAACTTCCTGCTGTTGACACAAGCCTGAAGATTAGAACCCAAAGCAAATGTTGGTTGTGGGCTTTGTAATCTGCACTGGAACCTTTCTGTTCTCCTGCAGGAAGCCATGAATGGCCTCATGTCAGCAACATTCCACTCCCAGAGGGTTCCACTGCTGATTCCCACTGGCATCCCAAAATGTGAAGCCTGCACAGCCCTGCTGCAGTGTGTGAGTTAAATCTGAGCTGGGCAGCCTGTGACATCTCCCACCAAGGGCTGGCTAAAGCCAGCCCAAGAGGGAAGCAAACAAGGGAGCAATTCATGTTGCCCACTGAGGAGCTGGGTCACAAGGCTCTTTGGTTTCCAGCCTCAGAATTCATGCAACTCTCCTGACAGCAAGGCCAGAAGAGCCATTTGAGAGCAGCTCCACTGCAGGCCCCAAAGGAGGTGGTTTCACTGTTGGTTTGCTCTGCTCTGACTCCACAAGGGCATGGGAAGGGATGATCCCCCCCTCACCCCTCACTGGAGGCTTCCATCTCTTCTCCCTGGTCCTTCCCCACCACCATTTCCTCCCTAGGACCACTTCTTGCTCACTGATCAGGCTGCTGGCACTTTCCCTTCCCCACCATGAACCCAGTTTTCCCTTCCCTCTGTTACAGGAGGGATGGCTGAGGCTGGGTGGAAAACCAAATCTCTTTCCCTCCCCTCACAAATACTCTGGGGCTGGAAAGAGGATCTGCACCAAGCAAACCCCTTACTTGTGAGCTAGTAGACAAGAGGAGGGAAAGCATATCCTAGGTGGCAGCCAGAGCAGTGTGGGCAGCAGGGCAGGAGAGGGGATTCTGCCCCTGGACTCTGCTCTGCTCAGCCCTCACCTCCAATCCTGCCTCCAGTTCTGGTGTCCCCAGCAGCAGAAGGACACAGAGCTGCTGGAGAGAGGCCAGAGGAGGCCACAGAGATGCTCCAAGGGCTGCAGCAGCTCTGCTGGGAGCACAGGCTGAGGGAGCTGGGGCTGTGCAGCCTGCAGAGGAGAAGGCTCCAGGGGCACCTCAGAGCTGCCTGCCAGGACCTGAAGGCATCCTGCAGGAAGGCTGCAGAGAGACTTTTGCTGAGGGGGGCTGGAGCCAGGCCAAGGGGGAATGGTTTGGAGCTGAGGCAGAGCAGGGTTAGAGTGGAGCTGAGGCAGAAGTTGTTGCTTGGGAGGGTGGTGAGAGTGTGGCCCAGGCTGGCCAGGGAGGCTGTGGCTGCCTCCTTGCTGGGGGTGTTGAAGGCCAGGCTGGCTGAGGCCTTGAGCAGCTGAGTGGAGCTGAGAGGTGTCCCTGGGCATGGTGGGGAGCTTGGAGCAGCTGAGCTCTGAGCTCCCTTCCAACCTGAGCCATGCTGTGATTCCATGAAGAGCAGTTTCCAGCAGCACACAGAGGCCCTGCTGGTGTGCTGAAGAGGCACAAGCATTTGGGGGTGTGAATTTATCCCTCTGTGCAGAGAGATTTATTGAAGCATTTACATAACCCTTGGTGCCAGCAAACACAGAAGAGGCCCCTGCAGGCTGCAGGAGAAGGACAGGCTTCACATGGCTTTGGAACCACAGGCAAATGGGATCTCTGGAAAAGCCTGAGGCTCAGGGGCACTCTTGGAAGGACCACAACAGCACATCCTAAATGTCTGAGGCTGACTTGGAGCTGCTTGCTTGAAAGGGAAGACTTGACCCTGCCCCACCTTGTTCTCAGTTCTAGGAGGGCCTGGGCTGCAGAAGCCATGCAGATGCTGAAGGATGAATGTAAGATCTCCTTTTCAGGTGCCAGAGCTGGGGAAAGGGTCCAGTGGATTCCAGTGCTGTGTTTGCCACTGACTGGGACTCCAAAAGAACCAGCCCTTGCTTTAGGGAGCCTGCCCAGCACTAGCCTGAGAGAAAGACTGGGTTTAAATCCCATCCTCTGTGACAGCTTAGACCCTCCTCAGCTCTCCAGGAACACAGTGCTTTCCTTCCAGGAGCTACAGCCTTGGGCAAACGTTCCCCACAAGGTTCTGCCTGCTCTCCTACTCTCAGAACCCAAGTTAGCTGTGAAAGAAGCCCAAATCCATGGCTGGGGGAAGAGGAGTGCTGCATGGCCTGGTGCTTGCAGGCACAGGTACATCAGGCATGGCCTGGGCACCACCTTGAGCATCCCCTAGCAAGCTCTCCATGGTGTGAAAACCCTGCCCCTGTAGCTGTATCTGCTTCAGACTCCTGCCCCTCTCCTGTCCCCCCCACTGCAGGTGTTTTTGGCATGCTTTCTGGTGGGAACTGCATCTCCTTTGCTTGAAGCTCTGGGTCTCCAGAGGCAGAAAGCCAGGTCCTGCCCACCCCTACTTGCACAAAGTCCATGGTCATTCCAGAAGTGATTCTGCTGAAGATTATTTCCTTGCCTGGCTGTTCCCTTTCCATCATGTGCCTGCCACGTGCCTCAGCTTCCTCTTCCCCTCCTCTGTGCTGTGCTGCTTTTGATACCAGGACAACCTCAACATCCATACAGGATGCTGGGCTTGGGTTTGAGGGATATTTGAATCATCAATCAGTTAACAACTTTTCCAGGTGGGTCTCCACTCCCCTCTGAGGGGAGCCTGGTGTCCCAAGCCCCTTCAGGAAGGGGAAGGTGGGACAGCAGCTCCTTGAGAGCACCTGGGTGTCCCAACCCCCCTGAGGAAGAGGCAGTGGGACAGCAGCTTTTGGAGGGGACCTCAGTGCCCTGAACTCCATGAGGGAAGAAGCAGTGGGACAGCAGCTTGTGGAGGGAACCTCAGTGCCCTGAACTCCATGAGGGAAGAAGCAGTGGGACAGCAGCTTGTGGAGGGGACCTCAGTGCCCTGAACTCCATGAGGGAAGAAGCAGTGGGACAGCAGCTTGTGGAGGGAACCTCAGTGCCCTGAACTCCATGAGGGAAGAAGCAGTGGGACAGCAGCTTGTGGAGGGGACCTCAGTGCCCTGAACTCCATGAGGGAAGAAGCAGTGGGACAGCAGCTTGTGGAGGGAACCTCAGTGCCCTGAACTCCATGAGGGAAGAAGCAGTGGGACAGCAGCTTGTGGAGGGGACCTCAGTGCCCTGAACTCCATGAGGGAAGAAGCAGTGGGACAGCAGCTTGTGGAGGGGACCTCAGTGCCCTGAACTCCATGAGGGAAGAAGCAGTGGGACAGCAGCTCTCAGAGGGGACACAAGTGTCCCAAGTCCCTGAGTGAAGGGGTGGTGGACAGCAGCTGTGAGAAGGGATTTGGGACAGCCAGGTCCCCAAGGAAAGGAGTGGTGGACAGCAGCTTTGAGAAGGGACTTGGGACAGCCAGGTCCCCAAGGAAAGGAGTGGTGGACAGCAGCTGTGAGAAAGGACTTGGGACAGCCAGGTCCCCAAGGAAAGGAGTGGTGGACAGCAGCTGTGAGAAGGCACTTGGGACAGCCAGGTCCCCAAGGAAAGGAGTGGTGGATAGCAGCTTTGAGAAGGGACTTGGGACAGCTAGGTCCCCAAGGAAAGGAGTGGTGGACAGCAGCTGTGAGAAAGGACTTGGGACAGCCAGGTCCCCAAGGAAAGGAGTGGTGGATAGCAGCTGTGAGAAGGGACTTGGGACAGCCAGATCCCCAAGGAAAGGAGTGGTGGATAGCAGCTTTGAGAAGGGACTTGGGACAGCTAGGTCCCCAAGGAAAGGAGTGGTGGACAGCAGCTGTGAGAAAGGACTTGGGACAGCCAGGTCCCCAAGGAAAGGAGTGGTGGACAGCAGCTGTGAGAAGGGATTTGGGCCAGCCAGGTCCCCAAGGAAAGGAGTGGTGGACAGCAGCTTTGAGAAGGGACTTGGGACAGCCAGATCCCCAAGGAAAGGAGTGGTGGACAGCAGCTGTGAGAAGGGATTTGGGCCAGCCAGGTCCCCAAGGAAAGGAGTGGTGGACAGCAGATGTGAGAAGGGACTTGGGACAGCCAGGTCCCCAAGGAAAGGAGTGGTGGACAGCAGCTGTGAGAAGGCACTTGGGCCAGCCAGGTCCCCAAGGAAAAGAGTGGTGGACAGCAGCTGTGAGAAGGGACTTGGGACAGCCAGGTCCCCAAGGAAAGGAGTGGTGGAATGCTAATTCGTGTCCATTAGATGATTTTGATTAAAGCAAAAGCAGGAGCATGAATGATGGAACAAGGGATCATAGACTGGGAACTTACATATGTAATTAGAATGAGATTCTTTTTAGGCCTTATTATAATCAGTTGTTTATGATTAATTGGACTTGGTTTAGTACAGAGTAGGATTTTAGGGTTTATTATAGCCTGTTGTTAATTTGATCTGTGTGAATGGATGTATACTAATGCCCTAGTGGAATGTTAGGCATGTTAACAGCTAACAGTTGAAGTATCATGAAATAATGAGTTGTTCGAGGATGAGGAAGGAAGAGAAGTTGCTACAGAAGACAGGAACACAAGGGACACTTGTGAGCATCAACAGAGCCTATGTGAAAACCCAGCCCTGGGAAGGACGTTGATTGTAACGACAGAGCTAAAAAGACACAATCACAAGGACTCAGCACACAACCCACCGGCTGTGCTGACTCTAGAGGATGCCATCATTGAAAGACCACCAGAAGGACAAACTGATGTAAATAAACCCACCTTGATATGCATATGTATTAAGGGTAGGCTATTTAAAGGGTAGTTAGAAAGTCATTGGTGTGCATTTTAGCCCCCAGCGCTGTTTTGCGTCTCTCTTACTGCTTTGAAATTGCTCTTTGCAAATTAAAACTATATTCAATTGACTTTAATTGGCTCGGGCATTTATAGCAGTGGCGGCGGGCCAGCAGCCCGAGGAGCCAGCCGTGCCGGTGCCCGCAGGGCAGCACAGCCCAGCTCAGCGCAGCCCAGCGCGGCTCAGCCTAGCGCAGCCTAGTCCAGCGCAGCCTAGCGCAGCCCAGCGCAGCGCAGCTCAGCGCAGCCCAGCGCAGCCCAGCGCAGCGCAGCCCAGCCCAGCGCAGCGCAGCCCAGCCCAGCGCAGCGCAGCCCAGCGCAGCGCAGCCCAGCCCAGCGCAGCCCAGCCCAGCGCAGCCCAGCGCAGCGCAGCGCAGCCCAGCGCAGCCTAGCGCAGCCCAGTCCAGCCCAGCCCAGCCCAGCGCAGCCCAGCCCAGCGCAGCCCAGCGCAGCCCAGCCCAGCCCAGCGCAGCCCAGCCCAGCCCAGCGCAGCCCAGCCCAGCGCAGCCCAGCCCAGCCCAGCGCAGCCCAGCGCAGCCCAGTCCAGCGCAGCCCAGCGCAGCCCAGCTCAGCTCAGCGCAGCCCAGCTCAGCTCAGCTCAGCGCACCTCAGCCCAGCCCAGCCCAGCGCCGCTGCCGACCGCTCTGTTGGCGGCGCCGCTCCGCGGACGCCTCAGCAGCCCCCCAGCAGCCCGGCCCCCAGGCCGCCCGTGCCGGCGGCTGCCGCTGTACCTTGACGGTGGCCTTGCGGAGCTGCCCCAGCGCCCGCAGCGCGGCGGGAGAGCCGCTCTGGAAGTTGAGGTAGTGCAGAGCCGCCCGCGCCGCCCCCGCCGCCAGCCGGCTGCCGGCGCCCAGCTCCCGCTCGCCGCCCGCCGGGGCGGCCGCCCCCGCCGGCCGCAGCGGGCTCAGGAGGCACAGGACGGGGAGGAAGAGGAGGAAGGCGGCGGGAGGCGCGGCGCTGAGCCCCTGCATGGCGGTGCCGAGAAGCTGCGAGGCGCCGGCCGGCTCCGCACTGAGGCGAGCGCCGCTCGGCGCCGCTACTAATAGCCGGGGTCCGGACCGCGCCTGCCGCCGCCCTCCGACCGTGCCCCGGCCCCTGCCCGGCGAGCTCCGCGCTCCTGGCTACTGCCCTGCCCCTCGGCACTCCCACCGCCTGCGCCTCGGCCGGGACAGCGGAGCTGGGAGGAGAGCTGGGGTGCTGGAGGGGCATCCAGGGGTGCCAAGTGTTGTGTGAGAGAAGCCAGAGGGCTTGAGGGGCATCCAGGGGTGCCAAGGGTTGTGTGAGAGAAGCCAGGGGGCTTGAGGGGCATCCAGGGGTGCCAAGTGTTGTGTGAGAGAAGCCAGAGGGCTTGAGGGGCATCCAGGGGTGCCAAGTGTTGTGTGAGAGAAGCCAGAGGGCTTGAGGGGCATCCAGGGGTGCCAAGGGTTGTGTAAGAGGGCTTGAGGGGTGCTTGAGAGGTGCCAGAGGAGTCTAAGGGGAGCTAGGGGTTCTGTTTGGAGCTGAGGGGGCTTGAGAAAGGCTGTAGGTTGTCTGAGGAGAGCTGAGGAGGCTTGTGGGGGTGCCAAGGGTTGTCTGAGGGGACCCAGGAGTGCTCAAGGGGTGCCCCAGAGACTTGAGGGATGCTGGGGGTTGTGTGAGGGCAGCTGAGGGGGCTTGAGGAGGGCTGCAGGTTGTCTGAAGGGCACCAGAAGGCTGAGGTGTGGCAAGGGTTGTCTGAAGGGACCTCGAGGGGGGGGCAAGGGTTGTCTGAGGGCAGTGTGGCTGAGGACCACCCCTGTCACCCCTCAGCCAACCACCAGCCCCCAGAGGCAGGAGAGGTGACCGTGGGAGCTGCGAGGCAGACGTGCAGTTCAATACCCTATCAGAGGCAAGGCAGGCAGCCATGTGGAACCCCCCTGTGTCTCCTCCTGAGTGTGATGGCAACTCCACACGTCTGCAGAGCAAACAGGCTCGCTCAGGCAGAGAGAAGCTTTCCTCAGGACACAGCTGAAACACTCCCAGAACTGCAGGAGGAGCGGAGGGGAAGCATTCCTCCCCAGGGAGGCTCTTTGGAAGCAGTATGGTCTTACCTCTCAGAGTGTGGAGAGAATGAACTGAGGCAGCACCCTGGCAGCCACATGCCTTCAAGATGATTTTGAGGACAGAAGTGGGTTTGCTGCTTTGCTGCTTCTGGAATCACAGGTTGCCAAGTTGCAGGGGATCTCAAGGGTGATCTGGTCCAGAGCCACCTTGTTTTGGAAAGGCTGGATGTGGTGTAACTGTAAGACTGCAATCCTGCCTCCAGTTCTGCTGTCCCCAGCAGGACACAGAGCTGCTGGAGACAGTCCAGAGGAGGCCACAAAGATGATCCAAGGGCTGGAGCAGCTCTGCTGGGAGCACAGGCTGAGGGAGCTGGGGCTGTGCAGCCTGCAGAGGAGAAGGCTCCAGGGGCACCTCAGAGCTGCCTGCCAGGACCTGAAGGCATCCTGCAGGAAGGCTGCAGAGAGACTTTTGCTGAGGGGTCTGGAGAAAGGGTAAGGGGGAATGGTTTGAAGCTGAGGCAGAGCAGGGTCAGAGTGGAGCTGAGGCAGAAGTTCTTCAGTGTGACGGTGATGAGAGTGTGGCCCAGGCTGGCCAGGGAGGCTGTGGCTGCCTCCTGCCTGGAGGTGTCCAAGGCCAGGCTGGCTGAGGCCTTGAGCAGCTGAGTGTAGCTGAGAGGTGTCCCTGGGCATGGTGGGGAGCTTGGAGCAGATGATCTCTGTGGTCCCTTCCAGCCTGAGCCTTTGTGTGATTCACTGAAAGCCAGCTCAGCTCAGCTCAGCTCAGCTCAGCTCAGCTCACACAGCATCCTGTGATTGCTGGGTTAAAGGTGCTTGAGGGACTTTTACTGACCCACTCTGTTAGCACTTGAGCAGAAGGCTGCTCCTGTCTGCAGCTGGGAGTCTGTTTTTATGCTCCTTTAGGATCTCAGAACCCTGGTTAAAGCCTCAGACTGTCTTGCATGAAGCATGAAGTTGCCTCTGCACTGTGCTGCTGTCTCAGAGAACTTGAAATTCAGTGTTTTCCAGGCTTTCCTAAGTGAGGGAAAGAATTGCAACACCAGCAGCATAACAGCTTGCTTTATTACAGCGTTTTCTGTGCCACCCAGCTTCCTTCAGCTTGCCCTGACTTCTGCTGGAGATGATGATTGTCCTTCCTCACATTCCCTGGCAGGCTGTTTCTTTTCTTTCCATGGGGGCAGCAGATGCCAATGCTGTTCCTCTCTGTTTTTCCCTTCCCACAAGCCACGTGTTGGGTCTGGTTTGTCCCTTCTGCAGCTTGCTTTATTCCTTTTTGGTTGCTGGCTAGCCACCTTGCTTACAAACTCTGAAGGGCCCCTAGAGAGGCTGTGTCTGGAGTGGAAGTGTCAGGTGAAGGCAGAGAGATGGGGTTGGGCCAAGAGCTTGTCTAGCACAGCATCCTTCAGCAGTGTCTGTGCCTGGTGGTGACTGGTAAGAACAGGGCAGGGATGGGGGATGCTTCCTGGGAACAGTCTCTCAGCTTCCCACCACTTCTGGCTCTGAAACAGCAGAGGTCTTCTCTGACTGGTTAGTAACCTTCAGTGAATTCCTGCTCTGCCAGTGAGTCCTGTCCCCATGAGCCCATGTCAGGCTCTGGAAACACCTTCATCACATCTTGATGTTTCCTGACTCTACTCCTATCCTGATGCAGTGATTGTAGGATCATAGAGTCACAGACTGGGTTGGGTTGGAAAGAACCTCTCCAGGTCACCCAGTCCAAGCCTCCTGCAGTCACCAGGGACAGTTGAAACCAGAGCAGGGGGTTCTGAGCCTCAACCAACCTGACCTGGGATGGTTGCAGAGACTGGAAATCTCTCTGGGCACTCTGGGACAGGTTCTGACCACCCTCAGCATGAAAAACTTCTTCCCCCTCTGTAGTCTGAATCTCTCTATTTCAGTTCAAACCATCACCTCTTGTCCTGTCCCTACAGGCTCTGCTCAAAACTGTCCCCAGCTTTCTGCTCAGCTTCTTTCAGCACTGAGAGGCCACCAGTCTGAGGTCTCAAATCACTGAGCTGGTTCTCTTCTAGCCCAGACCCTGGTGTCTGAGGTCTCAAATCACTGAGCTGGTTCTCTTCTAGCCCAGACCCTGGTGTCTGAGGTCTCAAATCACTGAGCTGGTTCTCTTCTAGGCCAGACCCTGGTGTCTGAGGTCTCAAATCACTGAGCTGGTTCTCTTCTAGGCCAGACCCTGGTGTCTGAGGTCTCAAATCACTGAGCTGGTTCTCTTCTAGCCCAGACCCTGGTGTCTGAGGTCTCAAATCACTGAGCTGGTTCTCTTCTAGCCCAAACCCTGGTGTCTGAGGTCTCAAATCACTGAGCTGGTTCTCTTCTAGCCCAGACCCTGGTGTCTGAGGTCTCAAATCACTGAGCTGGTTCTCTTCTAGCCCAGACCCTGGTGCCTGAGGTCTCAAATCACTGAGCTGGTTCTCTTCTAGGCCAGACCCTGGTGTCTGAGGTCTCAAATCACTGAGCTGGTTCTCTTCTAGCCCAGACCCTGGTGCCTGAGGTCTCAAATCACTGAGCTGGTTCTCTTCTAGCCCAGACCCTGGTGCCTGAGGTCTCAAATCACTGAGCTGGTTCTCTTCTAGCCCAAACCCTGGTGTCTGAGGTCTCAAATCACTGAGCTGGTTCTCTTCTAGGCCAGACCCTGGTGCCTGAGGTCTCAAATCACTGAGCTGGTTCTGGTGTCTCAGCTGCCAGGCCTTGACCCCATCCATGACTTTCCATGCCCTTCCCTTTCCCTCTGGGTTTCTCCTCCTTTTCCTGCTCTCTGGGTCAGCATCCCTGTTGGCTGTTTCCTTCCTGCTGAGTGCTGCCCAGAGCGAGCCAGAGCCGAGGTCAGCCTGGGAAGGCAGGGAAGCTGTGTCACAAGGCAGGGACACCTCCCTGGCAAGTTCCTGGCCTGCTGCAGAGGTTGTGTTGCTGCAATTTGCTGTTGCTCGAGCGTGGCTCTGAATTTGCAGAGCATCTTGACCTGGGGAAGCTGAGCAGCCCAAATCTTGTAGAGGGCCAGGGCAGGGCTGGGAGGATGTTCCCAAGTGCAACAAACAGGAACCTGCTGCTCCCAGGGCAGTTAGAACAGGAATTCATTTCAAATCCTGGTTTCATGTGGCTCTTCAGAGCTTCTCCCTCTGAGAACCAGGCTTGAGGTGAAGCTTCTTTGCCTCAGGTTCTGACATGACTGTGAAATGGAAGCACCACAGCATGGACCATCAGAAGAAAAGGAAGTGGAGAGAGTGATTTGCCTTGAAGTGACAGGAGTGGTGGGAAGAAATTCTTCCCAGTGAGGAGGGGGAGACACTGGCACAGGCTGCCCAGGGAGGTGGTGGATGTTCCCTCCCTGGAGGTGTTGAAGGCCAGGCTGGATGAGGCCTTGAGCAAGCTGGGCTGGTGGGAGGTGTCCCTGCCCATGGCAGGGGGTTGGGACTGGATGGCCTTGAAGGTCCTTTCCCACCCAAGCCATTCTGTGAATCCATGAGACATTCCAGTTCAGCAGAAGGGGCTGTGTGTAGGTCTGGCCCTTCTAGGATACCTTTCCCCCTCTCATCCCAGTGAGCACAGTCCAGCCCCAGAGAGAGGATGGAAGTGCTATAAGTTAAATGTTATTAAGCTTCTCATCCTCTTCTCTCTTCTACAGCAAACTAAATTGTGCCTGATTTCCCAGCCTTAAGGTTCATAGAGTCACAGAATGGTTTGGCTTGGAAGGGACCTTCAAGATCATTAAGGATTTCTCCCTCATCTCCAGTCTCAATCTGCCCTCTTCCAGCTCAAAGCCATTGCCTCTCATCCTGTCACTCCCAGTCCCTTCCCAGCTCTCCTGTAGCCCCTTTGGGGGCTGCTCTAAGGTCTTCTGGAGCCTTCTCTTCTCCAGGCTGAACAGCCCCAACTCTCCCAGCCTGTCCCCACAGGGGAGCTTCTCCAGCCCTCTGATCATCCTCATGGCCTCCTCTGGCCCCTCTCCAGCAGCTCCAGGTCCTTCTTGTGCTGGGGGCCCCAGAGCTGGAGGCAGTGCTGCAGGTGGGGGCTGAGCAGAGCAGAGCAGAGGGGCAGAATCCCCTCCCTGTGCTGCTGCTCTCCCTGCTCTGGCTGCAGCTCAGCACTCAGCTGGCTCTGGGCTGCCAGGGACCACTGCTGGCTCCTGGGGAGTTTGTCAACACCTGACACCCCCAAGGCCTTCTCTTCAGCACTGGGAGCCCAGCCTGGGTTTGTGCTTGGGGTTGCCCCAAGGCTGGGGGAGTGCTTGCATCAGGCTGGTGTCACAGCTGGCTTGGGCCCTTCAGAGATGGAAATGAAGGTTTGGTGCAGGCAGCTGGTCTCAAAAAACCCCCAAACCATTCCTTGGTTTCCATTCTCCTGCCATCTCATGTCACACATCACATACTTGCTCAGAGGCCACTTAGTCCTCATTTGGTTCCCATTTGCAGGCTATTTCTGTAGCCTTTGTCAGCACTTTACAGCAGCCCTCCCTGGCTCCTCATCACTACCAGGTGACTGTGGAATCATCCAACCCATTTGGGCCAGCTGCCCTGGATCTGCTGCTCTTCCTTGCCCAGTTCTAACTTCAGCAGCCTGCTGCAGCTCAAGCCAGACTCTGCTGCCTGATTTTTAAGGGAATTCTTGAATTCTTGTGTTTCTTGAATCGTGGCTTGATTTCATTCCCAAGAATTCCTCCCTAGAGCTCATTTTCCCCTGTCCTTAAGTCTCCAGGTCTGTTGCTGGATGAATCAGGCTGGGAACAGAAGATTTTCTGTGGCATTGCTGGAGCACAGGCACAACAACTGTGGATGGTTGGTTTACTCTGGCTCCTTCTCTGGCTCCTCCTCTGGCTGCTTGCTTTCTTTTCCCCTCCCCCTGGTTTTGAAGGCTTTTGACTATTTGGAAACCCTTCTGGTTCTGGATGGGTTTGGGTTTTGAAGTCAAATCTTCAGAGCCAGCAGGGACAGATGCTGCATTTTCCTCCTGGGTTTGGTATCTGTGGCTCTTCTCCAGGCTGGAGAACCCCAACTCTCTCAGCCAGATCTCTTCACTGAGCAGTGGCATTGACTGGGAGCAGGGGCAGCAAATCATTGCAGATTGTTATCATCCCAACATTGAAAGGAGACAGCATTAAAAGAAACAGAAAGAGAGAACATTTTGCCAACCTAGTTGGGTAACTTGGGGTTATGGAACAGGTATGGCATGGGGAAATCTTAGTTTAAAGACTGGGCCCAGCAAACAAATCCTTTCCCTGCCCAGTGAGATATCAGCCAGGAAGAAACACAAGCAATAAATCATAGAAGCCTAGCAGGGCTTAGGTTGGAAGGCATCTCAGAGATCATCTGCTCCAACCTCTGCTGGGAGCACAGGCTGAGGGAGCTGGGGCTGTACAGCCTGCAGAGGAGAAGGCTCCAGGGGCACCTCAGAACTGCCTGCCAGGACCTGAAGGCATCCTGCAGGAAGGCTGCAGAGAGACTTTTGCTGAGGGGGGCTGGAGCCAGGCCAAGGGGGAATGGTTGGAAGCTGAGGCAGAGCAGGGTTAGAGTGGAGCTGAGGCAGAAGTTGTTGCTTGGGAGGGTGGTGAGAGTGTGGCCCAGGCTGGCCAGGGAGACTGTGGCTGCCTCCTTGCTGGGGGTGTCCAAGGCCAGGTTGGATGAGGCCTTGAGCAGCTGATTCGAGCTGAGAGGTAGATGGCAGGGGGGTTGGAGCAGATGATCTCTGTGCTCCCTTCCAGCCTGAGCCATGGCATGATTCTCTGTTATCCTCCTAGCAGATGCAGGTGGCTGGAAGCCATGACCCCTTCTGTCCCTCACACAGGCTCTGTGGATTTGATTGAGGCTAACATCTACTTCTAGCTGCCAGCAATAACCCCCCCTAGAAACAGCAGGGCTTTGGCACTGGTCTCCTCAAGGCTCAGCATATGTCAGTGTGAGACAGCTCCTGCAACAGGACAATGGCTTTGGAGGTGTTTTGTTGTGCAATGTGTGCACAAGGCATTAAATATTTGAACCATAAAGGGGAGAGGTCTCCAGGTGGGGCCAAAGGGGTGAATTCTAACCCCAAATTCCCCAGCACTGTGTCACAAAGCAGCTTTCTCCCCAGGTGACGTGGATGAAAGGCTCCAGGGAAGGAGCAGTTGAGAGCAAACACATTTCCCACCTCTTGCTCACTGCAGCCTCCCTTTTGCCCTCTCCCTTGGCAATTCTCTTCTCTCTCTCAGCAAGCACTCCCAGGGCTTTGGTCTCCCTCCCCACAGATCACAGGAGGTCAGGGGTTGGAAGGGACCCAAAGAGATCATTGAGTCCAAGCCCCCTGCCAGAGCAGGAGCAGAGAATCCAGCACAGGTCACACAGGAACACATCCAGAGGGGCCTTGAAAGGCTCCAGAGAAGGAGACTCCACAACCTCTCTGGGCAGCCTGCTCCAGGCCTCTGGGACCCTCACAGGGAAGAAGTTCCTCCTCATGTTGAGCTGGAACCTCCTGTGCTGGAGTTTCCATCCATTGCTCCTTGTCCTATCCCAGGGCACAACTGAGCAGAGCCTGTCCCTGTCCCCTCCCTCCTGACCCCCAGCCCTACTGACAGCCATTGATCAGATCCCTCTCAGCCTTCTTCTCTCCAGACTAACCACCCCCAGGGCTCTCAGCCTCTCCTCCCCAGGCAGTGCTGCAGTCCCTTCAGCATCCTTGCAGCCCTCCCTTGGACTCTCTCCAGCAGATCCCTGTCCCTCCTGAGCTGGGCAGCCCAGAGCTGGCTGCAATATTGCAGGTGAGGTCTCAGCAGGGCAGGGCAGAGGGGGAGGAGAAGCTCCCTGGCTCTGCTGGCCACACTCCTCTGACTGCAGCCCAGGAGCTCACCAAGTTCAACATCAACCTGACTCTGCCATGTTCACCACTAAGGAAAATCCCAAGCACCACATCCCTGGAATCCCTCTGCTGTTTCCCTGGACTCCTGCTGCTGTTTCCCTGGAATCCCTCTGCTGTTTCCCTGGACTCCCTCTGCTGTTTCCCTGGAATCCCTCTGCTGTTTCCCTGGACTTCTGCTGCTGTTTCCCTGGAATCCCTCTGCTGTTTCCCTGGACTCCTGCTGCTGTTTCCCTGCAATCCCTCTGCTGTTTCCCTGGACTTCTGCTGCTGTTTCCCTGGAATCCCTCTGCTGTTTCCCTGGAATCCCTCTGCTGTTTCCCTGGACTCCTGCTGCTGTTTCCCTGCAATCCCTCTGCTGTTTCCCTGGAATCCCTCTGCTGTGTCCCTGGAATCCCTCTGCTGTGTCCCTGGAATCCCTCTGCTGTTTCCCTGGACTCCTGCTGCTGTTTCCCTGGAATCCCTCTGCTGTGTCCCTGGAATCCCTCTGCTGTGTCCCTGGAATCCCTCTGCTGTGTCCCTGGACTCCTACTGCTGTGTCCCTGGAATCCCTCTGCTGTGTCCCTGGACTCCTACTGCTGTGTCCCTGGAATCCCTCTGCTGTGTCCCTGGACTCCTGCTGCTGTTTCCCTGGACTCCTGCTGCTGTTTCCCTGGAATCCCTCTGCTGTGTCCCTGGAATCCCTCTGCTGTGTCCCTGGACTCCTACTGCTGTGTCCCTGGAATCCCTCTGCTGTTTCCCTGGACTCCTGCTGCTGTTTCCCTGGACTCCTGCTGCTGTGTCCCTGGAATCCCTCTGCTGTGTCCCTGGACTCCTACTGCTGTGTCCCTGGACTCCTGCTGCTGTGTCCCTGGAATCCCTCTGCTGTGTCCCTGGACTCCTGCTGCTGTGTCCCTGGACTCCTGCTGCTGTGTCCCTGGAATCCCTCTGCTGTGTCCCTGGACTCCTGCTGCTGTGTCCCTGGACTCCTGCTGCTGTGTCCCTGGACTCCTGCTGCTGTGTCCCTGGAATCCCTCTGCTGTGTCCCTGGACTCCTGCTGCTGTGTCCCTGGACTCCTACTGCTGTGTCCCTGGACTCCTGCTGCTGTGTCCCTGGAATCCCTCTGCTGTGTCCCTGGACTCCTGCTGCTGTGTCCCTGGAATCCCTCTGCTGTGTCCCTGGACTCCTACTGCTGTGTCCCTGGAATCCCTCTGCTGTGTCCCTGGACTCCTACTGCTGTGTCCCTGGAATCCCTCTGCTGTGTCCCTGGACTCCTGCTGCTGTGTCCCTGGAATCCCTCTGCTGTGTCCCTGGACTCCTACTGCTGTGTCCCTGGAATCCCTCTGCTGTGTCCCTGGACTCCTACTGCTGTGTCCCTGGAATCCCTCTGCTGTTTCCCTGGACTCCTGCTGCTGTTTCCCTGGACTCCTGCTGCTGTGTCCCTGGAATCCCTCTGCTGTGTCCCTGGACTCCTACTGCTGTGTCCCTGGACTCCTGCTGCTGTGTCCCTGGAATCCCTCTGCTGTGTCCCTGGACTCCTGCTGCTGTGTCCCTGGACTCCTGCTGCTGTGTCCCTGGAATCCCTCTGCTGTGTCCCTGGACTCCTGCTGCTGTGTCCCTGGACTCCTGCTGCTGTGTCCCTGGACTCCTGCTGCTGTGTCCCTGGAATCCCTCTGCTGTGTCCCTGGACTCCTACTGCTGTGTCCCTGGACTCCTGCTGCTGTGTCCCTGGACTCCTGCTGCTGTGTCCCTGGACTCCTGCTGCTGTGTCCCTGGAATCCCTCTGCTGTGTCCCTGGACTCCTTTGCTGTTTGCCAAATGCAACCTGCTCTAGTGGCAGATGTGCCTGCTGACTGCAGGGGCATTGGACAAGATGAGTTTGACAGGTCCCAGCTGAGGGAGCTGGGGGGGTGTAGTCTGGAGAAGAGGAGGCTGAGGGGAGACCTCATTGCTCTCCAACTGCCTGGGAGGAGGTTGAAGCCAGGTGGGGGTTGGTCTCTTCTCCCAAGTAACAAGAAATAGGACAAGAGGAAATAGCCTCAAGGTGCCCCAGGGGAAGTCTAGGCTGGACAGCAGGACATGAGGAACAATTTCTTCCCCAAGAGGGTGGTGAAGGCCTGGCCGAGGCTGCCCAGGGCAGTGGTGGAGTCCCCATCCCTGGAGAGCTTTCAAAGCTGTGGAGCTGTGGTGCTGAGGCCATGGTTTAGTGCTGACCTGGCAGTGCTGGGTTAAGGGTTGGACTGGGCTGATCCTAAAGGCCTGTTCCAACCAAACCAATTCAGTGACTCTCTGACTATTTTTGCTCTCCTTCTGGCCTCTAATGAGCAACTTCAGATACCAGCAGTGAATGCAGCACTTGAGAAGGAGCTGGGTGTATTTATTTTAGGCATAAACCCTGGCTTCTTAACAAGGCACTTCAAGTGGAGGAGGTCTGAGGTGAACCCCTGCCTTCTGAAGGCAGCTATTGATCCTGAGAGGAAATGCCTGGAGAGCCCAGGGAAGGAGTCAGCAGCACCTGCTGTAACCCCAGACAGGCTGCTGGCAGCGGCCAGCTGAGAGCTGCTGCTGGCTGGGGGCTGGAGCAGACAGTTCCTTAGGCTAACAGTGAAGGGGCCTGAACATTGAAGAAGGTCTCATGGTGTCACATCATCCAAGTAGAAGCTTCAGAGGAGGCACAGGAGGGAACAGAAATCTTCTCAGGTGGAAATAAGGAAAAACTTCATCACTTGGAGGCTGCTGGAGCCCCCCTCAAGAGGCTGGGGCCAGGCTCTGCTCAGTGGTGCCCAGGGCCAGCACAAGGGGCAGTGGGCACAAAGTGGACCCCAGGAGGTTCCATGTGAACAGGAGAGAAAGTTGTTTGGTGTGAGGGTGCTGGGGGCCTGGAGCAGGCTGCCCAGAGAGGTTGTGGAGTCTCCTCTGGAGAGCCTCCAGCATCCCTTGGCCACTGTGCTCCTGAGCAAGCTGCTGTGGGTGCCCTGCTTCAGCAGGGGGATTGGATGGAATGGAATGGAATGGAATAGTATGGAATGGAATGGAATGGAATGGAATGGAATGGAATGGAATGGAATGGAATAGAATAGAATAGAATGGAATAGAATAGAATGGAATGGAATGGAATAGAATGGAATGGAATGGAATAGAATAGAATGGAATAGAATTGAATTAACCAGGTTGGAAGAGCCCTTTGAGATCATCAAGGCCAACCTATCACCCAGGATCCACTAAACCATGGCATCTCCAGAGGTCCCTTCCAACCCCACCATGCTTGGAGTCTGGGATTCCTCAGGTTTACCACTGCCTTTTCTCACTTGGCTGAGAGATGCTGAGCACCACCAGCAGCCCCTCAGGTTGGAGCAGAGGAGCATCTGAGCTGCTGTTTGGGAGCTGGAGTTTTGTGTGGCTTATCCTAAGACAACAACATTGATGGTAAAGCACTCCTGGGGGCCAACACAGAGGCTGCCCAGGGAGGTTGTGGATTCCCCATTCCCTGGGGGTGTTCAAGGCCAGGCTGGATGAGGCCTTGAGAGCAAGCTGGGCTGGTGGGAGGTGCCCCTGCCCATGGTAGGGGGTTAAAACCAGGTCTGTTTGCTGAGTACCCAGAGCACAGGGGAATGAGGGAAGCCTTGTGACAGCACAGAGATCCTCTTGCAGCTTCCACACGTGGTGCTGTGCCAGCAGGACCCCTCACTGCTGGGTGGTGCCTATTTCCTCACAGCCTCCCCTCTGCCTGAACCCCAAGCCAGTTGCTGTGGACATCAAGACTCATAGATCATAGAATGGGTTGGACTGGAAGGCACCTCAAAGATCATCCAGCTCCAGTCCCCTGCCATGGGCAGGGACACCTCCCACCAGCCCAGCTTGCTCAAGGCCTCATCCAGCCTGGCCTTGAACCCCTTCAGGGAGGGGGCACCCATGACCTCCCTGGGCAACCTGTGCCAGTGTCTCCCCACCCTCACTGGAAAGAATTTCTTCTTAATCTCCAGCCTAAATCTCCACTCCTTCACCTTCAATCCATTGCCCCTTATCCTGTCACTCCCAGCCACTGCAACGATTTCCTCCCCAGCTCTCCTGCAGCCTCCTTCAGGTACTGGAAGGCTGCTCTGAGGTCTCCCTGGAGCCTTCTCTTCTCCAGGCTGAGCCACAATGATGGTGGCCCGGGTCTGAGCATGACCATGGGTGGAGCCCTCAGCCCAGTGTCCCTCACAGCCCCCAGGGAGCCAATTATCCCATTTGGAGCTCGTTTATTTGCCTGGCTTCCTCGAAGACATGTGCCAGGAGCTGTGATTCATCCCCCAGTTCTTCCCAGTCCCCTGGGACCTGTGAAAGGTTTCTTAGCAGTGCTGTGTTTCTTTTCCACTTCCTGGAAGCACTTGGTGTTTGGGGCAGGTTGCTGGGCTACCCTCTGCTGCTGGACACCTTCCATGGCCACACCACAGCCAGGGCTGGCTGCTGAAATGTTATCTCCTGGGTGTGACCTTACCTCCCTGAAAGCCCCAGGCCTCTGGGTCTGGAGGAAGATGGCTTTTCCAAAGGGGGCACACAAGGGGTGAGGCTGGCTGTGGGAAGCCCTCCCAGGGAATAAAGGCTGGGAATGTGCTGAGAGCAGGCTAAGGAGCGCACACAAAACTGGGTGCTTGCTGCTTCAGCAGGAAGTGCAGTGGGGAGGGAGGCAGGGCTAGGGAAAACCAGGCTGGAGGCTGAGATGATGCTGGGACAGTGAGAGGTGGAGGAGGAGAGTCCTTTATGGAAGGACTTCCAAAGAGTCCCACCTCCCTGGAGGTGTTCAAGGCCAGGCTGGATGAGGCCTTGAGCAAGCTGGGCTGGTGGGAGGTGTCCCTGCCCATGGCAGGGGGGTGGAACTGGAGGGTGCTGTCTCCTCTCTGAGAGCAGCCCTGTGCCTGCAGCTTGGCTGCAAGAGAAGGCAGCAGAGGTGCTTGGGGGGTGCTGGTGCCACCCCTTCTCCACAGCACAGAGCTCCAGATGAAGGGAAAGCAAGCCTTCAGAGAAGAGCTCACCTCACCCAGATGCCTGTTGGGGCAGCTTGTGAGCATCCCCTTTTGTCCCTTGAGCATCCCTGGTGTTCCTCATCAGCCTAGAAGGGATCAGTTAATAGATCCATAGAATGGGTTGGGTTGGAAGGGACCTTCAAGATCATCCAGTTCCAAGCCCATGCCATGGGCAGGGACACCTCCCACCAGCCCAGGCTGCTCAAGGCCTCATCCAGCCTGGCCTTGAACCCCTCCAGGGAGGGGGCAGCCATGACCTCCCTGGGCAGCCTGTGCCAGAGTCTCCCCAGCCTCACTGTCAAGAATTTCTTCCTAATCTCCACCTCTCCCAAGCTGCTGGGATTCCTTCTCTTATCTGGAAAGCAAATGCAGATTGTTTTTCCTCCTGGCAAGCTGAGCAGCCAGTGGGAGGTATCTGCAGTGGGATCTGCAACCACAAAGCATTTAGAGAAAAGAGAAGGCAGTGAGCTGCCCTGATGCTTGGATCTCAAATCTCTCCCATCTGAGGACACATGCCAAGCATCCTGCTTCAGTAAACCAAGAGGGAAAGTAAAATGGAAAGAGAAAAGTGAGCTGAGGAAAGGGAACAGATAAAACTCCTGCTCTGGAGGAGGATGCCAAGTGCAAACATTCCCCCCCTGGCCCCTGGAGGTGAGCTGGAGTGCTTGCTTCCTTTGGCAAAGGGATGAAATCACACTTCTCCAGGCTAAACAGCAAGAGCTTTGGGGCAGACCTGGGCTTGGAGCTCTCCAGTTCATGCCCTGCTCTCCAACTGGCATCTAACCCCCTGGGGAACATGAGCTGGCTCCTAACCTCTGTGGGGAATGTGGCCCTCAGAGCCCTTCCAAGCCCTGGTGGCAACTCTGTTATTTTAGTTGGCTTTTCTGTGCTGCATGGGAGGCAGAAAGAGCAGAAACAAACACTCAGTGCTTTGGTAACTTCTTCAACTCTGATTATTTGGGGGAATTCAAGTCAGTGCATTCACAGGAGGGCTGGAACAAGGCATCTAAACCCTGCTCTGCTTTCATGCTCCTTGTGGCCAAGAAGGCCAAGGTCTCCTGGGGGGCAGCATGAAGAGTGTGGCCAGCAGGTCAAGGGAGGTTCTCTTCCCACTCTACTCTGCCCCAGTGAGGTCACAGCTGGAGTGCTGGGCCCAGTTCAGCTCCCCCCAGTTCAAGAGAGACAGGGAACTGCTGGAGGGAGTCCAGAAGAGAGTCTCCAAAGCTGCTGAGGGGCCTGGAGCAGCTCTGTGAGGAGCAAAGGCTGAGAGCCCTGGGGCTGAGAGCCTGCAGAAGAGACCTCAAAGACCATCCAGTTCCAACCCCCTGCCAGGGGCAGGGACATCTCCCACCAGCCCAGCTGGCTCAAGGCCTCATCCAGCCTGGCCTTGAACCCCTCCAGGCAGGGGGCATCCACAGCCTCCCTGGGCAACCTGTGCCAGTCTCTCCCCAGCCTCACTCACTGGAAAGCATTTCTTCCTAGTCTCCAGTCTCAATCTGCCCTCCTCAAGCTTCAATCCATTCCCTCTCATCCTGGCACTACAACTCCTTGTAAAGTCCCTTCCTGGCTTTCTTGTAGGCCCCCTTCAGGTACTGGAAGGCTGCTCTAAGGTCTCCCCAATATTTCTAAGTTCCTGTCAGTGACCTTAAACCACCCTGACCTCAGCCTTGCTGGCTGGGAATCCCTTCATGAGGTGAGGACTGTGTTATTCTGAAGCTCTCTGTGTCCTTGCCTTGCACACACACTGCTCCAGACATGTTTAATTTCTGTAAACAGTTGGAAGGAAGGCTGAAGGAGATCTTTCCCCCCTTCCCCCCCCAAAAAAAAACCTCTCTGAGAGCAAAGATCTTGTCCTGAGGAACCTCCTGAGGTTGGAAAGGATGCTCTGCCAAAGAAAACATTCCCTCCACTCTCAGCTGAGTCAGACACCAAACCTCAGGGCTCCTTTTTCTAAGAGCACTCAGCAGGAAAGATTAATCTTAGATTAATCTTAATCCCCAAAGCTCATTCAAACCTCTGGCTGCTCCATAAGGAAATGGGGAGCCAGGGGCTGCCTCTGCAGCCCAACTGCTCAGGTCATGTGTAAAACACTACCCAAAGGCAGTGTAAGAGAGTCAGCAGTGTGTGACACACTGTGCCTCTGGACCGGGCACTGGGGAGGTCACACCTCAAATCCTGGGGTCAGTTCTGGGGCCCTCCCTCCAAGAAGGACATTGAGGAGCTGGGGCAGGGCCAGAGAGGGGCAACAAAGCTGGGGAAGGGTCTGGAGAACAGGGCTGGGGAGGAGCAGCTGAAGGAGCTGGGGGTGTTCAGGCTGGAGAAAAGGAGGCTGAGGGGAGACCTCATTGCTCTCTACAGCTCCCTGAGAGGAGGCTGGAGCCAGGTTGGGGTTGGTCTCTTCTCCCAAGGAACAAGTGACAGAAAGAGATGCAATGGCTGTAAGTTGCCCCAGGGGAGGTTTATGTTGTGCATGAGGAACAATTTCTTCCCCAGAAGGGTTGCCAAGGCCTGTCCCAGGCTGCCCAGGGCAGTAGTGGAGTCCCCATGCCTGGAGGGGTTTCAAAGCTCTGAAGCTGTGGTGCTGAGGGCCATGGTTTGGTGGTGAGCTGGCAGTGAGGGGTTAAGGGTTGCACTGGATGATACTAGAGGTCTTTTCACCCCTTCACCATTCTGTGGTTCCATATTCCTGTGGCTGTCAGCACAGTGCCAGTGTGTGCTAAGAGTGCCAAGCTTTAAACAGCTCCAGGTTCCATCAGGGAACAAGGCTAAGTGCCTGAGAGACACTAGGCCATTACCAGGAGAGTCCCCCATGGGAAAGACTCATTCTCCTGACATTCCCACACTTTGGAACCTCCACTGCTTCTTCCAGAGGGATGCACCTGAAACAGTTTGCAACCAAGCCCAGCAACGTGGGAAGGAAGCTTTGGTGTGGCCTACGGTGCCCAGCGGTTGGTGTGACACACCAGCACGGCTTGCTGCCTGGGAATGGAGGAAGTTCACACCCTTGACAAGGACTCTGCTCCCCTCCCTCTGGCTGAAGACCAAGGGAAAGCTCTTTGGCACCAGGGCTGCAGTGTTCATTCTTTTGAGATGAAAGCATAGAGACAGGAATGGATTCAATTCAGGAAAGATGTCCTGAGAAGGGCAGCGAGGCTGGGGAGGGGTCTGGAGCACAGCCCCATGAGGAGAGGCTGAGGGAGCTGGGGTTGCTTAGCCTGCAGAAGAGGAGGCTCAGGGGAGACCTTCTTGCTCTCCACAACTCCCTGAAGGGAGGTTGGACCCAGCTGGGGGTTGGTCTCTTCTGCCAGGCAACCAGCACCAGAACAAGAGGACACAGTCTCAAGCTGTGCCAGGGGAGGTTTAGGCTGATGTTAGGAAGAAATTCTTCCCAGACAGAGAGATTTGCCATGGGAATGTGCTGCCCAGGGAGGTGGTGGAGACACCATCCCTGGAGATGTTCAGGAGGGTTTTGGATGTGGCACTTAGTGCCATGGTCTAGTTGATTGGATAGGGTTGGGGGATCAGTGGGACTTGGTGATCTTGGAGGTCTCTTCCAACCTGGCTGATTCTGTGATTCTGTGGATGGGAGAAAGAAGCCATTTCCCACCAACTCCATCACAGGTCTCACAGCCTGCCCTCACCAAGCCTGTAAATACAGCATGGGAGGAGATCACCACAGAGACTGCATTCTCCTCTTCACCTGAGGTCTATTCCTACCACCCAGCAACTTGGCTCTCAGGCTGTCATACATACCAAGTACCCCACAAGAACTTCTCCTTTCTAACCAGAGCAGAAAGCCTCCTGGTGTCCCCACCTAGCTCTGTGTCTCTCTACTTCAGTTACTCAGATTCCTAAAGCAGATCTCCTCTCAAACTCCTTTTTCCCTGCCCTCAAGGGTGAACATTTTGTGCACATCAAGCAGTTCTCAGGCATTTCCTCTAGCCTCAAGTCACTGAACTTGTCTGGAGAGGTTCCAAGGCGTGGGTAAGGTGGGTTGGTTTCCCTTCCTTCTCTCTCCAGGCTGCAGCCCAGAGCTGAGCAGAACTTTGCAAGCAAAGAGCTTGGTTCAGCAGCACCACTGCTGCTTGAACTCTGTGATCCTTTGCTGCCACAGCTGATCTTTCCTTTCCTTCCAAGTGGAGCCTCTCATCTTCGTGCAGTTATTTCCACTCTCGACCTGTGAGTGCATGAGTGTCCCTGCTGACTGCAAGGTGGCCTTTGAGGGGCCCTTCCAACCCAGTGCCATCTCATCTCCACCAGCAACCCAGTGCCAGTGTCATCTCTTCCACTGAACAACCTTCTACATGAGGTCCTACTTCAGCCTGCTGCAGAGCATGAGCTCTTCCCTGACAACGGCCTGACACCTCTGCCTGAACCTCCACGCACTCTTAGCCAGCAATTGTTATTCCAGGAGACATCCTGCCTTCAGCTCTGAGTTTCCTGGTTTATGATCACTTCACAGAATCACAGAACCACAGAGCCATTCAGGCTGGAGCAGAGCCTCAGCATCACCAAGTCCAACCCAGAGCCCTACTCTGCAAGGCTCACCCCTAAACCAGAGCCCCAAGTGCCCCATCCAAATCACTGTTAAACACAGCCAGGCTTGGGGACTCCACCACCTCCCTGGGCAGCACATTCCAAGCCCTGACCACTCTTGATGGGAAAAATTCCTTCCTACTGTCCAGCCTAAACCTCCCCAGGCACAGCTTGAGGCCATTCCCTCTTGTTCTGTCACTAATTGCCTGTGAGCAGAGACCAGCAGCAGCCTCTCCACAACCTCCTTTCAGGGAGCTGTGGACAGCCAGGAGGTCTCCCCTCAGCCTCCTCTGTTTCACACTAACCATCCCCAGCTCCTTCAGTCTCTCTCCATCAGATTTCTTCTCCAGGCCCTTCCCAGCTTCCTTGCCCTGCTCTGCCCTGGCTCCAGCACCTCTACATCGCTCTGCTATTGAGGTGCCCAAAACTGGAGCCAGCACTCGAGGTGTGGCCTGACCAGAGCTGGGTCCCAGGGGACAATCTGCTCCCTGCTGCTGCTTCCTCTTTGCTCCAGCATTTATATGAATTCTTCTTCTAGAATGAATTTTAGAGTCCCAGACTGGTGTGGGTGGGAAGGGACCTCTCAAGGTCATTGAGTCCAACCCAGCTGCAGTCAGTCAGCAGGGACATCTGCAGCTAGGCCTAGAAAGTTACTGGGTGGTATGACAGTGGTCTTCTGCAATAGCTGGGCTGGCTAGCTGGGACAAAGGCTACATTGGTCTTCTGTACACAAGCTTGGCTAGATATAATTTTGCTCTCCAAAGGCAGGTGAAGAGAACTGAAATGGGAGAACTATGAAATGTATAGTCAGGAACAGATGGGGTGACTGGGAACAGAGAAGCTTCTCTTCCTGGCCACATCTGGAGTACTGAGTCCAGTTCTGGGTTCCCCAGTTCAAGAGACACAGGGAACTGCTGGAAAAGATCCAGAAGAGAGAGTCTCCAAAGCTGCTGAGGGGCCTGGAGCAGCTCTGTGAGGAGCAAAGGCTGAGAGCCCTGGGGCTGAGAGCCTGGAGAAGAGCAGCCCCAGAGGGCAGCTGAGCAATGCTCAGCAAGGGCTAAAGGAGCTGTGGGAAGCAAGAGGCTGGGGCCAGGCTCTGCTCAGTGGTGCCCAGGGACAGGACAAGAGGCAGTGGGCACAAACTGGAACACAGGAGGAGAAAGTTGTTTGGTGTGAGGGTGCTGGAGGCCTGAAGCAGGCTGCCCATGGAGGCTGTGGAGTCTCCTGGTGTGCAGAGCTTCCACCCACCCCACCACGGGCATTGTGCTGCTGGGCAAGCTCCTGTGGGTGCCCTGTTTTAGCAGGGGGTTGGATTGGATATCTCCAGAGGTCCCTTCCAACCCTCACCATGCTGGGGTGCTGTGTGATCTGTGTATGTAAACGAACTCCCTTCTGCTAGGAAATCGGAGCTGATCTGCATGGCCACACTTTACCCTTGAGCTCCCTCAAGTGACCACGAAGCCATCACATTCCTCACACCCCTGTGTTTGCAAGGACGCCTTGGAGCTTCTGATGGTGATTTTAACACCAGCTATAACAAAGTGAAAGAGTTTCCCTGGTTTCTGATGATTGGAGGCTGAACTAGATGACCTCTAAAGGCCTCTCTGAACCCAAACCATTCCAATTTCAAGGAATCTCGACCAGCTTAGGGGACATCTGACAATGGGACCCCTGAATTTCCTGCCATAGTTCTCCTTTGGCACAGACAGATCAGTTAAAAGGCACTGACTGAGTGAAACCCAACCATTTTAGTTGAGCTCCCAGCAGATGAGCTACAAGCAGCATATTTTGTCATGGTGTTTTGGGTTTCTTCAAGTGTTTCTGCTCAAATTAATGACAGAGGAGCTGGAAAGTGGGCAAAACTCAACACTTGGTTCTACCTGCAATGCTGGGCACAAAGGTGGCTTGACAAAGAGTCCATGTCCAGGTGGAGGCCAGTGACAAGAGGAGTCCCTCAGGGATCAGTACTGGGACCAGTCTTGTTTAACATCTCTGTTGGTGACATGGAGCATTGAGGCTCCCTCAGCACCAAGCTGTGTGGTGCAGCTGACAGCTGGAGGGAAGGGATCCATCCAGAGGGACCTGGACAGGCTGCAGAGCTGGGCCCAAGCCAACCACATGCAGTTCAACAAGACCAAGGGCAGGGTCCTGCAGCTGGCTCAGGGCAATCCCAGGCACTGATACAGGCTGGGCAGGGACTGGCAGGAGAGCAGCCCTCAAGAAAAGGCCTTGGGGGTGCTGGGGGAGGAGAAGCTCAAGAGGAGCCAGCAGTCAGCACTTGCAGCCCAGAGAGCCAAGCAGAGCCTGGGCTGCAGCAAGAGAAGTGTGGCCAGCAGGGCCAGGGAGGGGATTCTGCCCCTCTGCTCCACTCTGCTGAGACCACAGCTGCAGCTCTGGGGCCAGTTCTGGAGCCTCTGTGCCAGGAAGGCTCTGGAGGGGCTGGAAGGTGTCCAGAGAAGGGCCACGAGGAGGAGCAGAGGGCTGGAGCTGCTCTGCTCTGGAGACAGCCTGAGAGAGTTGGGGTTGTGCAGGCTGGAGAAGACTCTGAGGAGACCTTCTTGTGGCCTTCCAGGATCTGCAGGGTGCTCCAAGAAAGCTGGGGAGGGACTTTTGAGGGTGTCAGGGAGGGATAGGACTGGGGGGGGATGGAGCAAACTAGAAGTGGGGAGATTGAGATTGGCTGTTAGGAAGAAGTTGTTGCCCATGAGGGTGGTGAGAGCCTGGCACAGGCTGCCCAGGGAGGTGGTGGAAGCCTCCTGCCTGGAGGTGTTTGCAGCCAGGCTGGAGGTGGCTGTGAGCAACCTGCTGTGGTGTGAGGTGTCCCTGCCCATGGCAGGGGGCTTGGAGCTGGCTGAGCCTTAAGGTCCCTTCCAAGCCTGACAGTTCTGTGACTCTATGATTTTCAAATCACCAGTGCTCTCAGCAGGTCAGCCTAGGGGTCTTTAAGGATTTATTTATGGGGTTTTGGCCACTATTTCATTTTTTGCTTACTCCAGAAGCCTCATTAGTTGTAGTGTCTTATACTGGGGATTTTACAGCTTGTTTTAGTGACCTCCTCCTTTCTCCCTGATGTGGAAGGTTTGAGGGAAGCCTGTTTGGCAGAATGGCACTGGGCAGAGTGGAAAGCTGTCTGGAGGAAAAGGAGCTGGGGGTTGTTGCTTGCCAGCCAGCTGGAGATGAGCTGATGTGTGCAGAGGTGGCCAAGGTGGCCACCAGCATCCTGGCCTGCATCACAATGGTGTGGCCAGAGGGAGCAGCACAGGGATTGGTCCCTGCCAGGCACCCTGAGTCCTGGCTTCCGTTCTGGGACCCTTACTCCAAGAAGGACATTGAGAGGCTGGAGCAGGTCCAGAGAGGGCAACCAAGGTGGGGAAGGGTCTGGAGAGCAGGGCTGGGGAGGAGCAGCTGAGGGCGCTGGGGGTGTTTAGTTTGGAGGAGGCTGAGAGGAGACCACCTGGCTCTCCACAGCATCCTGAAAGGAGGCCGGGGCCGGGTGGGGATCGTCTTCTCTCAAAGAAGAAAGTGATAGAATGAGATGCCAGGGCTGAGTTCCCCCAGGGGAGCTTTATGTTGTGCATGAGGAACAACTTCTTCCCCATGAGGGCTGTCAAGGCGTGGCGCAGGCCGCCCAGGACAGCAGCGCAGTCCCCATGGCTGGAGGGGTTTCACATCCACCCGGAGGCGGCGCTGAGGCGGAGGGAGGCGCTGAGGGAGGCGGCGCTGAGGGAGGCGGTGCTGAGGCGGAGGGAGGCGCTGAGGGAGGCGGTGCTGAGGCGGAGGGAGGCGCTGAGGGAGGCGGTGCTGAGGGAGGCGGTGCTGAGGGAGGCGGTGCTAAGGTGGAGGGAGGTGCTGAGGGAGGCGGTGCTGAGGCGGAGGGAGGCGCTGAGGGAGGCGGTGCTGAGGGAGGCGGTGCTGAGGGAGGCGGTGCTAAGGTGGAGGGAGGTGCTGAGGGAGGCGGTGCTGAGGCGGAGGGAGGCGCTGAGGGAGGCGGCGCTGAGGAGGGCGGTGCTGAGAGAGGGCGGTGCTGAGAGAGGGCGGTGCTGAGAGAGGGCGGTGCTGAGGCGGAAGGAGGCGGTGCTGAGGAGGGAGGTGCTGAGGGGAGCGGTGCTGAGGGGGGCGGTGCTGAGGGAGGGCGGTGCTGAGGGAGGGCGGTGCTGAGGGAGGCGGTGAGGGAGGGAGGCGGTGAGGGAGGGCGGCGCTGAGGGGGGCGGCGCTGAGGGGGGCGGCGCTGAGGGGGGCGGCGCTGAGGGGGGCGGTGCTGAGGGAGGGCGGCGCTGAGGGAGGCGGTGAGGGAGGGAGGCGGTGAGGGGGGCGGCGCTGAGGGGGGCGGCGCTGAGGGGGGCGGCGCTGAGGGGGGCGGCGCTGAGGGAGGGCGGCGCTGAGGGAGGCGGTGAGGGAGGGAGGCGGTGAGGGGGGCGGCGCTGAGGGGGGCGGCGCTGAGGGGGGCGGCGCTGAGGGGGGCGGCGCTGAGGGGGGCGGCGCTGAGGGGGGCGGCGCTGAGGGGGGCGGCGCTGAGGGGGGCGGCGCTGAGGGGGGCGGCGCTGAGGGGGGCGGCGCTGAGGGGGGCGGCGCTGAGGGGGGCGGCGCTGAGGGGGGCGGCGCTGAGGGGGGCGGCGCAGGGGCGAGCTGTCGCTGCTGGGCTCAGGGTTTGAGCTGCGGTCAGGAAGGCCCCTTCCGGACACGCAGCGTCCGGGGCTCCCCCGCCGGGGGACTGCTCACGTGACGCGGCGCGGTCACGCGGGGCCCGGCACGTGACGCGCCGGCCATGGCGGAGGAGCAGCGCGCGCTGCTGGGCGCCGGCGGCGGCGGGGAGGGCAGCGGGGAGGGCAGCGGGGATGGCGGCAGCCCGCCCCGGCCCCTCCGCACCCTGCCCGCCCTCTGCGACCCGCGCCGCCTGCCGCACCGCCTCCTCGTCCTCACCCTCATGTGCTTCCTGGGCTTCGGTGGGTGCCGGGGGCGGCCGGGGCGGGAACGGCGGGGCGCCGGCGGCAGCGCTCTGAGGCTTCCCATTCTCCTTGCAGGCAGCTACTTCTGCTACGACAACCCGGCGGCGCTCCAGACGCAGGTGCAGCGGGTGAGTAGCCGCTCCCTGCCGCTGGCCTGGGAACGGGCCCGGGCGGAGGCGCAGGCTGCGGGGGGTCGGGAGGGACCCGCAGAGGTGGCCGAGCCCCCGCAGGCAGCAGGGGCCCCTCCAGCGAGAGCAGGTTGCGGAGGGCTGCGCTGAGTCTGCTCTTGAATGAGGCCTCAGCCGCAGCCCTGGGCAGCCTGCTCCAGTGCCTCCCCACCCTCACTGCGCAGACTTCCTCCTGCTGTCCCGCCTGGCTCTGCCCTGCTCCAGCTCCAAACCACTGCCCCTTGTCCTGTCCCCGCAGCCCCTTCTGAACAGTCCCTCCCCAGCCTGCCTGGAGGTCCCCTTCAGGTACTGAAATGTAGTTGCAAGGTCTCCCTGGAACCTTCTCTTCTCCAGACTGAACACGTCCAATTTTTTTCAGCCTGTCTTCAAGGCAGAGGCTCTCCAGCCCTCTGATCATCTTTGTGGCCTCCTCTGGACCTGCTCCAGCAGGTCCATGTCCTCCTTCTATTGGAGGCCCCATATCTGGACACAGTAGGTCTCAGCAGAGCACATATGAGGGAGGTGTGGGCAGTTTCCAGGTCAGAAAGTGTCCTTGTGGGTAAGAAGTCCCTGGAATTACCTGAGAACTAACTACTCTTCTCAATCCCTCCCTTTCCTTGCGTAGGATATGAAGATGAACACAGCCCAGTTCATGACACTTTATGCCTGGTACTCCTGGCCCAACGTGGTCCTCTGCTTCTTTGGAGGTTTTCTGATAGACAGAGTGTTTGGGATACGGTAGGTGTGATGGTGGTGTTGCTCCTCTTCACCCCCTGGTGGACTTAAATGTTCTGTTAGTGCCCCTCATGACAGACTGAAAGTGCATCTGAGGCTTTACTTTTTTTTCCCCCCACATGATCTAGGAGCTTCCAGGTAAATAAAGGAAGTTCTTTCCCTTTATGGCTTAAATAAAAGCACTTCAGGATTGCCAGCCTGTACCACCTTCCAATAAGGAAGTTTTCAAGCTGCAGTATTTCCTACAGAGCCCTCTTCACAGTATCACCGAGGTTGGAAGAGACCTCAAAGATCAGCCAGTCCAACCTGGCACCACAGACCTCATGACTAGACCATGGCACCAAGTGCCACATCCAATCCCCTCTTGAACACCTCCAGGGATGGGGACTCCACCACCTCCCTGGGCAGCACATTCCAATGACAAATGACTCTCTATGTGAAGAACTTTCTCCTCACCTTGAGCCTAAACCTCCCCTGGCACAGCTTGAGACTGTGTCCTCTTGTTCTGGTGCTGGGTGCCTGGGAGAAGAGCCCAACCCCCACCTGGCTACAGCCTCCCTTCAGGGAGTTGCAGAGAGCAAGAAGGTCACCCCTGAGCCTCCAGGCTAAGCAACCCCAGCTCCCTCAGCCTCTCCTCACAGGGCTGTGCTCAAGGCCTCTCCCCAGCCTCATTGCCCTTCTCTGGACACCTTCAAGTCTCTCAATGTCCTTCTTAAACTGAGGAGCCCAGAACTGGACACAGGACTCAAGGTGTGGCCTAACCAGTGCTGAGCACAGGGCACAATGACTTCCCTGCTCCTGCTGGCCACACTATTCCTAATACAGGCCAGGATGCCCTGGGTACACTGCTGGCTTGTGTTTAGGCAGCTGTCAACCAGTACCCCCAGGTCCCTCTCTGTTTGGCAGCTCTCAGCCCCTCTGACCCCAGCCTGTAGCTCTGCATGGGGTTGCTGTGGCCATAGTGCAGCCCCTGGCACTTGGCCTTGTTGAATGCCATCCTGTTGGCCTCTGCCCATCTGTCCAGTCGGTCAAGGTCCCTCTGCAGAGCCCTTCTGCCCTCTAACTGACCAACTCCTGCCCCCAGCTTGGTGTCATCTGCAAACTTGCTGATGACTGACTCAACCCCCTCATCCAGATCATCAATGAAGATGTTAAAGAGCATGAGGCCCAGCACTGATCCCTGGGGTACACCACTGGTGCCTGGCTGCCAGCTGGCTGTGGCACCATTCACCACCACTCTCTGGGCTCAGCCTCCAGCCAGTTCCTAACCCAGCACAGTGTTGCTGTCCAAGCCACGAGCTGACAGCTTAGCCAGCATGTTAGCCTCCCCTGGTTGCATGTTTGCCTCCCCTGGTTTCCTTGCTGTGCCTCTGAAACAATCTTTTTGTAAGAAGGGAGAGATTCTGCCTCTGCAGTGAGTGATTTTGTTTGTCTTACAGGTTGGGCACAATAATATTTAGCATCTTTGTTTGTGTTGGCCAGGTAAGTGCACAGGGGAGAGGGAAAGAGGGTATGCCTGAAGCTTCTCTGCTTGAGGGGGGGAGAGAAGCCCAGATGGCTTCTCACATCATAGTGATTGTTTCAGGTGGGAGTGGGCAGGTGAAAGGAACAGAGATGAGGGAACTGTGAGTTGTATTGGGGTGGTTAGGAACAGATGAGGCAACTGGGACAGAGGTTGTCAGGAGGTGTTGGGTGACAGGTTGGACTTGATGATCTTTGAGGTCTTTTCCAACCTTACTGAGTCTGTGATCTTCTCCTCCCTGCTCTGGCCCAGAGAAGCTCTAGCCGGAGTCCTGGGCCCAGGTCTGGGCTCCCTGCTTCAGGAGAGACAGAGAACTACTGGGTATAAAGCTGCTGAGGGGCCTGGAGCAGCTCTGTGAGGAGCCCTGGGGCTGTTGAGCCTGGAGAAGAGCAGCCCCAGAGGGCAGCTGAGCAATGCTCAGCAAGAGACAAAGGAGCTATGGGGGGCAAGAGGCTGGGGCCAGGCTCTGCTCAGTGGTGCCCAGGGACAGGCCAAGGGGCAGTGGGCACAAAGTGGAGCCCAGGAGGTTCCATGTGAAGAGGAGGAGAAAGTTGTTTGGTGTGAGGGTGCTGGAGGCCTGGAGCAGGCTGCCCAGAGAGGTTGTGGAGTCTCCTGGTGTGGAGAGCTTCCAACCCCCCCTGGGCATTGTGCTGCTGGGCAAGCTGCTGGGGGTGCCCTGCTGGAGCAGGGGGTTGGACTGGGTGATCTCCAGGGGCCCCTTCCAACTCCCACCATGCTGGGATGTTGTCATGAGTGAAGCAGACATGCAAAGGAACCAAAATGTTTTCCCTGTTTAATGTAGGTGCATTTGGGTAGGGCCTGATGATAAAGGTGGAGCATGGCTTGAGAGTCTCTAGAAGTGTTTGCTGAGTGCAGTCTCAAGGATGAGAGCTGAGTTGGGTAATTAAAAGGCTGATGGCTAAGGCAAAAAGCTGGGAGCAGGAGGCAGGTGTGACATATTCAGGTCTGGGAAGGGGAAGAGTCCTGTTGTTTCAATTTGGGGATGCTTCTGGTTTGCTCCATACTTCAAACATCATACTTGTTTCCCTGGCAGGCTATTTTTGCTCTGGGAGCACTGCTGAATGCTTTGTGGCTGATGGATGCAGGTAGATTCATATTTGGGTAAGTCAAGAAAGAGCACACAGTGTGTGCTTCCTGAGGGCCTCCTGTGTCCTGGGAAGCTGCTGCCATGTTTGCACTCAGGGAGAAAACTCTTGGAGTTTGAGCCCTCTTAAGCTGAGGCAGTCACATTCTCAGTCTAATCTAGTTAGCAAACAATAAAAACCCAGGACTTTGCAGCTCTTGCTGAGCTCAGACATCACAGAGTGTTAGGGGCTGGAAGGGACCTCCAAAGCTCAGCCAGTCCACCACCCCTGCCAGAGCAGGGGCACCCAGAGCAGGTCACACAGGAGCACATCCAGGTGGGGTTTGAATCTCTCCAGGGAGGGAGACTCCACAACCCCCCTGGGCAGCTCTGTCACCCTCACAGGGAAGAAATTTTCCCTCCTGTTTCCATGGAGCTTCCTCTGCCTCAGCTTCCACCACTGCCCCTTGTGCTGGCATTGGGCATCCCCCAGCAGAGCCTGGCTCCAGCCTCTGGGCATCACCCTGCACAGCTTTGGCAACAGCAAGGAGGTCACCCTCAGGCTCCTCCTCTCCAAGCTAAAGTGCCCTCAGCTCCCTCAGGCTCTCCTCCTGAGTAAGATCTTCCACTCCATCATTTTTGTGGCTCTGCACTGGACTCTCTTAAGCAGTTCCCTGAGGTCCTTGCTGAACTGAGGGGCCCAGAAGTGGACACAATACTCCAGAAATGGTGAAACTACCCAAATAAAGATGTAGTGGGACTGGGCTACTTCCTCATTTTCTCCTAATTCTTTCTTCCCCAGTCAAAAGAATTCTTGGAACCAACAAGTAGAAGAGGGTGGCAAGAAATGAGAGCAGAAGGCAGCTGGAACAGCAAATTCTTGAGTGTTAGAAAAGTCTGCCTGGCTGCAAAGGCTTTCAAAGAATGGTTTAGATTGGAAGGGACCTTAAAGATCATCCAGTTCCACCCCCTGCCATGGGCAGGGACACCTCACACCACAGCAGGTTGCTCACAGCCACCTCCAGCCTGGCTGCAAACACCTCCAGGCAGGAGGCTGCCACCACCTCCCTGGGCAGCCTGTGCCAGGCTCTCACCACCCTCATGGGCAACAACTTCTTCCTCACAGCCAATCTCAATCTCCTCACTTCTAGTTCTGCTCCATCCCCCCCAGTCCTCTCACTCCCTGACACCCTCCAAAGTCCCTCCCCAGCTTTCTTGCAGCCCCCTGCAGATCCTGGAAGGCCACCAGAAGGTCTCCTGGGAGCCTTCTCCTCTCCAGCCTGCACAACCCCAACTCTCTCAGTCTGTCTGCAGAGCAGAGCAGCTCCAGCCCTCTGCTCCTTCTCCTGGCCCTTCTCTGGGCACCTTCCAGCACCTCCAGACACCCTCCCCATGGTATTGCCAGCAACTCCTGGGCTGCTTCTTGGTGTAATTCACAATAGTTCCTGGCTTCTGGTGGTGCAATTAACCTGATTTATGTTTTCCTTGTTTGGTTTTTTCCCCCCTTGTACCCTTATTTCTCTTTGCAGAATAGGTGGAGAGTCCTTGGCAGTGGCACAGAACACCTATGCAGTCAGTTGGTTTAAAGGCAAGGAGCTAAATCTTGTGTTTGGATTACAGCTGAGCATGGCCAGGATTGTAAGTAAAACTAATGGGAAAGACTTTGTAAAGCTCTTGGAGCTTTCATTCATCAGTCTGAAGGTGTTGAGGCTTGGCTTAGCAGTGAGGCAGGTGGGAACCAGCATTTCTACTGCTCCTCAGGGGCTCCCAGTTAAAAATGGACATGAAATGTCATAGAATAGAAATGTCATCTGTTAGAGGGTAGGAGAGCTCTGCAGAGGGACCTTGCCAGGCTGGGCAGATGGGCAGAGGCCAAGGGCAGGAGATGGAACACATCCAAGTGCCAGGTGCTGCACATTGGCCACAGCAACCCCAGGCAGTGCTACAGGCTGGGGGCAGAGCGGTTGAGAGCAGTCAGGCAGAGAGGGACCTGGGGGGTGTAGTGTTGGACAGCCAGCTGAACATGAGGCAGCAGTGTGCCCAGGGGGCCAAGAAGGGCAATGGCAGCCTGGCCTGCAGCAGGAAGAGTGTGGCCAGCAGGAGCAGGGAAGTCATTGTGCCCTGTGCTCAGCACTGCTGAGGCCACACCTGGAGTCCTGTGTCCAGTTCTGGGCTCCTCAGGTTAGGAAAGAGGTTGAGCTGCTGGAAGGTGTCCAGAGAAGGGCAACAAAGCTGGGGAGGGGTCTGGAGCACAGCCCTGTGAGGAGAGGCTGAGGGAGCTGGGGTTGCTTAGCCTGCAGAAGAGGAGGCTCAGGGGAGACCTTCTTGCTCTCTGCAACTCCCTGCAGGGAGGCTGTAGTCAGGTGGGGGTTGGGCTCTTCTCCCAGGCAACCAGCAGCAGAACAAGAGGACACAGTCTCAAGCTGTGCCAGGGGAGGTTTAGGCTGGAGGTGAGGAAGAAATTCTTCATAGAGAGATTGCCCATTGGAATGTGCTGCCCAGGGAGGTGGTGGAGTCCCTATCCCTGGAGGTGTTCAGGAGGAGACTTGATGGGGTGCTTGGTGGCATGGTTGAGTTGATTGGATGGTGCTGGGTGGTAGGTTGGACTCCATGATCTCAAAGGTCTCTTCCAACCTGGTTTGTTCTACTCTATTTGCTCAGGCTGGGGCTGTGGGCAGGGACACCTCTCAGTTAGGCTTGGCTGATGATCCAAGGGCTGGAGCAGCTCTGCTGTGAGCACAGGCTGAGGGAGCTGGGGGGGTTCAGCCTGGAGGAGAGAAGACTCCAGGAGGACCTTAAAGCTGCCTTCCAGTACCTGAAGGGATCCTGCAGGAAGGCTGCAAAGGGACTTTCCCTGAGGGTGTCTAGAGCCAGGCCAAGGGGGAATGGTTGGAAGCTGAGGCAGAGCAGGGTTAGAGTGGAGCTGAGGCAGAAGTTGTTGATTGGGAGGGTGGTGAGAGTGTGGCCCAGGCTGGCCAGGGAGGCTGTGGCTGCCTCCTTGCTGGGGGTGCTCAAGGTCAGGTTGGATGAGGCCTTGAGCAGCCAAGTCCAGTTGAGTCCCTGCCCATGGTGGGGAGGTTGGAGCAGATGAGCTCTGAGCTCCCTTCCAGCCTGAGCCATTCTGGGACTCTGTAGATTTCAGTTTGTGGGATCATTTCCTTCTTGTAGTGCTTCATTTCTTCCACACACTGACCAAATCAGCAGGGAATAGTTTCATCAGTGCTGCTGGTGGTTTATGTTCCCTGGGTAGCATCCTCTAATTGGCCCCTGGAATGTGCTGCCAGGCAGGTGGTGGAGTCCCCATCCCTGGAGGTGCTCAGAAAAGGCTTGGATGTGGCACTTGGAGCCATGGTTTGGTTGTCAGGAGGTGTTAGGTGGGAGGTTGGACTTGATGATCTCTCAGGTCTTTTCCAGCCTGGTTGATTCTGATTCCCTGCTTGTTTTGAGCAGTGTTCCATGAGCAGTCTGCCTTACACTCATTTTCAGTTCACCTGATTGTGAAACTCTTCCTCACATGCTGCTTCTCTGCCCAGGGGAGCACAGTCAACATGAACATCATGGCATGGATCTACTCCAGAGTTCAAGATCTTGTGGGCTATACTGGTCCCAGTACTCTTGGGCTGACTCTCCTGATAGGTCAGTAATGCTTTGGGTTGATGCCACTTGCTGCTGCAGGCTTCTGAATGTGAAGGGTGTGCTGAAGTGTTAATTATTGTGGAGAATAAATAGAGGGAGAATAAATCTGATGAGGAGTGGCTGAGGGAGCTGGGGATGGTTAGTGTGAAAGAGAGGAGGCTGAGGGGAGACCTCATTGCTGTCTACAGCTACCTGCAAGGAGGTTGTGGAGAGGGTGGTGCTGGTCTCACAGGTCATTAGTGGACAGAACAAGAGGGAATGGCCTCAAGCTGTGGCTGGGGAGGTTTAGACTGGACAGTAGGAAGGAATTTTCCCCATCCAGAGTGGTCAGGGATTGGAATGTGCTGCCCAGGGAGGTGGTGGAGTCCCCAAGCCTGGCTGTGTTTCAGGGTGGTTTGGCTGTGGTGCTTGGGGCTGTGGTTTAGGGGTGAGCCTTGCAGAGTAGGGCTCTGGGTTGGACTTGGTGATGCTGAGGCTCTGTTCCAGCCTGAATGGCTCTGTGATTGTTTCTTACTAATTTAAGGAAGCATGAAGATCCTTGAGAGGAGGAGGAGAGCTTCACACACAGCCTGTGTCAGTGTTCTTGTGCAGGGTGTGTGGTGACTGCATCTGATGAGGGGAGGCCTTGGAGCAGCCTTCCAGGATTAAAAGTGGGCTAGGCTACAGGAGAGCTGGAGAGGGACTGCTGACCAAGGCATGGAGTGCCAGGAGGAGGGGTGGTGGCTTCCAACAGGGAGAAGCTGGGTTGAGATTGGACCTCAGGAAAAAGCTCTTCCCCACGAGGGTGGTGAGGCACTGGAACAGGTTGCCCAGGGAGGTGGTGGAAGCCTCATCCCTGGCAGTGATGAAAGCCAGGTTGGATGGGGCCTTGAGCAGCCTGGGCTGGTTGAAGATGTCCCTGCTCATGGCACAGGGATTGCATCAAGATGATCTTTAAGGTCCCTTCCAGCCCAAACTGCTCTGATTCTTGTGGCTGCCAAGCCCCAATGCTGTATTTTATGGAGGTGAAACCTTCATCATGCTTTGAATAAAGGACAGGCTTGGCAGATTCCCTGAGGGGTGTCATGTCCAAGGTACTGAAAAGTGACACTTCAGCCACCTTTGGGCCCTTCAGAGCTGAGTGGGAGCAAGGCAAGGAGCTGAGTGGGAGTGCTGAGAATACTTTAAGCAAAATCAGTGTGGGTGCTGCAGCTGCAGTCTCCTCTGGCAGGCTTCAGCACTCACACCTTTGAGCTGTGCAGCTGGGGAGTCTCAGGCATAAGGCAAGCTGGTGCTAAACTCAGTTTTTCAGTAGGTGTGTGAAGTTAGGCTGTGCCCTAAGCTTAGCCTGGGGAAGAGGAGGCTCAGGGGAGACCTTACTGCTCTCTACAGCTCCCTGAAGGGAGGCTGAGGGAGCTGAGGTTGTTTAGACTGGAGAAGAGGAGGCTCAGGGGAGACCTTACTGCTCTCTACAGCTCCCTGAAGGGAGGCTGAGGGAGCTGAGGTTGTTTAGACTGGAGAAGAGGAGGCTCAGGGGAGACCTTCTGGCTCTCTCCAGCTCCCTGAAGGGAGGTTGTAGCCAGGTGGAGGTTGGTCTCTTCTCCCAGGCAGCCAGCACCAGAACAAGAGGACACAGTCTCAAGCTGTGCCAGGGGAAGTTTAGGCTGGAGGTGAGGAGAAAGCTCTTCCCAGAGAGAGTTGTTAGCCACTGGAATGTGCTGCCCAGGGAGGTGGTGGAGTCCCCATCCCTGGAGGTGGTCAGGAGGAAATTTGATAGGGTGCTTGGTTGGTTGATTGGATGGTGCTGGGTGGTAGGTTGGACTCAGTGATCTCAAATGATCTCTCCATCCCTGGAGGTGTTCAAGAGAGGATTGGATGTGGCACTTGGTGCCATGGTTTTATTCATGAGGTGTTGGGTGACAGGGTGGACTTGCTGATCTCTGAGGTCTTTTCCATCCTTTATGATTCTATGGCCAAACTGCTGCTTCAGTCACCAGCTCAGGATGTCATCTTTGCTTCTTGCAGGTGGTGTCACATGCCTCTTTTCACTCTCCTGTGCATTAATCCTGGCTTACCTGGACAGGAGAGCAGAGAAACTGCTCTGTAAAGAGCAAGGGAGAACAGGTGAGTGCTGGGGGGGTGTTGGGTGCCTCAGGTTGATCCTGTGACCCATCTGAATGTGTTCCTCTGCTGGATTCTCTGCTCCTGTTCTGGAAGGGGGGTTGGACTCGAGGTGAGGAGGAAGTTCTTCCCAGAGAGAGTAATTGGCCACTGGAATGTGCTGCCCAGGGAGGTGGTGGAGTCCCCATCCCTGGAGGTGTTCAGGAGGAGACTTGATAGGGTGCTTGGTGGCATGGTTGAGTTGATTGGATGGTGCTGGGTGGTAGGTTGGACTCCATGATCTCAAAGGTCTCTTCCAACCTGGTTTATTCTATTCTGTTTGCTCAGGCTGGGGCTGTGGGCAGGGACACCTCTCAGTTAGGCTTGGCTGATGATCCAAGGGCTGGAGCAGCTCTGCTGTGAGCACAGGCTGAGGGAGCTGGGGGGGTTCAGCCTGGAGAAGACTCCAGGAGGACCTTGAAGCTACCTTCCAGTACCTGAAGGGATCCTGCAGGAAGGCTGCAAAGGGATTGGATGTGGCACTTGGAGCCATGGTTTAGTAGCCACGAGGTGTTGGGTGACAGGTTGGACTTGATGATCTCTGAGGTCTTTTGCAACCTTATTGAGTCTGTGATCTCCAGAGGTCCCTTCCAACTCCTGGCATCCTGTGAGGTTTTGCTCTGGAGCAGCTCCAATCACTCTGTGCAGGTCTGGCTCTTTGAGGGATTGGGTGGCTGCTGCTTACCATCCTTCCCACAGCTGGAGCTGGAATCCTCTTTCCTTAGGTCATTTTTCCATCAGTAGGAAGCTTTTGAGAGTTTTCAGCACCCCTTTCCAGGCAGACCACCATCTGCTGGCTTTAGCAAGCATCTGGAGAGCCTCCCAGTTCCCCCCAGTTTGATCTGTGCCATTGCCACTGGGACTTCTCTGGTTGGAATTGGGGGGTGGGGGTTTTTGATCTGGTCTCCATTTAAGGGGGTGTGCACAACCAGGCAGCTTTGCTCCCTCACCTGGTGGTGCTTTCAGTTTTCTCTGTGTGTGTTGGGGTGGAGAACTGAGACCAATTGAATACCAGTAAATGAAATGTAAGATCCAAGAGCTTGTAAGAGGGGAGGCTTCAGACATGACCTTTGCTGGCTGGTTAAACATCTCCTGCCACAAAGTGGGCTGGGTTTAATTCTGCTGCACAGTCCTTGCAAGAGGCTTAAGAGAGCTTGGGCTTCCAGCTTCATGTGGGGGTGAGACACTTTGGCAGTGTTGATTTAGGACTTGGGTGTTGCTGGGCAGCTCTCCCCTGTGTGAGCTCCAAGCAAGACAGTGGCAGGGAGCAGTGCTTCAGCAGGGGCTTGGGGTCACCTCGGTGTTTATTCGGTGTGGGTGAGTTCCAGATGTGTTTCTGTTGGCTCAGACAACCTTCTCTCTTGCTCCCCCTCCAGGTGAAGTGATTAAGCTAACAGATGTGAAGGACTTCTCTCTGTCCCTGTGGCTTATCTTTGTCATCTGTGTCTGTTACTATGCAGCAGTCTTTCCTTTCATTGGACTTGGAAAGTAAGTGGCTGTCACTGCTGTAGCTCTGCCCCTTCAATGTGTCATAGATGCTCATAGAATCATGGAGTCAGGCAGGGTTGGAAGGGACCACAAGGATCATCCAGTTCCAACCCCCCTGCCATGGGCAGGGACACCCCACACTAGATCAGGCTGCCCAGAGCCTCAGCCAGCCTGGCCCGAAACACCTCCAGGGGCAGGGCCCCAACCACCTCCCTGGACAACCCATCCCAGGGCTTCACCACTCTCATGGGGAAGAACTTCCTCCTCACCTCCAGCCTGAATCTCCCCACCTCCAGCTTCATTCCATTCCCTCCGGTCCTATCACTACCTGAGATCCTGAGCAGTCCCTCCCCAGCCTTCTTGGAGCCCCCTGCAGATCCTGGAAGGCCACAATGAGGTCACCTCAGAGCCTTCTCCAGACTGAACAGCCCCAACTCCTTCAGTCTGTCCTCATAGGAGAGGTGCTCCAGCCCTCTGCTCATCCTCCTGGCCCTGCTCTGGACACCTTCCAGCTCCAGAACTGGAGGCAGTACTGCAGGTGGGGGTCTCAGCAGAGCTGAGCAGAGGGGCAGAATCCCCTCCCTGGCCCTGCTGGCCACACTTCTCTTGCTGCAGCCCAGGCTCTGCTTGGCTCTCTGGGCTGCAAGTGCACACTGAGAGCTCCTGCTGAGCTTCTCCTCCCCCAGCACCCCCAAGGCTCTCTCCTCAGGGCTGCTTTCCAGCCAGTCCCTGCCCAGCCTGCATTTGTGCCTGGGATTGCCCTGACCCAGCTGCAGGACCCTGCCCTTGGTCTTGCTGAACCTCCTGAGGTTGGCTTGTGCCCAGCTCTGCAGCCTGTCCAGGTCCCTCTGGATGGATCCCTTCCTTCCAGCTGTCAGCTGCCCCACACAGCTTGGTGTCATCAGCAACCCTGCTGAGGGTGCACTCAGTGCCTCTGTCCATGGCAGCCACAGAGATGTTGAACAAGCCTAGGCTCAGGACTGATCCCTGCTGCCCCTCTCTGCCTGGTGCCCCCAGCCTGCCTTCTGCCCTGTGCGCCCAGCTCAGTGTTTCTCTCACCTCCTCCATTCTGCCTTGCTCTGAATCTTCCCTTTTCTCTGCCTTTTTTCCCCTCAGGCTGTTCTTTATCAAGAAGTTTGAATTCTCCCCTCAGGAAGCCAGTGCCATTAACAGGTATGTTGTGCTGGACCCAGCTCAGGGCTCTTGGTGGGAAGGGCTTTCTCTCTTTGGGCTCTAGCCACGTGGGAGGAGGTTTTGGGATCTGCTGTGGCTGGTGCTGAATGTCAGAAGCCAGAATTCCCAGAGGCCAAGGAACAACTGTGGGTGCTTGTTTAAAGGGAAAATGCCTCAGGTGTTGACAGTGAGGAATCAGAAAGACAAAGCTCTGTTAGCAGGGTGTTGGTTTGGTACTTGGTGGCTTCCTGAGGGGGCAGAAGCAGTTAATGAAGTAAATGTTCCTAGTTGTGAGGGGGATTTGTGATGTGGCACAAAGCCAGAGCAACAAAAGCCAAGGACATGGCTTTGAGGAGTAGATGGATTGAAGCCTGAGGAGGGCAGATGGAGACTGGAGAGGAGGAAGAAATTCTTCCCAGTGAGTGAGGCTGGGGAGACACTGGCACAGGTTGCCCAGGGAGGCTGTGGCTGCCTCCTCCCTGAAGGCCAGGCTGGATGAGGCCTGGAGCAGCCTGGGCTGGTGGGAGGTGTCCCTGCCCATGGCAGGAGGGGTTGGAACTGGATGAATCTCAAAGGTCCCTTCCAGCCCAACCCATTCTGTGACTCTCAGATCCTTAAGGCTGGGAAATTGGGCACAGTTTGGCTGAAGCGCAGAGAAGAGAGTGAGGAGGTTAATGACATTTGGCTTGCACCACCTCCATCCTCTCTGGGGCTGGACTGTGTTCACTGGGATGAGAGGGAAAAGGTGAATTGAACTGGGATGTTTCATGGATTCACAGAATGGGTTGGGTTGGAAGTGACCTTTGAGATTCATCCAGTTCCAACCCCCTGCCATGGGCAGGGACACCTCCCACCAGCCCAGGCTGCTCCTGGCCTTGAACACCTCCAGGGAGGAGGCAGCCACAGCCTCCCTGGGCAACCTGTGCCAGTGTCTCCCCCTCCTCACTGCAAAGAATGTCTTCCTCCTCTCCAGTCTCAATCTGCCCTCCTCCAGCTGAAAGCTCTCATCCTGTCACTCCCAGCCTGTGTTTTCACATCCTGAAAGCATTTGGGAATCCCAGTTTCTGGAATCAGGGGAGGGAGGGTGGTTTGTGTCCTTCATGCCCTCACAGGCAACACTAAGGTGTTTCATCTGGACACCCTTGGCTTGTGCAGCAGCTCAGTGCTTGTTGTGGCTCTCTTGCAGCATTGTCTATATCATCTCAGCACCCATGTCCCCAGTCTTTGGATTGCTGGTGGATAAAGTTGGCAAGAACATCATCTGGCTTCTGTGTGCTGTGGTGGTCACCCTTGCCTCTCATATCATGCTGGCTTTTACCTTCTGGAACCCCTGGATAGCAATGGTAACCACTTCCCTGAGCCTTAGAGGTTGAAGATGATCAAATCATTCAGCATCAGCTCCATTTCTTACTCTGCAGGAGTTGCCCCAATGGTTTCTGACAGGTTAGGTAGGCCTCAGCAGCTGCTTTGCTCTCCCATGTCTTTGAGAAAGGATCTGCAGGGCTGGAAACCAAAGGTGGTGAAAGCAGACAGTGCCTCAACCCAAAGAGGACTGGTGGGAGCTTCTGTGGAGTGCAAAGGACACCTCAGGGGTTGGGGTTTCTGGCAGGGAGGCAGTACTTGTTCCTGAGTGGTTTCATGCAACCATAGGATGCTTGGGGCTGGAAGGGACCTACCTTTGAAAGGGCATCCACTCCCTGCAGTGAGCTGGGACAGCTGCAGCTAGAGCAGCTTCATCAGTTTTGAGGTGGGGGAAAAAATTGGCTGCTGCTCTCTAGCAGTAATTAGGAGGAGCTGTGAGGAGCAAAGGCTGAGAGCCCTGGGGCTGAGAGCCTGCAGAAGAGCAGCCCCAGAGGGCAGCTGAGCAATGCTCAGCAAGAGACAAAGGAGCTGTGGGGGGCAAGAGGCTGGGGCCAGGCTCTGCTCAGTGGTGCCCAGGGACAGGCCAAGGGGCAGTGGGCACAAAGTGGAGCCCAGGAGGCTCCATGTGAAGAGGAGGAGAAAGTTGTTTGGTGTGAGGGTGCTGGAGGCCTGGAGCAGGCTGCCCAGAGAGGTTGTGGAGTCTCCTGGTGTGGAGAGCTTCCAACCCCCCCTGGACATTGTGCTGCTGGGCAAGCTGCTGGGGGTGCCCTGCTTTGGCAGGGGCTTGGACTGGGTGAGCTCCAGAGCTGCCTCATGCTTTGCTTTGCTTTGCCCTGAGCTCTTTACTCAGTGCCCATTAGGTAGGGTTCAGTTTGTGGGTCCCTCCTGGAGAAGTTCTTTCTCCTAAGTGTGAGTATTTGCCTGGAGTGATAGTACTGGAGCTCTTTTCCCCCTTCTGGGTAAAGGGAAACCCAGCATGTTCATCATCTTTGCTTGAAAGCCTGATGAAATCTCACCTGATACCTGTTTCCTTGTTCTTACTCCTAGTGCTTGCTGGGAGTGGCCTACTCACTGCTGGCCTGTGCCCTGTGGCCCATGGTGGCCTATGTTGTTCCAGAACACCAGCTGGGAACTGCCTATGGCTTGTAAGTACTGAGGTCTGTCTCTGCTGCTCTGCAGTGTTCATGTCTTGGTACTGTTGAGCTGCTGAAGCAGCTCTGACTTGGCTTGAGGGGCCAAGGCCAATGGGATGAGGCTCAACAAGGCCAGGTGCTGGGTTCTGCACTTGGCTCACCACAGCCCCATGAAGGCTCCAGGACTGGGGCAGAGTGGCTGGGAACTGCCTGGTAGAAAAGGAGTTGGGAGGGTTGGTGATGAGCCAGGGTGTGCCCAGGTGGCCAAGAAGACCACCAGCATCCTGGCCTGGATCAGCAAGAGTGTGGCCTGCAGGAGTGGGGAATGGATGGTCCCCATGTACTGGCACTGCCGAGGCCACAGCTTGAATCCTGGGGTCAGTTTTGGGCCTCTCATGCCAAGAAGGACATTGAGGGGCTGGAGCAGGTCCAGAGAAGGGCAACCAAGCTGGGGAAGGGTCTGGAGAACAGGGCTGGGGAGGAGCAGCTGAGGGACCTGGAGGTGTTCAGCCTGGAGAAGAGGAGGCTGAGGGGAGACCTTGTTGCTCTCTACAGCTCCCTGAGAGGAGGCTGGAGCCAGGTTGGGATTGGTCTCTCCTCTCTAGTTACAAGGAACAAGTGACAGGATGAGAGGAAACAGCCTCAGGTTGCTCCAGGGGAGGTTTAGATTGAATACTGGGAAAAATTCTTCCCCTTGAAGGTTGTCAGGGCCTGGCTTAGGCTGCCCAGGGTGGTGGTGGAGTCCCCATCCCTAGAGGGGTTTCAGTGCTGTGTAGATGTGGTGCTGAGGGCCATGGTTTAGTGGTGAGCTGGCAGTGCTGGGCTAAGAGTTGGACTCCATCCCCTTAGAGGTCTCTTCCAACCTGACTGACTCCATGATTCCAGGAGGGGAATAGGTTGCTAATGCTTCCAAGCTGAGCCTCTCAGAGGTCTGCTGTAGTTGCAGGATGAGTGTGTGTGGTCAAACACATGGTTGTGGTAGATGCACAGAAACCTTTACAGAATCACAGAACTGTCAGGGCTGGAAGGGACCTCAAGGCTCAGCCAGTTCCAAGCCCCCTGCCATGGGCAGGGACACCTCACACTGCAGCAGGTTGCTCACAGCCACCTCCAGCCTGGCTGCAAACACCTCCAGGCAGGAGGCTTCCACCTCCTCCCTGGGCAACCTGTGCCAGGCTCTCACCACCCTCATGGGCAACAACTTCTTCCCAACATCCAATATGAATCTCCCCACTTCTAGTTTTGCTCCATTCCCCCCAGTCCTATCCCTCCCTGACACCCTCAAAAGTCCCTCCCCAGCTTTCTTGGAGCCCCCTGCAGATCCTGGAATAGATGATGGAGTCTGCACTCAGCCATAGGTCAGGAGAAGGAGGGAGAAGTCCATCTGAGTGTTTGCTGAGTGGGCCTGCTGCTGCTTTCTTGGCAAGCCCTTTTGTCCCCTCTGTAACCCTTGGTGTCTCTGCCAGCATGCAGTCCATCCAGAACCTGGGCCTGGCCATCATTGCTATAGCAGCTGGGATGATTCTGGACACGAGTGGCTACTTGTTTCTTGAACTCTTCTTCAGTTCTTGTGTTTCCTGTGAGTATCCAGAACATGAAAGATGGCTTCTGGCCATCCAGGAGGCTTTCTAAAGCTTCTGGGCTTTTTTTTCCCCCTTACTCTTTCCTGTCAGTAACAATTTCTTTCCTCCAGTTAGAGGTTTGAGCTGGTTGCAAGCCACCCAGACCTGGTAAACCTACATCTTGTAGGGGGGATGCTTTGCTGGGTGAAGAGCTGGCTGGGTCCAAAGAGTGGTGGTGGATGGAGTTAACTCCAGTTGGTGGCTGGGCACCAGTGGTGCTCCCCAGGGCTCAGCACTGGAGCCACTTCTCTTTAATGTCTTCAGTGATGATCTGGGTGAGGGGATTGAGGCACCCTCAGTGAGTCTGCAGATCACACCAAGCTGGGTGGGAGTGTTGAGCTGCTGGAGGCTAGGGAGGCACCTGCACAGGCTGGCTTGATGGGCTGAGGTTTAACAAGGCCAAGTGCCAGGTCCTGGATTTGGGCCACAATGACCCCATGAATGCTCCAGGCTTGGGGCAGAGTGGCAGGAAACTGCCCAGCAGATAAAGACCTGGGGGGTGCTGGTTGACAGCAGCTGAAGGTGAGCCAGCAGTGCCCAGGTGGCCAAGAAGGCCACCAGCATCCTGGCCTGGATCAGCAATGGTGTGGGCAGCAGGAGCAGGGCAGGGATTATCCCCCAGTGCTCAGCAGTGGTGAGGCCACACCTTGAGTGCTGGGTTCAGTTTTGGGCCCCTCACTCCAAGAAGGACATTGAGGGGCTGGAATGGGTTCAGAGAGGGGCAAGGAAGCTGGGGAAGGGTCTGGAGAACAGGGCTGATGAGGAGCAGCTGAGGGAGCTGGGGGTGTTCAGCCTGCAGAAGAGGAGGCTGAGGGGAAACCTCATTGCTCTCTACAGCTCCCTGAGAGGAGGCTGGAGCCAGGTTGAGGTTGGTCTCTCCTCTCTAGTTACAAGGAACAAGTGACAGGATGAGAGGAAACAGCCTCAGGTTGCTCCAGGCTGTTCATGAAGAACAATTTCTTCCCCAGAAGGGTTGTGAAGGCCTGGCTCAGGCTGCCCAAGGCAGGGATGGAGTCCCCATCCCTGCAGGGCTGACAACTAAAACTAAAATCACCTTTTGCAGTTCATAGTGGGACTTTCCAGGGCAATGAAGGCCCAAACCTCCCCTCAGGCACAGCCTCTGTGAAGCAGCTTAGTAGTTGGTTGTGTTCAAGCTGTCCTTCTGGGGTGGTAAATGTGTTGTCAGCTGAAATGGTTGCCTTTGTTTTTCCCCTTTTCCCAGTGTCACTAATGGCTGTGGTCATGCTGTATTTTGTGGACCACCTCACAGGTAAGGGTTTCCAGCTCCCCTTCCTTGCAACTATCAAACTGAATTGATTAGGAGTGGTTATGAAGGTAGCTCATGGTACCAGGAGCAGCTCTTCACCATTGCTGCTTGCCAGAAAGCTGCACCAAGCTTGAGATCTTACTTTGGGTGCTGATGTTGCTTGCTCAGGTGATTCTGAACATGTTTGCTCCTCCTTTTTACCTCACTTTCTGCTGTGGTAAAAGATTCAAGGCCAGGCTAGATGAAGCCTTGAGCCACCTGGGCTGGTGGGAAGTGTCCCTGCCCATGGCAGGAGGGTTGGGACTGGATGAGCTTTAAGGTCCCTTCCAACCCAACCCATTCTGTGAATCGATTTCAGTTGTCAGGGGCTCTGAGAACTTCTGCAGTGAGCTGTGGCAAAGGAATAATGCCACAAAAGACCCACTGCTGAGGTTTCAGAGTGTCTGCTCCTTCTGTTGCAGGTGGTGACCTCAACTGGTCTGCAAAGAAAAGGGAAAAAGTGCAAAAAGTAGCTGCAGCTGAGTAAGTATAAAGCAAACCACAGAGCAGTGTCCTTGCAGGGCTGAAGGAGGGAGGCAGAGGCCTCTGTGCAGGGCCCAAGGAGGGAAGCAGAGGCCTCTGTGCAGTCAGCCTCTGTGCAGGGCTCAAGGAGGGAAGCAGAGGCCTCTTGCAGGGCCCAAGGAGGGAAGCAGAGGCCTCTGTGCAGGGCTGAAGGAGGGAGGCAGAGGCCTCTGTGCAGTCAGCCTCTTGCAGGGCTGAAGGAGGGAGGCAGAGGCCTCTGTGCAGGGCCCAAGGAGGGAGGCAGAGGCCTCTGTGCAGTCAGCCTCTGTGCAGGGCTGAAGGAGGGAGGCAGAGGCCTCTGTGCAGTCAGCCTCTGTGCAGGGCTGAAGGAGGGAGGCAGAGGTCTCTGCAGCCAGCCTCTGTGCAGGGCCCAAGGAGGGAGGCAGAGGCCTCTCTGCAGTCAGCCTCTGTGCAGGGCTCAAGGAGGGAGGCAGAGGCCTCTCTGCAGTCAGCCTCTGTGCAGGGCCCAAGGAGGGAGGCAGAGGCCTCTCTGCAGTCAGCCTCTGTGCAGGGCCCAAGGAGGGAGGCAGAGGCCTCTCTGCAGTCAGCCTCTGTGCAGGGCTGAAGGAGGGAGGCAGAGGCCTCTGTGCAGTCAGCCTCTGTGCAGGGCTGAAGGAGGGAGGCAGAGGTCTCTGCAGCCAGCCTCTGTGCAGGGCCCAAGGAGGGAGGCAGAGGTCTCTGCAGTCAGCCTCTGTGCAGGGCTGAAGGAGGGAGGCAGAGGCCTCTCTGCAGGGCCCAAGGAGGGAGGCAGAGGTCTCTGCAGTCAGCCTCTGTGCAGGGCTGAAGGAGGGAAGCAGAGGCCTCTCTGCAGGGCCCAAGGAGGGAGGCAGAGGTCTCTGCAGTCAGCCTCTGTGCAGGGCTGAAGGAGGGAGGCAGAGGTCTCTGCAGTCAGCCTCTGTGCAGGGCTGAAGGAGGGAGGCAGAGGCCTCTGTGCAGTCAGCCTCTGTGCAGGGCTGAAGGAGGGAGGCAGAGGTCTCTGCAGTCAGCCTCTGTGCAGGGCTGAAGGAGGGAGGCAGAGGTCTCTGCAGTCAGCCTCTGTGCAGGGCCCAAGGAGGGCGGCAGAGGCCTCTCTGCAGGGCCCAAGGAGGGAGGCAGAGGCCTCTGTGCAGTCAGCCTCTTGCAGGGCTGAAGGAGGGAGGCAGAGGTCTCTGCAGTCAGCCTCTGTGCAGGGCTGAAGGAGGGAGGCAGAGGCCTCTCTGCAGCCAGCCTCTGTGCAGGGCCCAAGGAGGGAGGCAGAGGCCTCTGTGCAGGGCCCAAGGAGGGAGGCAGAGGCCTCTCTGCAGCCAGCCTCTGTGCAGGGCTGAAGGAGGGAGGCAGAGGCCTCTCTGCAGCCAGCCTCTTGCAGGGCTGCACTTTGGGTTGGGTTTTGTTTTCTTTCTTCCCAGCCAGTGGTAGGATTTCATTTTGCTGCCTCCTGTGAGTGGTAATTAGATGAAGCAGCCATTAACCTTTTCCTGGCATTCCTCCTCCCTGTTTTCCTTTGTTTCACCTGGCTTCCAAGGGAGTGGAACTGAAATGTGGTTGAAATGTTGTATCTTTTTTAACTCCAATGTGTTCCATTGCTCTGGTGAGGACCAGACCCAGGCTGCAGCAAAGAGTTGCTGGCTTTGATGTCAGCTAATGCAGGGACTGAACTCCTTTAGTGTCCTTAAAGCTGCATCTTCTTTCAGAAGAAGCTACACTCCAGCCCTGTCCCCTTCAGTTTCAGCTTGCTCCTCTTAGAATCACAGAATCATTTGGCTTGGAAAATCATCTTTAAGGTTGAGTCCAACCCAACCATGAACCCAACACAGCCAGGTCACCACTAAACCATGGCCCTCAGCACCACATCTCCACCACTTTTGCCCCTCCAGGGATGGGGACTCCACCACTGCCCTGGGCAGCCTGGGCCAGGCCTTGACAGCCCTTTCTGTGAAGAAATTGTTTCTCATGTCCAACCTGAACCATCCCTGGGGGAACCTCGAGGCCATGTTCTCTTGTCCTATCCCTGGTTTCTTGGGAGAAGAGAGCAATCTGAATTCTCAGTTCAATTTGTCCCTGCAAGCTGTGGCTTCATTCTAAACTCTGGCACTAATTGAAACTCACTTTGTGGTCAGAGCTGTCTCAGAAATCATAGAATGTGTTGGGTTGGAAAGGACATCAAAGGTCATCTGTTCCAAACCTTCAACACATCCTGGTCTCCAGGCTGGTGACACATGGGTGTGATGGGTGACCACTAGATGGATACAGAACTGGCTTGATGGCTGCACCCACAGAGTGGCTGTCCATGGGTCCATGGCCCAGGGGAGGCCAGGGACAAGCAGAGTCCCTCAGGGATCAGTCCTGGGCCCAGGCTTGTTCAACATCTCTGTGGGTGCCATGGACAGTGGCACTGAGTGCACCCTCAGCAGGGTTGCTGATGACACCAAGCTGTGTGGGGCAGCAGACAGCTGGAGGGAAGGATCCATCCAGAGGGACCTGGACAGGCTGGAGAGCTGGGCACAAGCCAACCTCAGGAGGTTCAACAAGACCAAGGGCAGGGTCCTGCAGCTGGGGCAGGGCAATCCCAGGCACAAATGCAGGCTGGGCAGGGACTGGCTGGAAAGCAGCCCTGAGGAGAGAGCCTTGGGGGTGCTGGGGGAGGAGAAGCTCAGCAGGAGCTCTCAGTGTGCACTTGCAGCCCAGAGAGCCAAGCAGAGCCTGGGCTGCAGCAAGAGAAGTGTGGCCAGCAGGGCCAGGGAGGGGATTCTCCCCCTCTGCTCAGCTCTGCTGAGACCCCACCTGGAGTACTGCCTCCAGTTCTGGAGCCCCTATTGCAAGAGGGATCTGGAGGTGCTGGAAGGTGTCCAGAGAAGGGCCAGGAGGATGAGCAGAGGGCTGGAGCTGCTCTGCTGTGAGGACAGACTGAAGGAGTTGGGGCTGTTCAGTCTGGAGAAGAGAAGGCTCTGAGGTGACCTCATTGTGGCCTTCCAGGATCTGCAGGGGGCTCCAAGAAGGCTGGGGAGGGACTGCTCAGGATCTCAGGCAGTGATAGGACTGGGGGGAATGGAATGAAGCTGGAGGTGGGGAGATTCAGGCTGGAGGTGAGGAGGAAGTTCTTCCCCATGAGAGTGGTGAAGCCCTGGAATGGGTTGTCCAGGGAGGTGGTTGGGGCCCTGTCCCTGGAGGTGTTTAAGCCCAGGCTGGCTGAGGTTCTGGCCAGCCTGATCTAGTGTGGGGTGTCCCTGCCCATGGCAGGGGGCTTGGAACTGGATGATCCTTGTGGTCCCTTCCAACCCTGACTGATACTATGAACCCCCTGCCATGGGCAGGGACACCTCCCACCAGCCCAGGCTGCTCAAGGCCTCATCCAGCCTGGCCTTGAACACATCCAGGGAGGAGGCAGCCACAGCCTCCCTGGGCAACCTGTGCCAGTGTCTCCCCACCCTCACTGCAAAGAATTTCTTCCTCCTTTCCAGTCTAAATCTACCCAAATGTTGAATGCAGTGAAAACTTTCCAGTTTTAGGAAGCAAATGGGGCTGGGGTGTTTCAGTAAAGTAGAATTAACTTCCTTTGAAAGGAAATGGAGGATTTGATGTGGCTGGGTGGCAGAAGTGGTTGGAATAAGCAACCTGGGACAGGTTACCCAATTCAGCTAACTTCATTCTGTGGGAGAGTTGTGTGTCCTGCTTTGCTCTCTCTACATAAGGACAGTGATGCTCTTCAGAATAACTTAAATTGTCTTCCTTGGTCTTGACTAAACATTGCTGATGTGTCAGTCCCAGCATGGGGAGGGCTGGGAGGGACCTCTGGAGGTCATCCAGTCCAACCCCCTGCTGAAGCAGGGCACCCACAGCAGCTTGCCCAGCAGCACAATGCCCAGGGGGGGTTGGAAGCTCTCCACACAAGGAGACTCCACAGCATCTCTCCAGCACCCTCACACCAAACAGGTTTCTATGCTGTTGACATGGAACCTTCTGGGTTCCAGTTTGTGCCTACAGCCCCTTGCCCTGTCCCTGGGCACCACTCACAAGAGCCTGGCCTCAGCCTTTTGTCCCCCCTCCCAGGTTCTTTATCTCTTGAGGAGCACTGCTCAGGTGCCCTCTGGGGCTGCTAGGTTAGGGACTCGATGAGCTGAAGGTCTTTTCCAGCCAGGTGAGTCTGTGATTCCATGAGCATTATTCTGCATTTTGAGGGAGATCTCTTTTGGGGTTGTTTGATAAGATAGCAGTGGGAACAAACCCCCTTAGCTGTGAGGGTCAAAATCAGGTCTTAAAACATCTTCACAACATTCACACAACCCCAGCAAGGTGAGGGCTGGAAGGGACCTCTGGAGGTCATCCAGTCCAACCCCCTGCTGAAGCAGGGCACCCACAGCAGCACAGGAGCTCAAAGTGTGGCCATGCAGATCAGCTCTGATTTCCTAGCAGAAGGGAGTTCATTTACACACCCAGATCACACAGCACCCCAGCATGGTGAGGGTTGGGAGGGACCTCTGGAACTCACCCAGTCCAATCCCCCTGCTCCAGCAGGGCAACCCCAGCAGCTTGCCCAGCAGCACAATGCCCAGGGGGGGTTGGAAGCTCTCCACACCAGGAGACTCCACAACCTCTCTGGGCAGCCTGCTCCAGGCCTCCAGCAGCCTCACACCAAGGCAGTTTCTCCTCTAGTTCAAAGGGAAGCTGCTAGCTTCTACTTTGTGCCCAGTGCCCCTGGTGCTGTTGGGTGGTGCTGGGGGTGGGTGCAGAGCAGTGTCCCTCAGTGACTTCATTTCTTTGTTTTTATTACACTGTGTTTTCCAGAAAAGAAATTTGAGTAGCAAAGTACCCTCCAGAAGTGGGGCAGCATTTGATCAGCAGCAAGGCAACCTGAAGAAGGAGAGAGGGTGCTTGTAGTTTGGTCACTCTCCACTCTAGCCCTTTGGAAAAGAAGCTGCCACCCTGGGGGTGGGGGGATAGGGGACTTGATAGGAACTGGTTCAGTCTGATGCTTTGTCACCCAACTTTCACTGAAGATAAATCACCTCCCTGCACAGAGTGGGTTGGAGAATCATAGAATGGTTTGGCTTGGACCTTCCAGACCATCCAGTTCCAACCTCTTGCCAGGGGCAGGGACACCTTTCACTAGCCCAGGTTGCTCCAGGCCTCATCCAAGCTGGCCTCCAGGCTTGGAGCTTCCAAAACCCCTCTGGGACCTGGGGCAGTTCTGTCCCTAAGGCTTTTAGCTGCCTGATCCACACCAACACCTGCAGCAAAAGGCCCTGCTGTGGCCAAAGGAGCGCACATACGAGCGATTTCCACGCCTCGGGGCTGGGGAAGGCTCCCTGGTCCACTGGACCCTCTCCCTGCTTCCCCTCTCCAGCCCTTTCAGCCCCTGGTGGCTGCAGCTGAGGAGTTCTGCCTGGGGTTCAGGCTCTGTCACTGCAGAGGGCACTGCAGCCCCAGCCAAAAAGCTTCCATCTTCAGCTTAAGAAGTGGGGAAAGGTGGCCGAGCTGCGCTTAAAAAGACCTCCTGGTGGGGCTGGAGATACCATCCTGATGGCTTTTTGTGGCCTGGAGCAAGGCTCTTTGTCTTGCAAGAGCGTGGAAATGGGTCCCTGTTCCTGCCTCTGCCTTAACACACACCACTGTCTTAAACTAAGTGTATGCACAGCTTCCTTTGGGCCCTCTCTGCCGTTCAGAGGAAGAGCCACGAAGCTCTGCTCAAATCTCGACTCTTTGGTGGGGGACTCTGAATGCTGAGGCTGCTGAGCAGTCTTTTATTTGCATTTCTGATGGGTGTTTTTGGCCTTGTAATTGTTTTCCCTTTCTCTAAGGAGGGAAGAGCTGCTTTAATAAAGGGATGGGCACAGGAGCTCGCTGAGCACCTTGTGATCTGTGAAAATCGAGCTGGTTCCTCTTGCTACCCAACCTCAAATAAAAGGAAACTGCAGAAAACAGCCTCTCTCTTTTTTTTCCCCCCTTTTCACACCCCTCCCTCTGGAATCTGATATCCAAAGACTCCCCACTCCAACCTCCCTCCCCACTCCAACCTCCCTCCCCACTCCAACCTCCCTCCCCTCTCCAACCTCAGCAGCCTTTTGTGGTGGTGAAACCCCCCTCCCAAACCCACCAGGTGAAGTTGCTTGAGTTTGCACACCTTGGTGCAAATTTCTCTCAGCCCCCATTTTACTGTGTCCAGCTCTGGGCTCCTCAGGTTAGGAAAGAGGTTGAGCTGCTGGAAGGTGTCCAGAGAAGGGCAACAAAGCTGGGGAGGGGTCTGGAGCACAGCCCTGTGAGGAGAGGCTGAGGGAGCTGGGGTTGCTTAGCCTGCAGAAGAGGAGGCTCAGGGGAGACCTTCTTGCTCTCTCCAACTCCCTGAAGGGAGGTTGTAGCCAGCTGGGGGTTGGTCTCTTCTCCCAGGCACCTAGAACAAGAGGCCACAGTCTCAAGCTGTGCCAGGGGAGGTTCAGGCTGGAGGTGAGGAGAAAGTTCTTCCCAGAGAGAGTTGTTAGCCCTTGGGATGTGCTGCCCAGGGAGGTGGTGGAGTCCCCATCCCTGGGGGTGTTCAGAAAAGGCTTGGATGTGGCACTTGGAGCCATGGCTTAGCTGTCAGGGGGTGGTTGGTGTTAGGTCATAGGTTGTAGTTGATGATCTCTGAGGTCTCTTCCAACCTGGCTGATTTCTGTGGTTCTTTTCCAGAGCAGAAGAAGAAGAGAGGCTCAGACGTCAAAATGAAGATGACTTGGCTAAACTACAGCCAAAAGCTGATGACTTTAGTTTCAGGAATAAATACCTCTCCAGACTAGGAGCTCAGGTATTAGTAACAAAGGGGGGGGGGGGGAGGGGGAGGTGTCAGTAACTTAACAGAGCAGGGAGATGTTTGTTGGACCTGGCTCCTCAGTTTTCAAACAGCATCCCAACCTCTGCTTGAGCTGCTGAATGGCTGCTTGGCCTCACAGATGGTTTCACCAGTGGTAATTCCAAAGCCTCCTGAAGAAAAGGAAGCTGCTGAAGCAAATCAGTGGAGGAGCCAGCCCCTGCTGAGGCATGGCTGTTCCATTGTATGGGCTGCTTTGGGGTTTTGTTTTCTGCTACCAGATTGCTCGTCTTAATTTGCCAGCAGTGGCACACAGAAGCATGTTGAAATGGCATGCTGGAGTTTGGAAGTGACCTCTGGAGCAGGGCACCCCCAGCAGCTTGCCCAGCAGCACAGTGCCCACAGTGGGGTTTGGGTGCTCTCCACACAAGGAGACTCCACAACCTCTCTGCTCCAGGCCTCCAGCAGCCTCACACCAAACAACTTTCTCCTCCTCTTCACATGGAACCTCCTGGGTTCTAGTGTGTGCCCACTGCCCCTTGGCCTGTCCCTGGGCACCACTGAGCAGAGCCTGGCCCCAGCCTCTTGCCCCCCACAGCTCCTTTGTCTCTTGCTGAGCATTGCTCAGATCCTCTCTGGGACTGCTCTTCTGCAGGCTTTCAGCCCCAGGGCACTCAGCCTTTGCTCCTCCATCAGTCCAAGCCCCTGCTCCAGCAGGGCACCCCCAGCAGCTTGCCCAGCAGCACAATGCCCAGGGTGGGGTTGGAAGCTCTCCACACAAGGAGACTCCACAACCTCCCTGGGCAGCCTGCTCCAGGCCTCCAGCACCCTCACACCAAGGCAGTTTCTCCTCCTGGCTTCCACTTTGTGCCCACTGCCCCTTGGCCTGTCCCTGGGCACCACTGAGCAGAGCCTGGCCCCAGCCTCTTGCCCCCCACAGCTCCTTTGTCTCTTGCTGAGCATTGCTCAGCTGCCCTCTGGGGCTGCTCTCCTGCAGGCTCTCAGCCCCAGGGCTCTCAGCCTTTGCTCCTCACAGAGCTGCTCCAGGCCCCTCAGCAGCTTTGGAGACTCTCTCTTCTGGATCCTCTCCAGCAGTTCCCTGTCTCTCTTGAACTGGGGAACCCAGAACTGGACTCAGTACTCCAGATGTGGCCTTACTAGCCAGGAAGAGAAGCTCCAGTCCCTAATTACTGCTACAGAGAGCAGCAGCCAAGTATTTTTTTTCCCCTGACAAGACTCTGGCCCCATTGAAGTCTGTTGCTGTGCCCCCCAAGAGCTGGGACTGGGTTCTTTTGCCTTTTGAGTGTTGTTTGATCAAACATGGAGCCATCAGCCACCTTCTGCTGGGACCCCCCCCCCAAGGTGTTAGGGTGCTGGCTCTGTCCCCTCTGCAGAGCAGAACCTGGACTTGCTCTGTCTGCTGTGCAAGAATGCAGGTTGAGGTGAGGAGCAGAGCCTGTTCTGATGCATGGTTGTTACATTTCATGCCCTTTGTTCTTGTGTCTGTCTGTGTTTTGCAGCTGCCAGAGAATTACTCATCCTATTTATCAACAATGGCCCCCAGAAGCCTGCTGAAGTAGCATGGTGGGAAGCTCCTGGGCCCCAGAAGCTTTGTGCCCAGTGTTGACAACTTCCAGCAGGGCCAGGCCCTGCACTTGTCTGCAAGCCTGAATCTTTTGGGTTGGGGTTGTTTTTTTTGGCAGCACTTGGCTTAAATTCCCCTTCCACCCCCTGGGTAAATCACAGAGCTCCTGAGGAAGAACCAGCTGGCTGCGTGTTTGAAGCCGTGAGCTTTGTGCTGCTGCATCCTCCTGGGCTCAGAAATACTCAGTGAGGGGCTTGAGTCGAGAGCTGAGAATGATCTCCTCTCCCTACACAGCCAGCTCCCAGGCTCACAGGATGGCAGGGCTTGGAAGGGACCCAAAGAGATCATTGAGTCCAAGCCCCCTGCCAGAGCAGGAGCAGAGAATCCAGCACAGCTCACACAGGAACACATCCAGACAGGGCTGGAAAGGCTCCAGAGAAGGAGACTCCACAACCTCTCTGGGCAGCCTGCTCCAGGCCTCTGGGACCCTCACAGTGAAGAAGTTCCTCCTCATGTAGAGCTGGAACCTCCTGTGCTGCAGTTTCCATCCATTGCCTCTTGTCCTATCCCAGGGCACAACTGAGCAGATCCTGTCCCTGTCCCCTCCCTCCTGACCCCCAGCCCTCAGCTACTGATAGCCATTGATCAGATCCCTCTCAGCCTTCTCCTCTGCAGACTGAACAGCCCCAGGGCTCTCAGCCTCTCCTCCCCAGGCTGTGCTGCAGTCCCTTCAGCATCCTCTGCTGGACCTTCTCCAGGTCTGAGAGCTTCACTTCAGGAATCAGATGCCTTTGGAGTGAGCCTGGGTGGAGCTCTGGGCTGGGCAGCCTCTCAAGTTGGGCAGCTCTGCTGCCACCTTGAAAGCTGGGAAGTTGCTTTAATTTTTTTTCTTATAGAAAATGAATTGGGGGGGGAAAAAAAGTTCCTTGGTCCAAGCAAAGATTTCCAGAGGCAAATGAAGAGCTGCAATTTCAGTGTTCCCAGTTCCAAAAGTGATAGCCCTGGAACTTTACTCCCAGGGCACAGATGATAGCAATAAACCTCCTGCAAGTCCTGATTCAGGTGAAAAATGGGAGCTGTGTTTAAGAGGTGGTGACTAAAAAGTGTGAATAGAGCTGAGGGCAGGCAAAAGGGAGCTGAGGGCAGGTAAAGGGAGCTGAGGGCAGGCAAAAGGGAGCTGAGGGCAAGCAGAAAGGAGCTGAGGGCAGGCAAAAGGGAGCTGAGGGCAGGTAAAGGGAGCTGAGGGCAGGCAAAAGGGAGCTGAGGGCAAGCAGAAAGGAGCTGAGGGCAGGCAAAGAGGGAGTTGAGGGCAGGTAAAGAGGGAGTTGAGGGCAGGTAAAGAGGGAGTTGAGGGCAGGTAAAGAGGGAGTTGAGGGCAGGCAGAGGGGAGCTGAGGGCAGGCAAAAGGGAGCTGAGGGCAAGCAGAAAGGAGCTGAGGGCAGGCAAAGAGGGAGTTGAGGGCAGGCAAAGAGGGAGTTGAGGGCAGGCAGAGGGGAGCTGAGGGCAAGCAAAAGGGAGCTGAGGGCAAGCAAAAGGGAGCTGAGGGCAAGCAAAAGGGAGCTGAGGGCAGGTAAAGAGGGAGCTGAGGGCAGGTAAAGGGAGCTGAGGGCAAGCAAAAGGGAGCTGAGGGCAAGCAAAAGGGAGCTGAGGGCAGGTAAAGAGGGAGCTGAGGACAAGCAAAAGGGAGCTGAGGGCTGAGGAGGCTGAGGACGGAGCTGAGGACAAGCAAAAGAGCTGAGGGCAGAGGAGGGGGCTGAGGACAGACGGGGAGCTGAAGGCAAGCAAAAGGGTGCTGAGGGCAAGCGAAAGCTAAGGGCAGGCAGAGGGAAGCTAAGGGCAAGAAAAAAGGGAGCTGAGGGCAGGCAAGGCAGGAGCTGAAGTATGCAAAAGGAGTTAAATGCAGGCAGGAACCTGAGGGCAAAGGGGAGCTGAGGGCAGGCACTGAAGTTTTGGCTTTCCAGTGGAGAAATGCTTGATTCCATAATGAAACTTCCTGCTTTCTCCCACTGTCTGAGTGGAAGCCTTGCTGCTGAGTAGCTGCTGAACCCCTTCAGGGTGCAGTTTGTTTAGGTTAATGAGAAGGGTCACTTAGGTAATGGGACAAATGAGTTCCCAATTAACCTGGGAGTCAAAAGGTAAGAGGCTTTTGAGAGCTGTGGGTAGAGGAGAAGGCCATTGAGCTTTCCTTGGTTGATGAAGGAGGCCTTGGGCCCCAAAAAGGACTTTGAGAAGTGACTTCCTTGTGGAAAAAGTGGTTAATTGAAATAAAAACTACTCCATTAGAGCTGTAAGGTTATGAATTCTTTCTTGGCCCGTGGTAATTGAAACAGACTTGCTCAGGGGAGGTGAGGAGAAAGTTCTTCCCAGAGAGAGTTGTTGGCCACTGGGATGTGCTGCCCAGGGAGGTGGTGGAGTCCCCATCCCTGGAGGTGTTCAGGAGGGGATTGGATGTGGCACTTGGAGCCATGGTTTAGTAGTCAGGAGGTGGTGGGTGAGGGGTTGGACTTGATGTTCTCTGAGGTCTTTTCCAACCTGGTTGATTGTATGATCATTTTTGTTTCCTCAGCAACCTGACTCTGTCAAACTGCTCCAAGTAACTACAGCCCCTGCAGGTCCCCCACACCCCCGGGGGGGTCAGGGTCGCTGAGAGATGTCTGTGCTCCTGTTGGCCCCACACTCACTCGCTGTCCAGGAGGCCCATGGGGGGCTGCAGGACACTGCCAGCATGCTGTGCAGCCCTGCTGCAGGTGCTGGCAGGGACACTGCCAGTGCCCTTCACCTGGCCCAGGCTGTCACCCACCTGCTTCACCGCTCCTCCAGGCGTGGCTCAAAGCGGGGCCCACGGTGCTCAGTCAGCTCAGCATCTCCCCCAGCCATGCCCAGGACCTGCTTGGCCAAGCAGAGGCCCCAGCCAGGCCCCAGCTGCAGTTCCTTGACCCCCAAAGCCACCTCCTCTCAGCCAGGTGTAGCTGGTGGCAAAGATTCTGCTCAGCTCCTCCAGGACAGGGCTGAGTTTCACCTGCAGCTCCTTGAGGATATCTCTGGCTTCTGGGTCCAGCTGGAGGAGGGACAGATTGGAGAAGCCCTCAGGGTCCCTGCTGCAGCCCTGGGGGACAAGGCCCTGGGGATGCCTGCAGAGCATCTCCCAGCAGCAACAGCAGCTGAGGGAGAGCAGGCATTGACCCTCCAGCAGGCTCCTGCCTGCAATCTGGTCCTCCAGCCTCCTGCAGGCACCCAAGTGACACCCAGAGGTGGCCACCTCGCTGCCTTGGGCTGAGCAGTTGTGTTGCATGGAAATCAAATGGGACTTTCCAAGCTGCCTCCTTGAGATTTCATGTCTCAGCCTATTTTTTGGGGGGGGTTGGTTGGTTTGGGGGTTTTTGTTGTCATTGTTTTGTTCCAGTGGAGTCAGAGACTTGCATTTCCCTTTGTTTTTCTGGCTGTGTTTGCTGTGGTCTTCATTCCCTTCTGTACCTTTACCCAGCCACCACTTAGGCTTTTTCCTATCTAAATTAAACATTCCCCTGCTTTTCCAGCCCCTTTCCAGTGGAGGCTGGCAGCAGTGAGAGCATGCCAGCCATTTTTCTGCCCTCCTTAGAACAGTGAAGTAGTTAGAAGTGGCCTCAGAGCCGAAATGTGCCATGCAGCAGACTGGGCTCCTCAGCAAGTCCCAGCAAGGACCATCTGTGAGTTAGGGTCCTCTGATACTTCTTCATCTGCTCCTCTGTCAGGTAGTCTCAGCTTATAACTGACTATGACCTCGTGGTCATGGTGGTGGTGGGTGAAAACTGGGCTCCATGATCTAAGATTCTTCAACCTTAATGATGATATCAACAAGTGACAACATCAATAGCTGAGGGGCAGCAACGGCTGTCATTTGCCTGGAGCTGAGCAAAGCCTTCACACTGTCCCACACCACATCCTGGTCTCCAGGCTGGTGACACATGGGTGTGATGGGTGACCACTAGATGGATACAGAACTGGCTTGATGGCTGCACCCACAGAGTGGCTGTCCATGGGACCTTGGCCCAGGGGAGGCCAGGGACAAGCAGAGACCCTCAGGGATCAGTCCTGGGCCCAGGCTTGTTCAACATCTCTGTGGCTGCCATGGACAGTGGCACTGAGTGCACCCTCAGCAGGGTTGCTGATGGCACCAAGCTGTGTGGGGCAGCAGACAGCTGGAGGGAAGGGATCCATCCAGAGGGACCTGGACAGGCTGGAGAGCTGGGCACAAGCCAACCTCAGGAGGTTCAACAGGACCAAGAGCAGGGTGCTGCAGCTGGGTCAGGGCAATCCCAGGCACTGATACAGGCTGGGCAGGGACTGGCTGGAAAGCAGCCCTGAGGAGATGGACTTGGGGGTGCTGGGGGAGAAGAAGCTCAGCAGGAGCTCTCAGTGTGCACTTGCAGCCCAGAAAGCCAAGCAGAGCCTGGGCTGCAGCAAGAGAAGTGTGGCCAGCAGGGCCAGGGAGGGGATTCTCCCCCTCTGCTCAGCTCTGCTGAGACCACAGCTGGAGTACTGCCTCCAGTTCTGGAGCCCCTATTGCAAGAGGGATCTGGAGGTGCTGGGAGGTGTCCAGAGCAGGGCCAGGAGGATGAGCAGAGGGCTGGAGCTGCTCTGCTGTGAGGACAGACTGAAGGAGTTGGGGCTGTTCAGTCTGGAGAAGAGAAGGCTCTGAGGTGACCTCATTGTGGCCTTCCAGGATCTGCAGGGGGCTCCAAGAAGGCTGGGGAGGGACTGCTCAGGATCTTAGGCAGTGATAGGACTAGGGGGAATGGAGTGAAGCTGGAGGTGGGGAGATTCAGGCTGGAGGTGAGGAGGAAGTTCTTCCCCATGAGAGTGGTGAAGCCCTGGAATGGGTTGTCCAGGGAGGTGGTTGGGGCCCTGTCCCTGGAGGTGTTTAAGCCCAGGCTGGCTGAGGCTCTGGCCAGGCTGATGTAGTGTGGGGTGTCCCTGCCCATGGCAGGGGGGTTGGAACTGGATGATCCTTGTGGTCCCTTCCAACCCTGACTGATTCTATGATTCTATGACATGACTCCATGGTTCTTATGCTCTATGACTCCATGATAATTATGTCTTGGAAAGGGGGATGGGGAGGGGTGGGGAGGGGAGAAAAGTCTTGTCTTTTATTTCTTTTCCCTCATCCACACATAGTGGAGGAATGGAGGCTGAGGGAAGATCACAGTCCCTTCAGCTCCCTGAAATGAGGTTGGAGTAAGGTGGAGGTTGGTGTCTTTGCCCTAGTAACAAGTGATAGGATGAGAGGAAATGGCCTCAAGTTGCACTAAGGGTGGTTTAGGCTGGACATGAGGAAAAATGTCTTAGAGTCATGGAACTGTCAGGGTTGGAAGGGACCTCAAGGATCATCCAATCCCAAGCCCCCTGCCATGGGCAGGGACACCTCCCACTGCAGCAGGTTGCTCACAGCCACCTCCAGCCTGGCTGCAAACACCTCCAGCCATGCGGCTGCCACCACCTCCCTGGGCAGCCTGTGCCAGGCTCTCACCACCCTCATGGGCAACAACTTCTGAGTCTGAATCTCCCCACTTCTAGTTTTGCTCCATGCCCCCCAGTCCTATCCCTCCCTGACCCCCTCCAAAGTCCCTCCCCAGCTTTCTTGGAGCCCCCTGCAGATCCTGCAAGGCCACCAGAAGGTCTCCTCTGAGCTTCCTTGACTGAAAGACTTCTCAAACCCTGCAACAGGCTGCCCAGGGAGGTGGTTGAGTTATCATCCCTGAAGGTGTTTCCCAGCTGTGCAGATGGGGTGGTGAGGGACATGCTTTAGTGGTGCACTTGCTAATCAAATGTTGAACTAGATGATCTCAAAGGGTCTTCCTGCAGCTTGGGTGATCCTCTGACCCTTGCCCATACTGCTCCCAAGAAGCCCCAAAGCTGGGGGTGAGTTTAGCTGAGCTTTAGAAGCATTGGCTGCTGGTCTTCATGACGAGGAGAGAACAAATCAAGAGGACAGCCTGGGGCTTTGTGACTTATTTTAATATTCATGTAAAAAAGAAACAACAACAAAAAAAGACCACAAACAAACCAACCCAAACCACCCAACAGAGCAATGGCCAAGGAAACAAACAAATGCATGCAGCAGGCAGGAATAACCAGGCTGAGAATCTGAGGGGCTCCTGAGAGGTGGAGGTAAAAGCATCGGGATGGAGTTTTGGTGGGGGTTCATCTGGGACAGGGTTTGCCTCTGCAAAACCAAGCTGTTCCCCTTCAAAACCAGCCCCTGCCCACAAGTGCTTAAGCCAGCCCAGACGGCAGAGCCAGCGCTGACATCCAGCAGAAGCGGTGGTTTATCCCAGCTGGCTGCAGCGCCATCTCCAGCGCAAGACGGGGCCAAGAACCTCTGCTGGATGGAAGCTCTTCTCACCTCAGCACAGTGATCAGTTCCTCCACCTCCTGACACTGGGCCCTGCCAGGTGCTCCCTCACCTTCTTGCTTGACCTTGCTCTGCTGAGACTCCACAGAATCAACCAGGTTGGAAGAGACCTCCAAGATCATCAAGTCCAACTGATCCCCCAACCCTGTCTAGTCAACTGGACCATGGCACTAAGGGCCTCATCCAGGCTCTTCTTAAACACCTCTAGGGAACTTGAGTCCACCACCTCCCTGGGCAGCCAACCTCACCACCTCCCTGGGCAGCACATTCCAAGGGGCAATCACTCTTTCTGTGAAGAACTTCTTCCTAAGATCAAGCCTAAAACTCCCCCTACACAGCTTGAGACTGTGTGCTCTTGTTCTGGGGCTGCTTGCCTGGGAGAAGAGACCACCCCCCAGCTGGCTCCAACCTCCCTTCAGGGAGTTGCAGAGAGCAAGAAGGTCTCCCCTGAGCCTCCTCTTCTCCAGGCTAAGCAACCCCAGCTCCCTCAGCCTCTCCTCACAGGGCTGTGCTCAAGGCCTCTCCCCAGCCTTGTTGCCCTTCTCTGGACACAATCAAGAGTCTCAATGTCCTTCTTAAATTGAGGAGCCCAGAACTGGACCCAGGACTCCAGGTGTGGCCTCAGCAGCACTGAGCACAGGGCAGAATCTCCATGTCTCAGGCTGGTGTTTCCCAGCATTACTTGGCATCTGTTGCAACATGACCTCCCAGCTGAAGCACAAGCCCACTCATCAGAAGCACCAAGCACCAGAACTGCTGGAGTGAGTCCAGAGGAGGCCACAAAGACCATCCCAGGGCTGGAACACCTCTGCTATGAGGATAGGCTGAAGGAGCTGGGGGTGTTCAGCCTGGAGAGAAGACTCCAGGGGGACCAAGCTGCAGAAGGACTTTTCAGAAGGGTGTCTAGAGACAGGACAAGGAATAGGTTGAAGCTGAGGCAGAGCAGGGTTACACTGGAGCTGAGGAAGAAATTGTTGCTTGGGAGGGTGGTGAGACTCTGGCATAGGCTGCTTGGGAGGCTGTGGCTGCCTCCTTGCTGGGGGTGTTGAAGGCCAGGCTGGCTGAGGCCTTGAGCAGCTGAGTGGAGCTGAGAGGTGTCCCTGGGCATGGTGGGGAGCTTGGAGCAGAGGAGCTCTGAGCTCCCTTCCAACCTGAGCCATGCTGGGATTCCATGATCTATGATTCTGCAACCTGGCTGAGATGCCACATGGTTTAGCACCAGGCTTGGTAGAGCTAGGCAATGATTAGAGCTGATCATTTTGAAGGTCTTTCCCAACCAAAATTGTTCTGCTCTGTGAGTCTCCTGGACCTCTGCTGGAGATGTGCCTCCCTGTGCTGGTGGAGAGCCAGTGGTTCTCAAGAGGAGGTAGCTCTGCAGAGCTGGTGAGCATGGTCTGTGCTCGCTGGGAGCACTGCTGGTCAGTGAGGCAGCCTGCCCCACCTGTTTATACAAGCCACTGGAGATGCCAGCTGGACTGCTAGCTTGGCTTACCAGAGGTCCAGCTTGGGAGACATGTTTAGCTCTACCTCTGGTCCTTCCAGAGCATGAAAACACTCAAGGGGATTATCAGCATTTCACCTGAACAATTTAGCCAGTGAACTCCTGCAGAGAACTGAAAATCTCTCTGAGAGGGTCTGACACCTATTGCAGTTTTCTATCCAAAATGGCTACTTTGGAGGTTTGGGAGCAGATTTTCTCTCTGATTTATCCCTCAGTACCTTTTGCTCAGAGGCTCTTTGCAGAGCTCAGCTAGGATGTGCTCTGGAGCCAGGTGAGACGACCTGCTAACGACACCTAGCTCTCCACTCCCATGTAAGCTCTGCTGTCTCTTCCTCTGACCCCTTCATAGAATGGCTTGGGTTGGAAGGAACCTCCAAAGGTCATCTAGTCAACCCCCCTCTGCAGTCAGCAGGGGCATCCTCAACTAGATCAGGTCACCCAGAGCCCTGTCCAGCCTCACCTTGAATATCTCCAGGGATGAAGCCTCAACCACCTCCCTGGGCAACCCCTTCCAGTGTTCCACCACCCTCATGGTGCAGAACTTGTCCCTGAAATAACCTTCCTCTCTTCTGGACTGTCTGGAGGAGGCACTGTCCCACTAAGGAGCTAATCTTCACCTCCCTAGGGGGAAGAATTGCCACAAGCAAGTCCTGGTGTCAGTATGGAGCTACACATCTAAGACTCCCTGGGATTTCCTGCTCCAAAATGTTGACTCTAATTAATTCTAAATGAGAAATTCTTCTGGCTTCATTAGAGATGACATCTGTGGGAACACCAGTGGCACACAGAGGTTTGCAGCTATTGCAGCAAAAGGATCTGGCACAGGAATAACAATGGATTACAGGCATTCCCTGGGGAGATCAGGAGGAATAAATACACTTTGGGTTACAGCAAGTGGCTGAGGGGCAGAAATCAGATTAAATGTATCACAGCAGCTCAGCACTGTGGGACAACCAGCAAAGGGGGCCCTGAGCAGAAGCAGCCACCAGGGAGGAAAATGCCATGGCTGTGGGGTCTGCATGCGTTGGCCATGGCCAAAAGGACACAACTGGTTTCAATTAATATATGCAGCAGAAGGAGGGAAGAGGCTGATGGATCCCAATGGTGCCTTTTCAACCTGCTCCACACCAAACCTTGGGTATTAAAATCAAAACACTGGGTTTTGAATGGTGGACAGGGGACCCTGAGGTCACAGGTCACTGTTCACTTGGCTTCCACCAAAACATTGGGGAGTCCCCCAGGGGTCAGTGCTGGGCCCCAGCCTCTTTAACATCTTCATTGATGATCTGGATGAGGGGGTTGAGTCAGTCATCAGCAAGTTTGCAGATGACACCAAGCTGGGAGCAGATGTTGGTCAGTTAGAGGGCAGAAGGGCTCTGCAGAGGGACCTTGCCAGGCTGGACAGATGGGCAGAGGCCAACAGGATGGCATTCAACAAGTCCAAGTGCCAGGGGCTGCACTTTGGCCACAGCAACCCCAGGCAGAGCTACAGGCTGGGGTCAGAGTGGCTGAGAGCTGCCAAACAGAGAGGGACCTGGGGGTGCTGATTGACAGCCACCTAAACATGAGCCAGCAGTGTGCCCAGGGGGCCAAGAGGGCCAGTGGCATCCTGGCCTGCATTAGGAATAGTGTGGCCAGCAGGAGCAGGGAAGTCATTGTGCCCTGTACTCTGCATTGGTTAGGCCACACCTTGAGTCCTGTGTCCAGTTCTGGGCCCCTCAGTTTAAGAAGGACATTGAGAGACTTGAAGGTGTCCAGAGAAGGGCAACAAGGCTGGGGAGAGGCCTTGAGCACAGCCCTGTGAGGAGAGGCTGAGGGAGCTGGGGTTGCTTAGCCTGCAGAAGAGGAGGCTCAGGGGAGACCTCATTGCTCTCTCCAACTCCCTGAAGGGAGGTTGGAGCCAGGTGGGGGTTGGTCTCTTCTCCCTGGCACCCAGTAGCAGAACAAGAGGACACAGTCTCAAGCTGTGCCAGGGGAGGTTTAGACTCGAGGTGAGGAGAAAGTTCTTCACCGAGTGAGTCGTTCATCATTGGAATGTGCTGCCCAGGGAGGTGGTGGAGTCCCCATCCCTGGAGGCGTTCAAGAGGGGATTGGATGTGGCACTTGGTGCCATGGTCTAGTTGTGAGGTCTGTGGAGACAGGCTGGACTTGACGATCCTTGGGGTCTCTTCCAGCCTTAGCTATACTGTGAGACTGTGTGATACTGCAATGGTGGACAGGGGACCCTGAAGGCACAGCTCACTGTTCACTTGGCTTCCACCAAAGCATTGGGGTTTTAATGGTGGACAGGGGACCCTGAAGGCACAGCTCACTGTTCACTTGGCTTCCACCAAAGCATTGGGGTTTTAATGGTGGACAGGGGACCCTGAAGTCACAGCTCACTGTTCACCTCTCCAGACTCTGAGAAAATAGGAGGTGACACTGCTGGCCTGGAATGGCAGGAGGCAATGGGGTAGCTTTTCCATCTAGGTTATTATGGGAGGGGAATTTTTACCTATTAGAAGAGTTAGAAGTCAAAAAAAAAAAGGCACAGGGCAGAATCCTGATCCTGGATGTAAAATAGGAGCCAAGTGTGGTGCGCTGAGAGCCTAAACAGGCACGGCGGGCACACTGAAACCGATGCTCTAACCAGGTGGGGTAGAGCCCCGGAGCAGGGGAGCCAGGATGGAGAGCACAGCCCTGTCTCCAGGCTGCTTTGCTGGTAGATCCTTGGGGGTTGGTTTTGCTTCTGAAGTTAACAGTGTTTAATAAAAGCTGATGCAGGGCAAGCCCAGAGAGCCTGCTAGACATAGTCGTACTTGGAGGGGTAGGAGCGCCTGCCGTCCTCGCTGCGAGGAGCCTCCTCGTAGCCCGCGCCCTTCCGGCTCTTGGCTTCGGCTTCATACCCGGAGCCACCCTTGTAGGGCCCCGTCCTGTAGGAGATGTTCCGGCCCGAGGCGTGGTACGACACCGCCTTGTACCTGCAAGACACAGCAAGGATGGCGCTGCAGGGGCGCTCCTGCGCCGGGGGGGCTCTGAACGTGAGGGGGGGGCTCTGAACGTGGGGGGGGGCTCTGAACGTGATGGGGGGCTCTGAACGTGAGGGGGGGGCTCTGAATGTGACGGGGGGACTCTGAACGTGAGGGGGGGGCTCTGAACGTGAGGGGGGGCTCTGAACGTGATGGGGGGCTCTGAACGTGAGGGGGGGCTCTGAACGTGAGGGGGGGGCTCTGAACGTGATGGGGGGCTCTGAACGTGAGGGGGGGGCTCTGAATGTGACGGGGGGACTCTGAACGTGAGGGGGGGCTCTGAACGTGATGGGGGGCTCTGAACGTGAGGGGGGGGCTCTGAACGTGATGGGGGGCTCTGAACGTGAGGGGGGGCTCTGAACGTGGGGGGGGGCTCTGAACGTGATGGGGGGCTCTGAACGTGAGGGGGGGGCTCTGAATGTGACGGGGGGACTCTGAACGTGAGGGGGGGGCTCTGAACGTGAGGGGGGGCTCTGAACGTGATGGGGGGCTCTGAACGTGAGGGGGGGCTCTGAACGTGAGGGGGGGGCTCTGAATGTGACGGGGGGACTCTGAACGTGAGGGGGGGGCTCTGAACGTGAGGGGGGGCTCTGAACGTGACGGGGGGGCTCTGAACGTGACGGGGGGGCTCTGAACGTGATGGGGGGGCTCTGAACGTGAGGGGGGGCTCTGAACGTGATGGGGGGGCTCTGAACGTGAGGGGGGGCTCTGAACGTGACGGGGGGCTCTGAACGTGAGGGGGGGGCTCTGAACGTGAGGGGGGGGCTCTGAACGTGGGGGGGGCTCTGAACGTGAGGGGGGGGCTCTGAACGTGACGGGGGGGCTCTGAACGTGATGGGGAATATCTGTGAGGAGGAACTCTAGACATGAGGGGGAACTCTAGACATGAGGAGGAACCCTGGACATGAGGGGGAACTCTAGACATGAGGAGGAACCCTGGACATGAGGGGGAACTCTAGACATGAGGGGGAGCTCTAGACATGAGGGGGAACTCTAGACATGAGGAGGAACCCTAGACATGAGGGGGAACTCTAGACATGAGGAGGAACCCTGGACATGAGGGGGAACTCTAGACATGAGGAGGAACCCTAGACATGAGGAGGAACCCTGGACATGAGGGGGAACTCTAGACATGAGGAGGAACCCTGGACATGAGGGGGAACTCTAGACATGAGGGGGAGCTCTAGACATGAGGAGGAACCCTAGACATGAGGAGGAACTCTAGACATGAGGAGGAACCCTGGACATGAGGGGGAACTCTAGACATGAGGGGGAGCTCTAGACATGAGGAGGAACCCTAGACATGAGGAGGAACCCTAGACATGAGGAGGAACCCTGGACATGAGGGGGAACTCTAGACATGAGGGGGAGCTCTGTACATGAGGAGGAACCCTAGACATGAGGAGGAACTCTAGACATGAGGGGGAGCTCTGGACATGAGGAGGAACCCTAGACATGAGGAGGAACTCTAGACATGAGGAGGAACCCTAGACATGAGGGGGAACTCTAGACATGAGGAGGAACCCTAGACATGAGGAGGAACTCTAGACATGAGGAGGAACCCTGGACATGAGGGGGAACTCTAGACATGAGGGGGAGCTCTGGACATGAGGAGGAACATCTGTGAGGAGGAACTCTAGACATGAGGAGGAACATCTGTGAGGAGGAATTCTAAACATGAGGGGGAACTCTGGACATGAGGGGGAACTCTAAACATGAGGAGGAACATCTGCAAGGAGGAACTCTAGACATGAGGGGGAGCTCTGGACATAAGGGGGAGCTCTGGACATGAGGGGGAGCTCTGGACATGAGGGGGAACTCTGGACATGAGGGGGAACTCTGGACATGAGGAGGAGCTCTGGACATGAGGAGGAACATCTGCAAGGAGGAACTCTAGACATGAGGGGGAGCTCTGGACATGAGGGGGAGCTCTGGACATGAGGGGGAGCTCTGGACATGAGGAGGAACATCTGCAAGGAGGAACTCTAGACATGAGGGGGAACTCTAGACATGAGGGGGAGCTCTGGACATGAGGAGGAACTCTGAACATGAGGGGGAATGTCTGTGAGGAGGAACTCTAGACATGAGGAGGAACTCTAGACAGGAGGGGGAGCTCTGGACATGAGGAGGAACATCTGCAAGGAGGAACTCTAAACATGAGGGGGAACTCCAGACATGAGGGGGAGCTCTGACGCTGAGGAGGAACTCTAGACATGAGGGGGAACTCTGGACATGAGGGGGAACTCTAAACATGAGGAGGAACATCTGCAAGGAGGAACTCTAGACATGAGGGGGAGCTCTGGACATGAGGGGGAGCTCTGGACATGAGGGGGAGCTCTGGACATGAGGAGGAACATCTGCAAGGAGGAACTCTAGACGTGAGGGGGAACTCTAGACATGAGGGGGAGCTCTGGACATGAGGAGGAACTCTGAACATGAGGAGGAACTCTGAACATGAGAGGGAACACTACACATGAGGAACATCTATGAGGAGGAACTCTAAACATGAGGGGAACTCTAGACATGAGGAGGAACATCCATGAGGAGGACCATCCATGAGGAAGAACTCTAAACACGAGGAGCAACTACTTTAATTTAAGCCCAGGAGCAGGCTGCCCAGGGAGGTTGTGGAGTCTCCTTCTCTGGAGACATTCCAGACCCACCTGGGTGACCCTGCCTTGGCAAGGGGGTTGGACTTGGTGATTTTCAGAGGTGCCTTCCAACACCTAGCATTCTGCAGTGATGTGACTACCCAGTGTTGCTCCTGTCCTGTTTGCTCTAGGATTTTAGGCAGCTTCATACTGTCTCATCACTTGAAACCAGTCAGTGAGCTCAGAGCCAAGCATCCATGCACAAGGCTGCAAGCTCATGGGCAGGCTGCAAGCTCATGGACAAAGTTGCAAGCTCATAGACAAGTTTGCAAGCTCATGGACAGGCTGCAAGCTCATGGACAGGCTGCAAGCTCTTGGACAAGGCTGCAAACCCATGGACAAGGCTGCAAGCTCATGGACAAGGCTGCAAGCTCATGGACAGGCTGCAAGCTCTTGGACAAGCTGCAAGCTCATGGACAGGTTGCAAGCTCTTGGACAAGGCTGCAGCCCATGGACAAGGCTGCAAGCCCATGGACAAGCTGCAAGCTCTTGGACAAGGCTGCAAGCTCATGGACAGGCTGCAAGCTCATGGACAAGGCTGCAAACCCATGCACAAGGCTGCAAGCTCATGGACAAGCTGCAAGCTCTTGGACAAGGCTGCAAGCTCATGGACAGGCTCCAAGCTCATGGACAGGCTGCAAGCTCATGGACAAGGCTGCAAGCTCATGGACAAGGTTGCAAGCTCATGGACAAGGCTGCAAGCTCATGGACAAGCTGCAAGCTCATGGACAAGGCTGCAAGCTCTTGGACAAGCTGCAAGCTCATGGACAGGCTGCAAGCTCATGGACAGGCTGCAAGCTCTTGGACAAGCTGCAAGCTCATGGACAGGCTGCAAGCTCTTGGACAAACTGCAAGCTCATGGACAGGCTGCAAGCTCATGGACAAACTGCAAGCTCATGGACAGGCTGCAAGCTCTTGGACAAGGCTGCAAGCTCATGGGCAGGCTGCAAGCTCTTGGACAGGCTGCAAGCTCATGGACAGGCTGCAAGCCCATGGACAAGGCTGCAAGCTCATGGACAGGCTGCAAGCTCATGGGCAAGGCTGCAAGCTCATGGACAGGCTGCAAGCTCATGGACAGGCTGCAAGCTCATGGACAGGCTGCAAGCCCATGGACAAGGCTGCAAGCTCATGGACAGGCTGCAAGCTCATGGACAGGCTGCAAGCTCATGGACAGGCTGCAAGCCCATGGACAAGGCTGCAAGCTCATGGACAGGCTGCAAGCTCATGGACAGGCTGCAAGCTCATGGACAGGCTGCAAGCCCATGGACAAGGCTGCAAGCTCATGGACAGGCTGCAAGCCCATGGACAGGCTGCAAGCTCTTGGACAAGCTGCAAGCTCATGGACAGGCTGCAAGCTCATGGACAGGCTGCAAGCTCTTGGACAAGCTGCAAGCTCATGGACAGGCTGCAAGCTCTTGGACAAGCTGCAAGCTCATGGACAGGATGCAAGCTCATGGACAGGATGCAAGCTCATGGACAAGCTGCAAGCTCATGGACAGGCTGCAAGCTCTTGGACAAGCTGCAAGCTCATGGACAGGCTGCAAGCTCATGGAAAAAGCTCCAAAGTTATGGGGACTGAAAGAAGCAGCAAGTTGTGGAGTCAGGGAAGGAAATGGTCACCTCTGACAGGTGTCTCATCATGATGCCTCCTGCACTGGGGGTGTCACAGCACCACAGAATTGTCAGGGTTGGAAGGAACCTCAAGGATCATCCAGTTCCAACCCCCCTGCCATGGGCAGGGACACCTTGCACTACAGCAGGTTTCTTAGGCCTCATCCAGCCTGGCCTTCAAAACCTGCAGGGATGAGGCTTCCACCACCTCCCTGGGCAACCTGTGCCAGTCTCTCACTACCCTCATGGGGAAGAACTTCTTCCTAAAGTCTAATCTCAATCTCCCCTCCTCTATCCTGGATCCATTCCCCCCCAGTCCTATCACTCCCTGACACCCTAAAAAGTCCCTCCCCAGCTTTCCTGCAGGCCTCTTTCAGATGCTGGAAGGCCACAAGAAGGTCTCCTTGGAGCCTTCTCTTCTCCAGACTGCACAGACAGAGAATCCTGTCCTGTGGTGTGCTGGCTGTGTGCTCCCCCAACAGCCAAGGTTTCCTGCCAAGAGCTTCCCCTGTGCCCCTCCGGCAGACTCACCGAGACTCTTCTGGCAGCAGCCCTCTGCAAGCCAGGCACATCATGATGCCCCCTACGAGAGCCAGGCCTCCTGCCACCCAGCCAACGAAGAGAGCTGAGCCAAAGGTGTACCTGCAAAGCACAGAGAGGTGTCTGGTTACTGCCCTGGCACTGCTCCACTGCTTCTGCCGTGCACTGAACGCTGCCAGTCCCCCTCTGGCCCTGCAGAAGTCCCTTTGAGCACCTTCACACCTGCAGGCTCATGCTCGATGGGCTCTCTACCTCCTTCTTGGGCTGTGTGAGCAGAGGCTTTCCAGCCCTTTGGCTCAAACAAATTCTTGCCAGTGCAGAGAAGGAAGAGGCTCAAGAAACCTTCAAACTCTTGAGAGTTTGCCTTTCCTTCACCTGCAGCAGGCTGAGGGCCTGAGGGTGACCTGCACCATGGAGAATTCTGAGCCAGAGAGTATCACAGTATCATTCAGGGTTGGAAGGGACCACAAGGATCATCTAGTTCCACCCCCCCCTGCCATGGGCAGGGACACCCCACACTAGATCAGGCTGGCCAGATGACCACCTACCTGTTCTGGACGTTCTGCATTCCCTGGTACATGTTGGCTGTGGACATCCAGAAGTTTGTGACCAGCATGTTGGCAAACACAGACACTCCAGTGATGGCACACAGGCCTGAGAGCAGACAGAAGAGCAGACTGAGACCCACACAGCACAAGCAGCCACCCTTGGCAAGCACCTGGCAGCTCTGTAGAGGTGGGTGAGGCTGCTTTGTGTCCTGCTTGTGTGCCCTCAGCAGAAGGGGTGACCCACAGGGTGTTACACATTGCTGCCAGGGTATCTACACGTTGACAATCCAGCAGCAGGGACACACCACAGAATCCCAGCTCACAGCAGCAGGAGCCACAGGTGACCACTGCCCACCCTAACCCTCCCCTGGCACAATTGCAGGCCATTTCCTCTTGTCCTACCACCAGAGACAAGGGAGAAGGGACCAACCCCTACCTCATTCCAGCCTCCTTTCAGGGAGCTGCAGAGAGCAATGAGGTCTCCCCTCAGCCTCCTCCAGCCTGAACCCCCCCAGCTCCCTCAGCCGCTCCTCCCCAGCCCTGCTCTCCAGACCCATCCCTAGCTTTGTTGCCCTGCTCTGGACCTGCTCCAGCCCTTCAAAGTCTTTGTGTTCTGTCCAACACAAACTTCTGGGTTTCTTCTACTAAGCAGAGGTAGAGATCAGCGTGCCCCAGGAGGCCAGGCTGGAGGACCAATGCCAATAGCATTGATACTTGGGGCTGCAGGAGTGCCTTGAGACCTGCCCAGTCCTCGCTTCCAGGTAACTGCCACCCCTTGCAGCGTGGTAGACCCTTACCAGCAACAATGAACATGATGCCAGAGGTCAGAGTCATGTTGGCTTTTGCTGAGTTCTCCATGCTGCCAATGTGGATACACTTCAGAGCAAAAATGCACACCAGGAGGCCAAGGATGCCCAGGACGATCCCCACGATCATGAGGGCCCTCACAGCCTGGAACATGGCTGCAAAGCAAGGTGAGAGGAGCCGAGCTGAGTGACTGCAATGAGATTTGTAAGAGCCTGCCAGGTGTGTAAGGGTGGTCTCTGCCTGGAAATCAAAACATTAAGGAAGAAAAGCTTGGAAAATGGGCGCCAGGTCTACTCTCAGCGTTGTGTGGGGCACCTCTGGAGTCGTCTCTGCTTGTCTCAACTTGCCAAAGAGTTTGGTGGCTTAGACACCATTTCACTGGCACCACTCATGGTTTCCTGTTGGTTCACAGCTGGGAGGAGCACTCATGGTTTCATAGCTAAGTTGGTTGAGAAAGGGTTTGGGGCTGTTCCCCTCCCCAAGCAGCAGTGAAAGCAGATGGCTCCTCCCAGCTACCTGTGACATGGCCAAATCCTTCATAATGTGGATGTGGGGCAGGCTGTGGATGTGGTCTGCCTGGACCTCAGCAAGGCCTTTCACACTGTCCCCCACAGCAGACTGCTCTCTAAGCTGTCAGCTCGTGGCTTGGACAGCAGCTCTCTGAGCTGGGTTAGGAACTGGCTGGAGGCTGAGCCCAGAGAGTGGTGGTGAATGGTGCCACAGCCAGCTGGCAGCCAGGCACCAGTGGTGTGCCCCAGGGATCAGTGCTGGGCCCCATGCTCTTTAACATCTTCATTGATGATCTGGATGAGGGGATGGAGTCAGTCATCAGCAAATTTGCAGATGACACCAAGCTGGGAGCAGATGTTGGTCAGTTAGAGGGCAGAAGGGCTCTGCAGAGGGACCCTGACCGACTGGACAGATGGGCAGAGTCCAACAGGATGGCATTCAACAAGTCCCAGTGCCAGGGGCTGCACTTTGGCCACAGCAACCCCATGCAGAGCTACAGGCTGGGGTCAGAGTGGCTGAGAGCTGCCAAACAGAGAGGGACCTGGGGGTTCTGATTGACAGCAGCTGTACATGAGCCAGCAGTGTGCCCAGGTGCCCAAGAAGCCAATGGCATCCTGGCCTGCATTAGGAAGAGTGTGGCCAGCAGGAGCAGGGAGGTCATTGTGCCCTGTGCTCTGCATTGGTTAGGCCACACCTTGAGTCCTGTGTCCAGTTCTGGGCTCCTCAGTTTAGGAAGGACATTGAGACACCTGAACATGTCCATAGAAGGGCAACAAGGCTGGGGAGAGGCCTTGAGCACAGCCCTGTGAGGAGAGGCTGAAGGAGCTGGGGTTGCTTAGCCTGGAGAAGAGGAGGCTCAGGGGAGACCTCATTGCCCTCTACAACTACCTGAAAGGTGGTTGTAGTTGGTCTCTTCTCCCAGGCAGCCAGCAGCAGAACAAGAGGACACAATCTCAAGCTGTGCCAGGGGAAGTTTAGACTCGAGGTGAGGAGAAAGTTCTTCACCGAGCGAGTCGTTCGTCATTGGGATGTGCTGCCCAGGGAGGTGGTGGAGTCACCATCCCTGGAGGTGTTCAAGAGGGGATTGGATGTGGCACTCGGTGCCATGGTCTGGTCATGAGGTCTGTGGTGACAGGTTGGACTGGATGATCCTCGAGGTCTCTTCCAACCTTAGTGAGACTGTGAGACTGTGATAACTCAAAATGAAGTCCTTGATATCCCTGCCTTGCAGTCAGATGTCTGGCACAGGAGAAGCAGGAACAGGCTGCCCAGGGAGGTTGTGGATGATCCCTCCCTTGGAGGGGTTCAAGGCCAGGTTGGATGAAGCTATGAACAACTTGAGGTGGTGGGATTTGCTCCTGCCCATGGCAGGGGGCTTGGAACTGGATGATCTTCAAGGGCCCTTCCAAGCCAACCCCTTCTGTGACTCTATGAATCTCTGAGTGCTCCTTTGGAAGCAAGCTGTGATATGGGTCATGCCCATGGGAACTGAGCACTGCTGTTAATCAGCAGAAGGCACCAAAGCCTTTCGGATTTCTCTTGGCTGGAGGAGTAGAGGGAAAAGCAAAGGGGAGGAGTAGAGGGAAAAGCAAAGGGAAGCTTTCACCTCTTAAAATGGAGGAGGGAAGGGAAATCCCCTTTGAATACCAAGGTGATTTCCTAACGAGGTGGCACCTATCCCAACTTGCCTGCAGCTTGGTGCTGGCCCCCGACTCTGCACAGGGCCCTGGTGGAGACAGGACGGCGACAGTGCTGGCAGATTAGCCTGAGGGGTAGCTGAAAGCATTTCAAGGGCTGTTGCAGGTTCTCTGGGATGCTTTGCAGCCTCTTCTTGCCCTCCCCTGAGCTCCTGCTGCCCTGGTTTTGGCTTTGATTCTCCCCACAAAGGACTCTCCCTCTTCAGGGAAGATCCTGTGGGCTCATGGCCAGCTGAGAAAGGCAGGCAACACATCCTACAGCCCTGGGGACTTTACTCAACTGTCTGCCACCCCTTCTGCTGGGCTGATCCAGATGACCATGGTGCCCAAGCCTCCTATATGGTCTGACTGGAATAGGAGGCACTGGCACAGAAGAGTGAGGAGCAGACAGGTCGCTCAGGGAGGCTGCAGATTCCCCCTCCCTGGAGGTGTCCAAGAGCAGGTTGGATGAGGCCTTGGGCAAGCTGGGCTGGTGGGAGGTGTCCCTGCCCATGGCAGGGAAGGTAGAACTGGTTGATCTTTGAGGTCCCTTCCAACCCAAACCATTCTGTGAGGCTGTGGTTCCATGACCCTGCTGGCCTTGCACAGGTTGGGAGGAAGGTTTATGAAGGCTCCCCTGGGAGGCTAAAGGTGGGTGCTGGGCTGCCTGCACGGGGCCCCTTGCTCGTGGGGCCCCACAAACCCAAGCAGAACCACACTGGCACCACCACTCACAAGGAAACCAGAGGCTCCACAGGCTGGGAATACCCCACCTTCCTCCCTCTGCCAGTCCCACTGGGGCTGCTGCTCTTATGACTCAATTTGCCCTTATCAGCTGATAGCAAGTGCTAACGAGCCTGGGCTTTTCAATCTGCCATTCATCAGCCCCCAGGTGTCAGCTCATTAGCTGTTATCCATCAGAGAACAGGCCGCTGGCTGGTGCCTTATCAGCCCTCAGGGGCTGTTCGTGCAGCACCTGATGCAGAGCTGAGAGCTACAGCAGAAGAAAATCACAATAGCTCACTTGTCTGCACAGCCACCTCAGGTGCTTTGCAGCTCCTTCTGTTTCAGGGCAGGCAGGAGAGGCTGAACCTCCAGGGGAGCTTAAGATGCACTGGATCATAGAAGGTCCTCACTCCCAGAACACTCTGGTTTTTTGGGATCATACAGTGGCTCAGGTTGGAAGGGACCTCAGAGATCATCTACTCCAACGTCCTCAGCATGGACAGGGATGCCTCTCAGCTAGACTTAGCTGCTCAAGGTCTCATCCAGCCTGCCCTTCTACACACAGGATGGCATTCAACAAGTCCAAGTGCTGGGTGCTGCACTTTGGCCACAGCAACCCCAGGCAGTGCTACAGGCTGGGGTCAGAGTGGCTGAGAGCAGCCAAAAAGAGAGGGACCTGGGGGTGCTGGTTGATAGTAGGCTGAACATGAGCCAGCAGTGTGCCCAGGTGGCCAAGAAGGCCAAGGGCATCCTGGCCTGCATCAGGAATAGTGTGGCCAGCAGGAGCATGGAGGTCATTGTGCCCTGTGCTCAGCACTGGTTAGGCCACACCTTGAGTCCTGTGTCAAGTTCTGGGGCCCTCAGTTTAAGAAGGACATTGAGAGACTTGAAGGTGTCCAGAGAAGGGCAACAAAGCTGGGGAGGGGTCTGGAGCACAGCCCTGGGAGGAGAGGCTGAGGGAGCTGGGGTTGCTTAGCCTGCAGAAGAGGAGGCTCAGGGGAGACCTTCTTGCTCTCTGCAACTCCCTGAAGGGAGGTTGGACCCAGCTGGGGGTTGGTCTTTTCTCCCAGGCAACCAGCACCAGAACAAGAGGACACAGTCTCAAGCTGTGCCAGGGGAAGTTTATGCTGGAGGTGAGGAGAAAGTTCTTCAGAGAGTTGTTAGCCATTGGGATGTGCTGCCCAGGGAGGTGGTGGAGTCCCCACCCTTGGAGGTGTTCAAGAGGGGATTGGATGTGGCACTTGGTGCCATGATGTATTAGTCATGAGGTGTTGGGTGACAGGTTGGACTTGATGATCTTTGAGGTCTCTTCCAACCTTATTGATTCTATGATTCTACCCCCAGGGAGGAGGCACCCAGCCTCCCTGGGCAGCCTGCTCCAGAGTCTCACCACCCCCAAGCTGAAGAGCTTCTTCCTAAGGATGATCTTATGGTTTCTAGGTGCTGTCACTGTGGTGACCTTAAACTAAGACCTCACAGAGGTTGAGTTCCCAGCAGAGACATTCCCAGTGCCTTGGGTGTACAACAGGCAGGCCAAGCCAAGCAGCTCCTGGAATGTCACAGTTCTGCTGGAGAATCAGAGTCCAAGTGTGGTGGATCTCTGTTGGGAAGGGGAGAGAGGAGCACTGCTGGGTGCAAGGTTGACAGGACAAGGGGCAATGCATACAAAGTACAGCACAGGAGGTTCCACCTCAACACAAGGGAGAACTTCTTCACTGTGAGGGTCCCAGAGGCCTGGAGCAGGCTGCCCAGAGAGGTTGTGAAGTCTCCTTCTCTGGAGCCTTCCCAGCCCCATCTAGATGTGTTCCTGTGTGACCTGTGCTGGAGTCTATGGTCCTGCTCTGGCAGGGGGGTTGGACTCAATGATCTTCGAGGGTCCCTTCCAACCCCTGACCTCCTGTGAGCCTGTGACAAAAATGCAAACCTGCTCTCAGCAGCAATCCCTCTCTCCATGAGGCTGATTTAGGCACCATCTCCACAAAACAGCAGCAAGGAGAAGAAAGAGCTCATGGGTCTGCTGTGCCATGAAGGCCTCTTCACTTGGCTCATGGGACTGTAAAAGAGCACTGCAGGCTCAAGTGAATTCTGGCATCCATTAGAAGTCCTCTGAGCAGAGCTGCTTGCCAAAGGTGCATGGCCTCTCTTAGGAGGAAGGAGTGGAAGGGCTTGGACAAACAAAACAAGAGCCTAAGGAAAACACAAATTCCCTCAGTAGCAGCAGGCAGCAGACAGCCCTGGCCCTAGAATCATGGACTCGTGGAATCAGCCAGGTTGGAAGAGACCTCCAAGATCATCCAGTCCAGCCTATCACCCAGCCCTGTCCAATTAACCAGACCCTGGCACTGAGTGCCTCATCCAGGCTTTTCCTGAAGATCTCCAAGGACAGCAACTCCACCACCTCCCTGGGCAGCACATTCCAATGGCAAATCTCTCTCTTTATGAAGAATTTCTTCCTAACATCCAGCCTGAACCTCCCCTGGCACAGCTTGAGACTGTGGCCTCTTGTTCTGCTGATGAGTGCCTGGGAGAAGAGACCAACCCCCACCTGGCTCCAACCTCCCTTCAGGGAGTTGCAGAGAGCAAGAAAGTCTCCCCTGAGCCTCCTCTTCTCCAGGCTAAGCAACCCCAGCTCCCTCAGCCTCTCCTCACAGGGCTGTGCTCCAGACCCCTCCCCAGCTTTGTTGCCCTTCTCTGGACATGTTCCAGTACCTCAACATCTCTCTTGATTGAGGGCCCCAGAACTGGACACAGGACTCAAGGTGTGGCCTAACCAGTGCTGAGAACAGAGGAAGAATAACCTCCCTTGGCCTGCTGGCCACACTATTGCTGATGCAGGCCAAGATGCCATTGGCCTTCTTGGCTGCCTGAGCACACTGCTGGCTCATGTTCAGCCTACTATCAACCACTACCCCGAGGTCCCTCTCTGCCTGGCTGCTCTCAGCCACTCTGACCCCTGCCTGTAGCACTGCCTGGTGTTGTTGTGGCCAATGTGTAGAACCCTGTGCTTAGCCTTATTAAATCTCATCCCATTGTCCTCTGCCCATCTGCCCAGCCTGGCAAGGTCCCTCTGCAGAGCTCTCCTACCCTCTAACAGATCAACTCCTGCCCCCAGCTTGGTGTCATCTGCAAACTTACTGCTGATGGACTCAATGCCCTCATCCAGATCATCAATAAAGATATTGAACAGGCTGGGGCCCAGCACTGATCCCTGGGGTCACCACTGGTGCCTGGCTGCCAGCTGGCTGTGGCACCATTCACCACCACTCTCTGGGCTCAGCCTCCAGCCAGTTCCTAACCCAGCTCAGAGAGCTGCTGTCCCAGCCAGGGGCTGACAGCTTGGCCAGGAGTTTGCTGTGGGGGACGGTGTCAGAGGCCTTGCTGAGGTCCAGGCAGACCACATCCACAGCCTGCCCCACATCCACCAGGCACTCACCTGGGCATAGAAGGAGACCAGGTTGGTCAGGCAGGACCTGCCCTTCCTGAATCCATGCTGGCTGGGCCTGAGCCCTTGGCCATCCTCTAAGTGCTGTGTGACTGCACTCAAGATGCCCTGTTCCATAACCTTGCCTGGCACTGAGGTCAGGCTGACAGGCCTGGAATTCCCTGGCTCATCCAACCGGCCCTTCTTGTGGATGGGGACCACATTGGCCAGCCTCCAGTCCTCTGGAACCTCTCCAGTGAGCCAGGACTGTTGGAAAAGGATGGAGTGTGGCTTGGCCAGCTCATCTGCCAGCTCTCTCAGCACCCTAGGAGGGATCCCATCTGATCCCTAGGCATGGAACATGCTGCTGGTTTGCATACACACTTTGCATGAGCTAGGAGAACTTTCTGTCCTAGCTGCACACCTCTGGCTGCCCACTGGGCACACCTGATGTCCATGCAAAGGCATGGGCTTGTGCTGGTCACCAATATAAACAGCAGTCACCTGAAACCACAGTTTGCATCTCTGTCTTTTCCAGGTGGAAGTGAAACTGGGGAGTTGCCTTTTTGCTCAGTGTTGCTGTGAGTAGAAGCATGGAATGGTTTGGGTTGGAAAAGATCTTTTAGATGAAGTCAGAAAATCATGGAATGGTTTGGGTTGGAGAAGACCTTTAAGATCCTTGAGTCATAGAAACATGGAAGGGTTTGAGATGGAGAAGACCTTTTAGATCATTGAGTCATAGAAACATGGAATGGTTTGAGATGGAGAAGACCTTTTAGATCATTGAGTCATAGAAACATGGAATGGTTTGGGTTGGAGAAGACCTTTTAGATACTTGAGTCATAGAACATGGAATGGTTTGAGTTGGAAAAGACCTTTTAGATCATTGAGTCATGGAAACATGGCATGGTTTGAGTTGGGGAAGACCTTTAAGATCATTGAGTCATGGAAACATGGAAGGGTTTGGGTTGGAGAAGACCTTTTAGATCCTTGAGTCATAGAAACATGGAAGGGTTTGAGTTGGGCAAGACCTTTAAGATCACTAGTCATAGAAACATGGAAGGGTTTGGGTTGGAAAAGACCTTGAAGATCATTGAGCTATAGTTTTCCTTGGCAATGCCTTTTAAGATCAAGTCCAACCATTCTCTGTCAAGGCTGCTGCTAAGCCATGTCCCTCAGCACCACATCTCTGCCTCTTTCAAACACCTCCAGGGGTGGAGTGAAGTAAAATGACTTCAAGTCACCTAAACTAACATCACTTGCATTTCTGCTTGTAATACTTTATGATGTTGTCATGAATGGAATACAGAAAGCTGGGGGGGAGGGGAATGAGCTTTGAAGTTATCCCAGTAAATGCAGAGGGATTCCTTCTTTATGTTTGAAGGGACACATGAAGGGAACAAAACCCATGCAACATCTCAAAAGTACACATGTCCTTATTGCTCTTTTACCCCCCCAAAATGATGTCAAAAGTAAAAGCTGAACTGTGACCAATGGGCACCAAAAGGATGGTTGCCATCACCTGCTTGCTCTCTTAACACACAGCTACCTGCACACAGCATGAGAAGGATCTGTGTACAGAGATCAACAGTTGTGAATATACTTGAATACAGAACCAGAGAATCACAGAATTGTTTGGGTTGGAAAAGATCTCTAAGGTCATCTCTAAGATCCCCCAGTCCAACCATCCACCCAACACCTCCATGGCCACTAAACCCTGTCCCCAGGTGCCGTGCCCACGCCTTTCTTGAACAGCTCCAGGGATGGGGCCTCCCCCCTGGGCAGCCTGTGCCAATCCCTGACCACTCTTGCAGCAAAGAAATGTCTCCTCATCTCCAACCTAACCCTCCCCTGGCACAATTTCAGGCCATTTCCTCTCCTCCTGTCACCTGAGACTTGGGAGAAGAAACCAACCCCACCTCACTCCAGCCTCCTTTCAGGCAGTTGGAGAAAGCAGTGAGGCCTCTCTTCAGCCTCCTCTTCTCCAGGCTGAACACCCCCAGCTCCCTCAGCTGCTCCTCCCCAGCCCTGTTCTCCAGACCCTTCCACCAGCTTTGTTGCCCTTCTCTGGACACCCCCCCAACACTTCAATGCCTTTCTTGGAGTGATGGCCCCAAACTGAAGCCTGTATTAGAGGTGCAGCCTCAGCAGCTCTGAGCACAGAGGACCAAGCTTTTTGGTTCTTTGCAAACAAAAATCCCAGAGGAGTGGCACCTCCAAACATCAGCTTTGCTCTTCCAAATGACAAAGAAGTCAGCTGAAGTTGTGTGCAGCAAGTCCTTTATTCCATCACAGCCCTCAGGATGGTCACAGAAGCAAACAGTGCAGCTAACTGCAGCTTTGCTCTGCAGCAAAGCACTCCCTCCTGTCTCTCAACAGGGAAGCATCCCTGAGGATGCAGGGAGGAGTGCTCACATCACGCTGTCAGGGTCATTTGTCATGCCAGCTGGCAGGGCACAGGCACAACAGGCCACAGGCAGGCACGGTGAGCCAGGCTGGGGAGCACTGGCATGCAGTGGGGTGAGAGAAGCAGCTCTTTCTGTACAAGCAAACAATAGAGGAGACTCCCTCTGCAACCAGCTTCTGCTGAATCTCTGCAGGGAGCACCAAGTGACCCTCCCTGCACACCTTTCCCCTTCTCCTCCTTCCTACTCACGCTGCCCACAGGCAGATTGATGCCATTCCACTTTCCTCTTTGAAAAAAACCCCAACAACCACCAAACCAAACCAAACCAGACCAAACCAGACCCAAACAAGCCAAACCAACCCAACCCAACCCAAACCAAACCAAGCCAGACCAAACCAAACCAAACCAGACCAGACCAAACCAAACCCAAACAAGCCAAACCAAGCCAAACCAGACCAGACCAAACCAAACCCAAACAAGCCAAACCAAGCCAAACCAAACCAGACCAAACCAAACCAGACCAAACCCAAACAAGCCAAACCAAGCCAAACCAAACCAGACCAAACCAAACCAGACCAAACCAAACCAAACCCAAACAAGCCAAACCAAACCAAACCAGACCAGACCAGACCAAACCAGACCAAACCCAACCAAACCCAACCAGACCAAACCAAACCAGACCAAACCAGACCCAAACAAGCCAAACCAAACCCAAACAAGCCAAACCAAATACAAGCAGCCAACCCCTCCACCCCACCAAACCCAATTCATCTCCTTTTTTGTTCCCTGTGCAACATCATTCTGACCAGGCCAGGTGCCATGCAGCTCTTTCCCTTGTGCTTCCATTCAGCCTATCTGTGGCTTCAGCCATCCTCCCTCTCCTCCCATCCCTGGAGCTGTGCTGATTTATGGGAGCAGCGGGGTGAAGCTGTGGTGCTTGCCCAGAGGTCAGCTGCACAGGCTCCACCTTGTCACCTCCACTCGGCAAAGACATCTTCCTGGCAGCAAACAACATCTCTGCCCGCTCAGCCTCCAAGGAGCCCCCCGAGGAGCGCCAGTGCTTGAAGCTGTCTGCTCCTGCTTTGGGATGAGAGCTGAGCAGAGCTGCAGGAGAGCTCCTGGCTTGGTTTTGCCCCTACCTGGCAGCCCGAGAATGGTGAAATAGGGCCGGCACTCGGTGAAGCCGGAGCTCTGCCGCACGCAGCTCCTCCACAGCCCCTGGTACTGGAAGACAGCCGTGACCGGGTTGTCGTACAGGTCCTGCGTGCTCCACGTATCCATGGCGGTGGCCACCACGCAGCCCGCGACGCCCAGCGACGCCACCAGGAACCCCATCACCTGGCAGATGGTGGTGGACATGGTGTCTGCCCCGGAGAGCGGAGGGGAGGCAGCCCTGAGGAAGCCACAGGCTGAATGGGAGCGCCGGAGTCGTCCCGCGCCCGAGCCGCCAGCGGCGCGGCAGCTCTTATCAGATGCCTGCCGCCGAGCGCTGTGTTTGCTCAAAGTGTTTTTGCAAGATAGTCCAGTTTCACTCTCTCCAGTTTCACTGGGGTAGGCTTTGTGCTGGCAGGGCTGGAGGTACGAGCTTTTGTCCTTTGGAAGTGCTTGTCCTTCCCCAGCCAAGCAGCTCCGCTCCTGCCAGCGCTGGGCAAACCACTCGGAACACGTTCCCAGCCCCCGCCAAAAGCTTTGCCTGTCCCTGGGGCTTCTCGCAGATAGCATCAGGTTGGAAGGGTTCCTCAAAAGTCATCTTGTCCAACCCCCCCTGCAGGCAACAGGGACACCTCCAACTAGAGCAGGCTGCCCAGGGCCACATCAAGTCTGATCTTGAATGTTCTCCTGTGTGCTTGGCACAGGGCACAAGTGCTGAGAGGGGCAGAGGAAAGGACCGTGTTCCCAGGAGAACTCAGCACCCACCTCTGGTAAACTCACCACCCACCTCTGGTGGACTCACCACCCACCTCTGGTGGGCTCACCACCTCTCTGGCCCTTTGCTTATGCAGTAGATCTGCCATCAGGCATCTCTACTTGTGGCCATCCATGCAGGTATCTGCGCAGAAGGCATGGTGTCAGAGAGGGAGGCCAGTGGTGAGCTTGGTGCCAAGATGTGGGCTCACAATCTCAACCCAGGGAACAAATAGGTTCATGAGAGCGGTGGAACACTGGAAAAGGTTGCCCAGGGAGGTAGCTGAGGCCCCTTCCCTGGAGATAAGCAAGGTTAGGCTCAACAAGGCTCTGAGCAACTTGATCTTGTGGAGGATGCCCCTGCTGAGTGCAGGGCTTGGAGTGGATGACCTTTGGAGGTCCCTTCCAACCCAAACCATTCCATCATTCTATGGCCAAGTCTTGCAGCCACTTGGAGCATCACCAAGGTTGCCTCAGATGCTGACCATGGCAGAAGCCAGGTCACCAGGCAAAGAGCCTCAGACTGATCCAGCAAAACTCCTGCAACCCTGTTCTCCTCCCACCTGGATCCTATTGCCCATCAAGTGGCCCCATTGAAACCCATGCAGGGAGGAGGAGAGGGATGGAACAAAGACTGCTTGGCAAGTGTCTTGTTGCAGGTGTTTGTCTGTATTGGCTGGGGGGATGGCTCTGGAGGAAGGAGCAGGGGATGTCCAGGTGAGGAACTGGATCCTCCCTCTGCACAGTGGAGCAGTGCTGGGCTCGAGGTGGCCATGAAGATTTGCCATGCCACTGGGGAGGGCACGCAGCGAGTGGCAAGGACCTTCCAGACTTCACACTCCTCTGTTCTCTGCTAATGCCCTGCTCCAACTGATTTATTCCAGCTCCAACCTAGAAACAAACTCCAGCTGCAACCAGTCCTGACACCTCTCTGTGCCACAGGCACTGTCAATATAACCACCTGGCTGTGAAGCCATGTGAAAGCCACCAGGAACAGAGAGAAGCTGATTTCCATGGACGGGTTTATGACCCACTGGCTTCTGCCTGCTTTGACTTTCCAAACCCACCTGGATGCTTATGGGATCATGGAACTGAGATCATTGAGTCCAACCATCAACCCAACACCTCCATGGCCACTAAACCATGTCCCCAAGTGCCATGGTCACACCTTTCTTGAACACCTCCAGGGATGGGGACTCCACCACCTCCCTGGGCAGCCTGTGCCAATCCCTGACCACTCTTGCAGCAAAGAACTTTTTCCTCATCTCCAACCTAACCCTCCCCTGGCACAATTTCAGGCCATTTCCTCTCCTTCTGTCACCTGATATTAGGGAGAAGAAACCAACCCCACCTCACTCCAGCCTCCTTGCAGGAAGCTGCAGAGAGCAATGAGGTCTGCCCTCAAACCAACTCTTCTCCAGGCCAGCTTGCTCAAGGCCTCATCACCCTGGCCTTGAACACCTCTAGGGAGGGATCATCCACAGCTTCTCTGGGCAACCTGTTCCAGGGTCTCACCACAGTCACTGGAAAGAATTTCTTCCTCATCTCCAGTCTCAATCTCCCCTCTTCCAGCTCAAAACCATTGCCTCTCTTTCTGTCACTCCCAGTCCTTATCAAAAGTCCCTTCCCACATCTCCTGTAGCCCCTTCAGGTACCGAAAGTCTGCTGTAAGGTCTCCCTGGAACCTTGGAGAAGGCTCCAGGCTGCACAGCCCCAACTCTCTCAGCCTGTCCCCATATGGGACCATCTTTGTGGCCTCCTCTGGACCCTCTCCAGCAGTTCCAGGTTGATGGGGCCTTGAGCAAGCTGGGCTGGTGGGAGGTGTCCCTGCTCATGGCAGGGAGTTGGAGCTGGATGGTCTTCAAACCCAACCCATTCTATGGCTCCATGAACCCATGGATCTCCAGCAGCTTTCCCAAGCTAGCAAAGAGAAGGCTGCTTTGTGACCGCTCCCTCTGCAGCCTTCCCTCCAGCTCATGCTTCCTTTATCTCCCCAGAGGCTGACTCAAACCCACTCACTGGGCCCAGTGCACCTCCTGAATGTTATCACTGCCTCTCCCCTCAAAATCACCTACAGCTCATATTTGCTTTCAAATTTGCAAATATAGCTCACACCCTGCCAGCCAAATCCAGCTTGTTCAGGCTGAAACAAAGCAAACCCACCTTTCTCTTTCTGGCACTCCACCACCCTGATCACCACAGCCCCCAGGAGTGCCTGGTCCACCAGTTTACAGCATGAGAAGGGCTGGCTTGGCCTTTCTGAGACTCTCTGGGGAAAGGTGACCATGGGAGAGCCCTGTCCCAGCTCAGACTCGCTCTGCTCCAGCTGTCTTCAGGTGGTCCAGAGAGGCCTTTGGTTCCTCAGCAGTGCTGGGGTGCATGAATGTGTGTCCTTCACAGAACCATTCAGGTTGGAAAAGAACCCTCAGCATCACCAAGCCCAACCCAGAACCCTTCTCTACAAGGTTCACCCCTAAACCAGATCCCCAAGCACCACATCCAAATCACCTTTAAACACATCCAGGCTTGGTGACTCCACCAGCTCCCTGGGCAGCACATTCCCTACATGCCTGTGAGGTGTAGCCCAACCCCACATCTCCATATTGCCATTTTCCTTGCCCTGCTCCTCTCCTGGCTGTCAGCTCAGATCCTTTAGGGTTATTTTTCATGTCTCACATCCTTTCATGGTGTAAAGGCACGAGGCAGAGGCAAGGATGTGATACAAGCATTTAGCTTCCTGACATCCCCTGCTAAGCACCCTGCCACCTGAGTGTCACAGGGAACTGGGGTGTCCAAGACCCACCTAAGGGTCTGACATTAGCTCTTTCCCCATTCCCACACCTCCTTCAGCTCCTGCTGTGAGTGCAAGCCCACAGCAGCATGCACTTGGTAGGTGATACCCAGCCTACAGCCCACCTGGGCCACCTGAATTCTTCCATGTGCAAAACCTGGTCTCAGAAGACTTCAAGCAGGTCACAGCAACTGCCTGCAGACATTTCAGAGCCTGGAGCTGAACTGACCAGGCTAAAAGCTTTTGAGGCCCAAGCAAAGCTTGGGGGAGCCTTTGCCATGGCCATCACCAGGGATAGACCATGATATGGCAATTAGAAGTCCCCATCCTTCAAAATGTCAGGCATGAAACAATTCCAGGCAGAAGAAATGCTGCTTCCTTGGCCAGTGGGCAGCCCTCTCTCCAAAACCCCCAGAGCAAGGGTTTTCCCAGACTGCTTGCCAAAAAATGCCTGTGGGAGGTATGAAGCAGAAGAAAACTTTGGAAGAACCTGGGTAGAGAAGAAAAAATGCCAGAGCCACCAACATTAACCCTTCCCAGATGTGAATCCTCCTCAGGGAATATATAACTCATCCCTGCTAAAAGAAGGCTCCAGGGAGACCTTAGAGGAGCTCTCCAGTACCCAAAGGGGGCTGCAGGAGAGCTGGGAAGGGAGTTTTGACAAGGGCTGGGAGTGACAGAAAGAGGGATAATGGCTTTGAGCTGGAAGAGAGGAGATTGAGACTGGAGATGAGGAAGAAATTCTTTCCAGTGAGGGTGCTGAGACACTGGGACAGGCTGCCCAGGGAGGCTGTGGATGATCCCTCCCTGGAGGTGTTCAAGGCCAGGCTGGATGAGGCCTTGAGCAAGCTGGGCTGGTGGGAGGTGTCCCTGCCCATGGCAGGAGGTTGTAGGGGGCTGAAGAAAGCTGGGGAAGGAGGCTACAAGAAGGCTGGGGAGGGACTGCTCAGGATCTCAGGGAGTGATAGGACTAGGGGGAATGGAGTGAAGCTGGAGGTGGGGAGATTCAGGCTGGAGGGGAGGAGGAAGTTCTTCCCCATGAGAGTGGTGAAGCCCTGCAATGGGTTGTCCAGGGAGGTGGTTGGGGCCCCGTCCCTGGAGGTGTTTAAGGCCAGGCTGGATGAGGCTCTGGCCAGGCTGATCTAGTGTGGGGTGTCCCTGCCCATGGCAGGGGGCTTGGAACTAGATGGTCCTTGTGGTCCCTTCCAACCCTGACTGATTCTATGACATGACTCCATGGTTCTTATGCTCTATGACTCCATGATAATTATGTCTTGGAAAGGGGGATGGGGAGGGGTGGGGAGGGGAGAAAAGTCTTGTCTTTTATTTCTTTTCCCTCATCCACACATAGTGGAGGATTGGAGGCTGAGGGAAGATCACAGTCCCTTCAGCTCCCTGAAATGAAGTTGGAGTAAGGTGGAGGTTGGTGTCTTTGCCCTAGTAACAAGTGATAGGATGAGAGGAAATGGCCTCAAGTGGCACCAAGGGTGGTTTAGACTGGACATGAGGAAAAATGTCTTAGACTCATGGAACTGTCAGGGTTGGAAGGGACCACAAGGACCATCCAGTTCCAACCCCCCTGCCATGGGTCCCCATGGGTGGGGATACACAGAGCTGGCTTGGTGTAGCTGAGGAATCATAGAACCCGAGAATGGCTTAGGTTGGAATGGAATGGAATGGAATGGAATAGGGTAGGATAGGATAGGATAGGATGGAATGGAATGGAATAGGGTAGGATAGGATAGGAATGGAATAGGATAGGATAGGATGGAATGGAATGGAATGGAAGGGAATGGGATAGGGTAGGATAGGGTAGGATAGGATAGGATAGGGTAGGATACAATGGAATGGAATGGAATGGAATGGAATGGAATGGAATGGAATGGAATGGAATGGAATAGAATAAACCAGGTTGGAAAAGACCTTTGAGATCATCGAGTCCAACCTATCACCCAGCACCATCTAATCAACTAAACCATGGCACCAAGCACCCCATCCAGGCTCTTCCTAAACATCTCCAGTGATGCTGACTCCACCACCTCCCTGGGCAGCACATCCCAGTGGCCAATCTCTCTTTCTATGATGAACTTCTTCCTAACATCAGCCTAAGTGACCTCAGAGATTGTCTACTCCAACCCTCCTGCTGTGGGCAGGGACATCTCCCACTAGACTCCATTGCTCAAGGCCTCACCCAGCATGGCCTTGAACACATCCAGGTAGGAGGCATCCACAACCTCCCTGGGAAACCTGTTCCAGTGCCCCACCACCCCTGCACTGAGGAACTGTGTCCCAAGGCCTATGTGAACCATCAAGACCTGCTTTAATGGGACAAGGTTTAACGGCCGCGGTGGTGTTGGGTTGATGGTTGGACTCCGTGATCTGGAAGTTCTTTTCCACCCAAAATGGTTCTATGAAAGCCATGGCCCCAAGAAGAGGAAGATGCTCACCAGCAACCCCCAGCACAGGGATGCTGCAGGACAGCTAATGCCAGACACCAGCTGGGAATGAGGATCTGGAGAAGAGCGACGTGGCAACACATCTTGGGGCACAAACCACCTCTCCTGCTGGCGTCTGGGGCCTCAGCTGCGTTGGGTTGGAGTGGTTTGGTTTGCACAGAGATAGGAAGAAGCCATTTTTGTGCACAGTGTTGGTTTGTGTGGGCTGGAAGGGCCATTCTGCAGAAGTTCTGCAGTGATTTGCTGGTGTCATGGGCTTCTCCCTGCCACTCTTGCTGTGTCGAAGCAGAGAGACTGGGAGGATGTAGCAGTCTAAGAGCCTTTTTTTTCTCACTGTGTTAAGGCAAGAAGAGAACTCAGATAATCCTGTTGTAACCTAATTGTTTGCACCCCTAGATACTCTGGGCAGGACAGGAATGATACTTGTGGTGGAAGAGGGAAAAAAAACAACTGGAACCAAAGGAGAATTAGGGAGAAATCCAGCCTGGTGGTGTTAGCCTGCCCACAAATAGAGTGAGCTGAACTGTGACATATCCTCTTAGAAAAGGATCTTCTCCAACGCCAAGACTCTTAGTGGTTTCTGGTAGGAGGCCACACACAGCCCTGCAGCTGCCTAGGAGCATACACCTGAGCTACCTGTGGCGTGGGGGACAGCCCCTGCCCTGGGGGAATTGCCTGGACAGCCCCTCAGGAACCTGATGCCATAAGCAGCTGTCATGAGCTGCCCTGAAGCTCAGCTTGGCCACGGGAGGAGGTTCAGCTTGAGATACTACCCCAGGGGAGATGTCCTCCAAAGAGGCTGAGCGCCTGTGTGCCCTGCTCCGCACCAAGGCCACCCATCGCTGCCACCACTGCTGCCCGTGGCTCTGCCCTCCCACCTGGCTGCCCCCTCAGCCGGCCAGCCCTACCTGGCAGCCCCAGGATGGTGAAGTAGCCGCGGCACTCGGTGAAGCCGGAGCTCTCGCGCACGCAGGTGCGCCACAGGCCCTGGTAGTTGAAGACGGCGGTCACGGGGTTGTTGTACAGGTCTTGGGTGCTCCACTGGTCCATGCAGGTGGAGGCGACGATGCCTCCTATCCCCAGGGCAGACACCACGAAGCCCATGGACTGGCAAACGGTGACAGACATGGCGCCGAGCGCGCGGCGGGCAGCTCCGCGGCACCTGCGAGGCACTCCGCGAGTCCGGTCTGGGGCAGGCGGCCGGGGCAGAAGGGGCTTTTAGCTGCAGCCAGAGCCTACGTCACAGATGGGAGTCAGGAGAGGCCTGGTGTGCAGCACACAAAGCTCCCCTTTCCCTTTATCTGTTGGGCTGAGATAATTCGCCCTGCTCGGCACCCAGAGCCGTTGGTGACGTGGTGTGAACGCCTCGCGCTCTGTTTACCTTCTCCCTCCAGGCGGAGGTGCAGCCGCTCTGGGGCGGCTGGGGACTGGTGGCTCCCTCTGAAACAGCCAAGGGAGAGCTTCTGCAGGAGCGACCGAGCACAGAGAAGCTTAAATAACAGAACCACTAAGGTTGGAGAAGCCCTCTAAGGTCATCGAGACCGGCCGGCAACCCAACACCAGCACGGCCGCTGAACCGCAGGAGCATGGATTCATGGCATCACAGAACGGCTTGGGTTGGAAGGGAACTTAAAGATCATCCAGTTCCAACCCCCTGCCGTGGGCAGGGACACCTCCCACCAGCCCAGCTTGCTCAAGGCTTCATCCAGCCTGGCCTTCAACACCTCAAGGGAAGGAACATCCCTGGGCAGCCTGTGCCGGTGTCTCCCCACCCTCACTGTCGAGAATTTCTGCCTCATCTCCAGCCTCCGTCTCCTCTCTTCCAGCTCAAAGCCATTATCCCTCATCCTGCCACTGCAAGCCCTTGTCACAAGTCCCTCCCCAGCTCTCCTGTAGCCCCTTCAGGTACTGGAGGGACTCTCAAAGGTCTCTCAATCTGTGTCCTGAATGAAACAGATAAAAATTATAGAGAGCCTAATCCTTTCCTGGCAAAGATGGGGCTTTGGGGCCAAGTGGAGAGGCAGTTGCTGGCATGCCTCTATCTGGGGATGTTTGCTCAAGCAAAGCATTTAAGCAAAGGATAATGTATTACACATGCCAGCATGTAGTAACGGGCAGTGCAGCCATGTTCAGATGGACCTGGCTGCTTGCTGAGGCCAGGCTGGGAGCCCAGGGGAAACACAGCAGTTGCTGAAGAGTGAATGGGGTGAAGCTGCAGCTTGCTGTGGTTTGCTGTGGGGAGGACTAAGTCTGGCAGGCAGATTAAGGGGGAAAATAGCCAGAAGTGAAGGCACATCCCCAAAGGTACAGCTGCTGGAGGACAGGAGGGCTCTGCAGAGAGACTTGGACAGGCTGGATGAGGTTTAACAAGGCCAAGTGCCAGGTCCTGGATTTGGGCCACAATGACCCCATGAATGCTCCAGGCTTGGGGCAGAGTGGCAGGAAACTGCCCAGCAGATAAAGACCTGGGGGGTGCTGGTTGACAGCAGCTGAAGGCGAGCCAGCAGTGCCCAGGTGGCCAAGAAGGCCACCAGCATCCTGGCCTAGATCAGCAATGGTGTGGGCAGCAGGAGCAGGGCAGGGATTGTCCCCCAGTGCTCAGCAGTGGTGAGGCCACACCTTGAGTGCTGGGTTCAGTTTTGGGCCCCTCACTCCAAGAAGGACATTGAGGGGCTGGAATGGGTCCAGAGAAAGGCAACAAAGCTGGGGAAGAGGTGTGCTGAGGAGCAGCTGAGGGAATTCAGATTGCTTAGTCTGGAGAAGAGGAGGCTGAGGGGAGGCCTCATTGCTTTCTACAGCTCCCTGAGAGGAGGTTGGAGTCAGGTGGGGGTTGGTCTCTTCACCACAGCCACAAGGGATAGGATGAGAGGAAATGGCCTCAAGTTGCACCAGAGCAGATGTAGGTTGGATGCCCCAGAGCACAGTATCACAGTATCACAGTAACTAAGGTTGGAAGAGACCCCAAGGATCATCAAGTCCAACCTGTTCCAACAGACCTCACAACTAGATCATGGCACCAAGTGCCACATCCAATCTCCCCTTGAACACCTCCAGGGATGGCGACTCCACCACCTCCCTGGGCAGCACATCCCAATGACGAACGACTCGCTCAGTGAAGAACTTTTTCCTCACCTCGAGTCTAAACCTCCCCTGGCACAACTTGAGACTGTGTCCCCTTGTAGGTCCCCAGACGTAGGTTGGATGCCCCAGAGCAGACGTAGGTTGGATGCCCCAGAGCAGACGTAGGTTGGATGCCCCAGAGCAGATGTAGGTTGGATGCCCCAGAGCAGACGTAGGTTGGATGCCCCAGAGCAGACGTAGGTTGGATGCCCCAGAGCAGACGTAGGTTGGATGCCCCAGAGCAGATGTAGGTTGGATGCCCCAGAGCAGACGTAGGTTGGATGCCCCAGAGCAGATGTAGGTTGGATGCCCCAGAGCAGACGTAGGTTGGATGCCCCAGAGCAGACGTAGGCTGGATGCCCCAGAGCAGACGTAGGTTGGATGCCCCAGAGCAGACATCCAACAGGAAAGGCTAACTCCATGCGTCCCCAGTACTCCTCTGCTTTAAATGCAAGCACAAGGCTCCTCCATTTGCCTTGCTCTCCCCAAAAGAACAACACAGGTGCTCCATGCAGACTTTACCATTCCACCCTCCCTCCCTCCCAGCCTCTCTTTTGGACATGGTGACAGCCAGTGCTGGTGGCACACCTCGCCCGCTGCGTGTCGTGGCTGTGACTGCTTTGAGTTTCGGTCAACAAGGCTTAATCACGGAAAGCTCTCCCAGTATCACCCAGCTAAATATAGAGCCCAAGACCAGAGTGCAAACACACTGCCTGTGTTTGCCATAGCCAGCAACACCTGCAGACATGAGAGACTCATGGCAGCCAGGGATTGTTTCCACTCAGTTAACTAAAAGGATAAATGTGCCTTGTGTTTGATGGCCTAGCTTGGAAGGGACCTCGGAGATCATCTACTCCAACCCCCCTGCCATGGGCAGGGACACCTCTCAACTAGCCCAGGTTGCTCAAAGCCTCATCCAACCTGGTCTTGAACACCCTCAGGGAGGAGTCAACCCCAACCTCCCTGGGCAGCCTATTGCAGAGCCTCACCACCCTCTAACTGAAGACCTTCTTCCCAAGCTCCAGTCTAACCCTGCTCTCCCTCAGCTTCAAACCATTGCTACCTGTCCTATTGATCAACCAGCAGGTCCTGAGTCCTCCTCCATGTGGTGTGCCCTGAAGCCTGGGTGGGAAGTGCTATACCTAGACAAAGGGACAGATCTTGGCCAAATCACCCCTCTGTTTATCTCAGTGACTGTGCCAATTGACAGCAGCCAGAACCACAGGATCACAGGAGGTGAGGGGTTGGAGGGCACCTCAAAAGATCATCTAGTCCCAGAGTAGGGTACAAGTGTGTGTGCAGAACCTATCATTCACTGACAGAAATCTCAGAACTGTACCCAGAAGGACAGTTTCATCTCCTGACAGCATCTCACAGGGAAAATAATCAAGGACTGAACTCCTTCAACCACCTAAACTCACCAACTTGACGTGAGAGTACCACTTAATTCCCATCTTCACAGCTCCCCAGCACCTTTAACAGCTGGTTCTCATGTTGAAGTGCAATCTACTACTCTCACCCAGGTCATCTGGAAGGGTCAACCACCATCCTGGGCTCTTGCCTTTGCTGCTTCTCCTCCTCTGCCCACCTTTCACAGTGCCTCTCATCTGAGCAATTCCTCCTCCATTTCCCAGCACTGAAATCCACCTCAGTCTGCCCTGCTTAGCTTTTCTGCAGCAGCTTATTCCTAACCTGTGGCTCTCCCCATAGGAAGGACTGCTCCACCCTCCAGTGAAGAGAGCAAGATCTGGGGTGAAAGGCAGGTTCTTTTGATCAGCAGGATTTGACCAGCTTGAAAGAACCAGAAAGAAAACAACAACAACAAAAACCTCAGCACAAGGAGGGCATGGAACTGTTGGTGCAGGTCCAGAGGAGGCCACAAAGATGAGCAGAGGGCTGGAGAAGCTCTGCTATGGGGACAGGCTGGGAGGGTTGGGGCTGTTCAGCCTGGAGAAGAGAATTAGAATTAAATAGAATTAAAAAGGTTGGAAGAGACCTTTGAGATCACTGAGTCCAACCTATCACCCAGCACCATCTAATCAACTGAACCATGGCACCAAGCACCCCATCCAGTCTCTTCTTAAACTCCTCCAGTGATGGTGACTCCACCACCTCCCTGGGCAGCACATCCCAGTGGCCAGTCTCTTTCTCTGAAGGACTTCTTCCTAACATCCAGCCTAAACCTCCCCTGGCACAGCTTGAGACTGTGTCCTCTTGTTCTGCTGCTGGCTGCCTGGGAGAAGAGACCAACCCCCACCTGGCTCCAACCTCCCTTCAGGGAGTTGCAGAGAGCAAGAAGGTCTCCCCTGAGCCTCCTCTTCTGCAGGCTAAGCAACCCCAGCTCCCTCAGCCTCTCCTCACAGGGCTGTGCTCCAGACCCCTCCTCAGCTTTGTTGCCCTTCTCTGGACACCTTCCAGCAAGTCAACATCTTTCCTGAACTGGCTCCAGGGAGACCTTAGAGCATCCTTCCAGTACCTGAAGGGGCTCCAGGAGAGCTGGGGAGGGACTTGTGACAAGGGCTGGGAGTGACAGGATGAGGGACAATGGCTTTGAGCTGGAAGAAGGCAGATTGAGGGGAGATGAGGAAGAAGTTCTTGACAGTGAGGGTGGTGAGACACTGGAACAGGTTGCCCATGGAGGTGGTTGAATCCCCATCCCAGCAGGTGCTTGAAAGAGGCAGAGAGAGAGTGCTGAGGGACCTGGTTTAGCCCCAGCCTTGGTAGAGTTAATGGCTGGTTGGGCTCAACGCTCTGAAAGGTCTTTCCCAAGCCCAACCACTCTGCGGTTCCATGCACGCAGGATTCCTCCCTGCCGAGGAGGACGCCTTCGCCGCCTCATTATTTTATTCATAAGGCAGCCCTCATCTGAAAGGCATCTGGGTGACCTATCTAAAGCTAAGTGAATCCCTCACCCCGGAGGAGCCCCGCTCCTCCTGATCCCCCCGGGGAGCCCGGGGCTGGGTGGCAGAGGAGCTGCCGGGGGAGCCGCGGCGCGGCCGGACAATGCCTCGCCGGAGCGCTGCGCTTCTCGGCTGATGGCTCCGCATCAGTCACTCATTCACCAGCGCCAGGTCTAAATTGCAGAACCAATTAACGGCGCTAATAGCCCTCGCCTGCATTAATCTTTGAGACAAAAGAGGAGAGAAGTGGAAGAGCTATTAGCAAATCAAACTCTACCATCCCTGCTTTATTGCGGGAATCTAAGTGTCTGTATTGGGCTATTATGAGCTGACTGCAATTACAGCCCTCATTTAAAATGATTAAGTGGTTATAATTATTTTTCAATTAAAACTTAGATCTTCCATTTATACAACATTGCAGGCTTCAATTAAAGTCCTTCCTCCTCTCCTTTTTTTGCTCTTTCTTTTTTTCCCCCTTTTTTTTTCTTTTTTTTTTCTTATTTTTTTTTTTTAAGGGGAAAAGAGAAATAAAAAAAAAACCACCACAGTGCCCAAAGCACCTTGCACCTTCTCTGCCCAGGAAGAGCCACGGAGGGGGCTAACAAAGAAGGGCAGCGAGGCTGGGGAGGGGTCTGGAGCACAGCCCTGGGAGGAGAGGCTGAGGGAGCTGGGGTTCCTTAGCCTGGAGAAGAGGAGGCTCAGGGGAGACCTTCTTGCTCTCTCCAACTCCCTGAAGGGAGGCTGTAGCCAGGTGGGGGTTGGTCTCTTCTGCCAGGCAACCAACACCAGAACAAGAGGCCACAGTCTCAAGCTGTGTCAGGGGAGGTTGAGGCTGGAGGTTAGAATAGAATAGAATAGAAGAATAGAATAGAGTAGAATAGGATAGAGTAGAATAGGATAGAGTAGAGTAGAATAGAGTAGAGTAGAATAGAATAGAGTAGAATAGAATAGACCAGGTTGGAAGAGACCTTCTCCAACCTATCACCCAACACCACCTAATCAACTAAACCATGGCACCAAGCACCCCATCCAGTCTCCTCCTAAACACCACCAGTGATGGTGACTCCACCACTTCCCTGGGCAGCACATTCCAATGGGCAATCACTCTCTCTGTGTAGAACTTCTTCCTAACCTCCAGCCTAAACCTTCACTGGCACAGCTTGAGACTGTGTCTTCTTGTTCTGGTGCTGGTTGCCTGGGAGAAGAGACCAACCCTTTCCTGGCTACAACCACCTTTCAGGTAGTTGTAGAGGGCAATGAGGTCTCCCCTGAGCCTCCTCTTCTCCAGGCTAAGCAACCCCAGCTCCCTCAGCCTCTCCTCACAGGGCTTGTGCTCAAGGCCTCTCCCCAGCCTTGTTGCCCTTCTCTGGACAGGTTCCAGCAAGGAAGAGCTTCTTCCCAGAAAGATAGATTGGCCATTGGAATGTGCTGCCTGGGGAGGTGGTGGAGTCACCATCACTGGAAGGGTTTTAAAAGAGACTGGATGAGGCACTTGGTGCCATGGTTTAGTTGATTAGATGGTGTTAGGTGATAGGTTGGACTCAATGATCTTGAAGGTCTTTTCCAACCTTGTTAATTCTGTGATTCTGTGAAACCTTCTGTTTTCATCCCTCCTTCCTGCCTCTCATGGACCTCTACTTGGGGAAGGCTGGCAGGCACAGCACCACCAAAACCAGCTGGAGGTCAACTGGCAGGCACAACACCTCCAGAACCAGAGAGGGATCAATACCTTGAATACTGCCTTCAGTTTTGGGGCATTCATTCCAAGAAGGACATTGAGGGGCTGGAGAGTGTCCAGAGAAGGGCAACAAATCTGGGGAAGGGTCTGGAGGACAGGGCTGGGGAGGAGCACCTGAGGGAGCCTGTGAGGACAGGCTGAGGGAGCTGGGGTTGTTTAGTCTGGAGAAGAGGAGGTTGAGGGCAGACCTCATTGCTCTCTACAGCTCCCTGAAAGGAAGCTGAAGAAGCCAGGTGTGGGTTGGTCTCTTCTCCCTAGTGTTAGGTGATAGGACAAGAGGAAATGGCCTGAAATTGTGCCAGGAGTGGGTTAGGCTGGAGATTAGGAAAGAATTCTTTTCTGCAAGGGTGGTCAGGGACTGGCACAGGCTGCCCAGGGAGGTGGTGGAGTCCCCATCCCTGGAGGGGCTCAAGAAAGCTGTGGCCATGGCACTTGGGGCCATGTCTCGTGGGCCTGCTGGCGCTGGGTGGATGCTTGGACTCTCTCTTAGGGCTTTTTCAGCCTGAATGATTCTGTGATTCAGTTAAAGCAAGTTTGGAAAGTGGGGATGTGGGGAGAGCAAAGTCAACACCTTCAGAGGCAGAGTTTATCAAATCACAGGGCTACAGAATCATTTGGGTTGGAAAAGACCTTTGAGATCATCCAGTCCAACCCCTCTCTAGCTCTACCAAGGCTGAGGCTAAACCATGGCCCTCAGCACCACAGCTCTGCCTCTTTGAAACACCTGCAGGGATGGGGATTCAGACACCTCCCTGGGCAGCCTCTGCCAGGCTTTGAGAACCTTTTCAGGGAAGAAGTTTCTTCCAGCATCTTTGTCTCATTTTCATTTCCATTTCTAGCTTTGCTTCCAGGAACATAAACAGATTGACAAGAGAGAAAGAAAATGCAAGTGAGGATACAGAAGGGAGGTTCAGGTGAAATGGATTGGTCCAGACAAAATCTGTTTGCCTGTGGTTGGTTTTGTTTTAGCCATGTACCCCCAAAAATTGCATTTGTGCCCCCAAAAATTGCATTTGTGCCCCCAAATTGTGTTTGTGCTTTTCCTTACCTGAGTGAGGTTAGAGACCTCTAATGCTGTCATTTCCTCATGGCTTTTGCTGCCAGGCTTGGTTTCAGGTTAGTCATCAGGTGAGAGAGACAGCTGCCATCAGAAGAGCCAGGTCATACCAAGAAGTCACTGCTTCCATCACTGGGTGGCCTTCCACACCTGGAATGGCATCATAAGCTTTGTCCCAGAAATGCTGGGCACACCAGGGAACATTTTGCAATGAGCCAGGGAGGGCTGGGTGGAGGGGGTGACTCAGAGGAGAAGGATAGGGAAGTGTTTGGAGCTCAGGAGGGCACAGCCAGCAGAGCTGCACTGCATGACTCCACTTTCCTAACAAGTCAGAGCAGCAGCCACAGCTTCACACAGTCAGGGTCTGCAAAGAGCAACAAGGAGCACGTTCCTGCCACAGGCTCCTTGGCTCCTTGTACATGCCCAAGCATGTTTGTGTTGGAAGGGACCTTAAATATCATCTTAAAGATCATCCAACCCTCCTGTCATGGGACACCTTCTGCTAGACCAGGTTGCTCAAGGCACCTCCAGCCAGGCTATGAACACTTCCAGGGCTGGAGCCATGCCCTGCTGGAGCCTGCTGCCTTCATTTAGTTGTGTACTGGAAGCAACCCATGGAAAGTTTTCTGCTTGTGAGAGGTAGATGGAAAGAACTGAATTAAGTCACTGGAACATCTCTGTGAGGAGGCAAGGCTGAGAGAATTGGGGCTGTTTGGTCTGGAGAAGAGCAGCCTGAGGAGGGATCTCATCAGTGCTGATCAATGTTTCGAGGGTGGCTGTCAGGAGGATGGGGCCAGGCTTTGTGCAGTGGTGCCCAGTGACAGGGCAAGGGGTAAGGGGCACAAACTTGAGCATAAGAGGTTCCATCTAAACATGAGGAGGAACTTCTTGAATTGAAGGCTGGCAGAGTCCTGAGGCAGACTGACTCCATCTCTGGAGACATTCCAAAGCCACCTGGAAGCCTTCCTGTGTGACCTTATCTAGGTGACCCTGCCTTGGCAGGGGGTTTGGGCTTGATGATGTTCAGAGGTGCCTTCCAGCCCCTACCATTCTGTGATACTGTGTGAAATTTAATGTGCAGTGCTAAACTCCATTCACCTGACCAATCAGAACAGCTTCCAGCCCTGGTCTTGGTCACAGAGCAGTGGACTTTTCAGCTCTTAGGTATTTGAGAGCTCATTTGTGACTCCTCAGCAACTGCCTCAGGAAGCTGATGTTGCACTTCAACTGAAAGAGCACCAGAGAGGCTGCAGGCACACCAGGGCAGGCATGTTCTAGTTGCCATCTCCAAGGCATGAACAGAGCAAACACTGAACCTTACCACGAGGGTGATGCTCTCCTTCAGGGGCTCCATAATGCAAAGTGGCTCTCCCCACCACTCACAGAAGGCACAATTCAGTGGCTTGCTGCATCAGTTCTCATCAGTGTGTCACAGAATCATCAGGCTGGAAGGGACCCTCGAGGATCATCTTGCCCAAGCACCCTGCAGTCAGCAGGGACACCTCCAATTAGATTAGGGTGCTCAGGGCCCCATCAAGTTTGACCTTGAATGTCTCAAGGGATGGGACCTCCACCACCTCTCTGGGCAACCTGCTCCAGTATTTCACCACTCTCCTTGTGAAGAACTTCCTCCTGATGTCCTGGTGTCCTGCTTTCCCTGTGCTCTGCCAAAAGCATGATGCTTTTTGACCTGGTCTGCCCAAAGCATGATGCTTTTCAACCTCTCCATTGTCACCACCAGTAAAGCTTCCCTTCACCCTCCCCAGCCAGCTCTGGAACTCAGGCCCACAGCCCAGTCTTAAGCCTTCTTAGAAAGCCACCTCAGTCCCAAACCTCCCTTTGCTGCAGCAGGGCTCCCCACCAAGACAAGAAGTCTGGAGGGGTGGAGAAGTTACCTGGAAGGTGACCCAAGGAGGGTCAAACAGAGTGAACACAACTACCACCCAACTCCTCTCACCTTGACCAGGGAGCACTGCTCTGTGTTGGGACTCTTGCAGATGCAGCTCAGCTTTCCCTCTGAAGCAAGAGGTGATGATTGTTGTGTGCTCCCACATCACCACATCACATCACATCACATCACATCACATCACATCACATCACATCACATCACATCACATCACATCACATCACAGGGGAGCAGGCACAATCACCTGCAGCTCCATCCCACCCACCTGTATGCTGCAGCCACAGCCAATCATACAATCATAGAATTGTCAGGGTTGGAAGGGACCTCAAGGATCAGCCAGCTCCAAGCCCCCTGCCATGGGCAGGGACACCTCACACCACAGCAGATTGCTCACAGCCACCTCCAGCCTGGCTGCAAACACCTCCAGGCAGGAGGCTTCCACCACCTCCCTGGGCAACCTGTGCCAGGCTCTCACCACCCTCATGGGCAAAAACTTCTTCCTCACATCCAATCTCAATCTCCCCACTTCTAGTTTTGCTCCATCCCCACCACTCCTATCCCTCCCTGACACCCTCCAAAGTCCCTCCCCAGCTTTCTTGGAGCCCCCTGCAGATCCTGGAAGGCCACCAGAAGGTCTCCTGGGAGCCTTCTCCTCTCCAGCCTGCACAACCCCAACTCTCTCAGGCTGTCTCCAGAGCAGAGCAGCTCCAGCCCTCTGCTCCTCCTCCTGGCCCTTCTCTGGACACCTTTCAGCCCCTCCAGAGCCTTCCTGGCACAGAGGCTCCAGAACTGGACACAGAGCTCCAGCTGTGGTCTCCCTAGAGTGGAGCAGAGGGGCAGAATCACCTCCCTCGACATGCTGGCTATGCTTTTCTTGCTGCAGCCCAGGCTCTGCTTGGCTCTCTGGGCTGCAAGTGCAATAGGTCACCTGGGCACAAGTGGGTGGCTTACTGAGGTGCCAGCAGTGCATGTGCCAACCACATCATTCTTCTCCACAGCAAAGCCATCTTAAACCTTTTCCACCAGCAACAAGGAGGGGGATTTGTCACATCCAAAGCCCAAACAGATGGTAAATTCCCCTTGCAGGTTTTCTGGCCAGGATCTAAAGGCTCAGCTGCCTCTGTCACAAAGACCATTTCAAGTCTTTCTTCTTCAAGGCTTTGTTTTCTTCTCATTGCTTTGACACCACCACGCTCCCCCTGGAAATTCTGGAGCTGTGCTTGCAAATAACACAGCCCCAGCGTCCTCTGGACCTAAAGCCTGGCGTTGAAGAATCAAAGGGTGGCAGGGTTTGGAAGGGCTCTTTCTTCAAGGCATTCCATGCACCTTAAACTTTGTCATTGCTTTGGAGGTCATCAGTCTTGAACAGTTTCACTGCTTGCCACATCAGGAGGAAGCTTGAGAAAGTCCTGCAGATGAAAAAGAGGACGAGGGAAAAGAAACCCAAAAGAAACCCAAAAGAAACTACACCTAAGAGTAGCAAAAGCCAGGGGGGACTCTGCTGGAGAGGGTGCAGAGCAAGGCTATGAGGATGATTAGGGGACTGGAGCACTGCCTGATGAGGAGAGGCTGAAGGCCCTGGGGCTCTTAGTCTGGAAAAGAGAAGACTTAGAGGGGATTTAATGAATGTTTATAAATGGAGGGCTGGAGGTCAGCAGAGAGGGGACAGCCTCTGCTCAGTTGCTCCCTGGGATAGGACAAGGAGCAAGGGATGTAAGCTGCAGCACAGCAGGTTCCAGCTCAACACAAGGAGGAACTTCTTGACTGTGAGGGTCAGAGAGCCCTGGAACAGGCTGCCCAGAGAGGTTGTGGACTCTCCTTCTCTGGAGACTTTCGAGGTCGCTCTGGATGTGTTCCTCTGGGACCTGAGCTAGATTCTATGCTCCTGCTCTGGCAGGGAGGTTGGATTCAATGATCTCCAGAGGTCCCTTCCAACCCCTGACATCCTGTGAGCCTGTGAACCTGTGACTCTGGAGTTTTAGCCTGGTTTGCCCAAAAGAAAGGAAGAGAGGGGAGAAAGGCAACTTGGGGGAGAGCAGGTTGGTGCTCTTCACACTTGTGATGCCACCTGGAGAAGGGAGGTTTAACCCACCCAAATGCAACCATTTGGCACTTTGATCTCTTTGGTGGGTGTTTGGTTTGGTGGTTTGGTTTTTTTGGGTTTTAAATTCCCTTCCCCCTTCCCCCCCCTAGATTCATAGAATGATTTGGGTTGGAAGGGCCATTAAAGATCATCCAGTTCCAACCCCCCCTGCCATGGGCAGGGACACCTCCTGCCAGCCCAGGCTGCTCAAGGCCTCATCCAGCCTGGCCTTCAACACCTCCAGGGAGGAGGCATCCCCAGCCTCCCTGGGCAACCTGTGCCAAAGTCTCACTGCTCTTATTGGCAAGAATTTCTTCCTAATCTCCAGTCTCATCTGCCCTCTTCCAGCTCAAAGCCATTCCCTCTCATCCTGTCACTCCCAGCCCTTCTCAGAAGTCCCTGCCCAGCTCCCCTGCAGCCCCTTCAGCTACTGGAAGGCTGCTCTAAGGTCTCCTTGGAGCCTTCTCTTCTGCAGGCTGAACAGCCCCAACTCTCTCAGCCTGTCCCCTCAGGAGAGGTTCTCCAGCCCTCTCATCATATTCATGGCCTCCATCCTAGGCTATGCATTAGCCTCCCTGTGACTCTGAAATGTGATTCATGTAGCCTTGCACTTCCAACCCTGCACACCAACACCTGCCCAGCCACACTCTGCACACTGGAATTTTGGTTAGTCCAAAAAAAAACCTGAGCTGAAGAGAACTTTGAATATAAACCTGAGCCTTTCACTGGACTCAGCTCTGGGCAGGCCACACCTGGAGTGTTGGGTCCAGTGTTGGGCACCTCAATAGCAGAGAGATGTGGAGGTGCTGGAGCCAGGGCAGAGCAGGGCAAGGAAGCTGGGAAGGGCCTGGGGGATAAATCTGATGGAGAGCAACTGAAGGAGCTGGGGATGGTTAGGTTGATGAGGAGGAGGCTGAGGGGAGACCTCATTGCTGTCTACAGCTCCCTGACAGGACCTTGTGGAGAGGTTGGTGCTGGTCTCTGCTCACAGGCAATTAGTGACAGAGCAAGAGGGAATGGCCTCAAGCTGCCACTGGGGAGGTTTAGGCTGGACAGTAGGAAGAAATTTTCCCCAGCAAGAGTGGTCAGGGATTGGAATGTGCTGCCCAGGGAGGTGGTGGAGTCCCCAAGCCTGGCTGTGTTTCAAGGTGGTTTGGATGTGGTGCTTGGGGCTCTGGTTTAGGGGTAAGCCTTGCAGAGTAGGGTTCTGGGTTGGTCTTGGTGATCCTGAGGGTCCTTTCCAACCTGAATGTTTCTGGGATTCTGTGAAAAGCTATGCAGGGGGTGCTGGAAGGGTTTATTCCTCACTCCTTGTCCTCAGTGGGCTTTGCTGGAGCCTTGCAGGGAGTCACTCTCTTCTCCAGAGGTCCTTTCCAACCCCTGACATTCTGGCATTCTGTGACTGATTAATTTCTGCAGGAGGCACAAGCTGCAGGCTGCCCAGAGAGGTTGTGGAGTGTCCTTCTCTGGAGACTTTCACACCACACCTGGACACACTCCTGTGCTGCCTGCCCTCGGGGATCCTGCCCTGGCAGGAGGGTTGGACTGGATGATCTCTGGAGGTCCCTTCCCATCCCTGCCTTTCTGTGCTTCTCTAATCACAGAATCACACAGGATCACAGCATCACCAAGGTTGGGAGAGACCTCAAAGATCATCAAGTCCAACCTGTCCCCACAGACCTCATGGCACCAAGGGCCACATCCAAACCCCTCTTGAACACCTCCAGGGATGGGGACTCCACCACCTCCCTGGGCAGCACATCCCAATGGCTAACAGCTCTCTCTGGGAAGAACTTTCTCCTCACCTCCAGCCTAAACTTCCCCTGGTGCAGCTTGAGACTGTGTCCTCTTGTCCTGGTGCTGGTTGCTTGAGAGCAGAGACTAACCCCCACCTGGCTACAACCTCCCTTCAGGGAGCTGTAGACCCCTGCAGAGGCTGAGCATGTGGCACGTCCTCAAGCCTCTCACTTCGTCCTCACCTTGCTCCTGAGAGCATCCTGACCCTAAGCAGGCCGCCTGGCTCATAGCTGGCTGCTGTGTGCTGATAATCCCATTGAGCTGAATAAAAGGAAGGTCTTGGCTGTGACCTGATCTACAAAGCTTGGCAATTGTTTGGTCTTGCTGGGAGCTGTGCAGCCTCTGGAGTGGCTCTGCTCTTGCAAGAGTGATGGCGACACAGCTCTCCAGCTTGGACCAAATGGGCTTGGGGTGGTGGAGAGCAGCACACAGAGGTACCCTGCACAGCCAAACCCAAGGGAAAGTCTCCCAACCAAGGATTTGGGTTCAAACATCAGGCTGGCAGGGAAAATGCAGCACAGCCTTGCGTGCCCGCGGCAGGGAGAGGCCAGCAGCAGTGGGGAGGGCAGCTGCCCCAGCATGCTGGGCACAGGCAGCTGGCTGGATCGGGAGGGACATCTGCCTCCTCCTTCAGACCAGAAAGCTCTCCGAGCAGCAGGCTGAGGCTCAGGCAAAGCAGCAGGGGCCGTGGCCACAGGATGGCAGCAGAAACTCATCGATCCAGAGCTGGCTTCCATTCTGCTGCCCTGCTGCGGTGGACTACTCTCGCAGGCAGTAAATTGAATCCTACCCTTGTCTGGAGGAATTTTCTGCGGTCGTTCCGTCCAGAGACCTGGCTTGGGCGTTTCAAGGAGAAGGTAGAAAGATGAAGGATGACAGTACCCACACACATGTCCTGTGCCCCGCAGCACACGGGCTTCCCCAAGTGGGGGCACAGTCACCACTCCAGGGCACAGTCACCACTCCAGGGCACAGTGCAGGTGGGAGAGCTCCTCGAATTCCCCTGAGATACCTAAACACAGAAGAAGAAGGGAAACAAAACCAAACCCCAAGCACTTAAATACATTCCAAACCTGGAATATTGTGTCCAGTTCTGGGCTCCCCACTTCAAGAGGGGCAGGGATCTGCTGGAGAGAGTCCAAGGGAGGGCTGCAAGGATGCTGAAGGGACTGCAGCACTGCCTGGGGAGGAGAGGCTGAGAGCCCTGGGGCTGTTCAGTCTGGAGAGGAGAAGGCTGAGAGGAGATCTGATCAATGGCTATCAATAGCTGAGGGCTGGGAGTCAAGAGGGACAGGGACAGGCTCTGCTCAGCTGCACCCTGGGATAGGACAAGGGACAATGGATATAAACTCCAGCACAGGAGGTTCCACCTCAACATGAGGAGGAACTTCTTTACAGTGAGGGTCCCAGAGCCCTGGCACAGGCTGCCCAGAGAGGTTGTGGAGTCTCCTTCTCTGGAGCCTTCCCAGCCCTGTCTGGATGTGTTCCTGTGTGCCCTGTGCTGATTCTCTGCTCCTGCTCTGGCAGGGGGGTTGGACTGGATGATCTTCGAAGGTCCCTTCCACCCCCTAACATCCTCTGGTCCTATGAATAGGTAAATACATAATAAAGGAAAGAGTGAGCCATAATTAATTAATTAATTAATTAATGTAAAGGCTGTTTGTCAACCCCCTTGCTCCTCACTGCTCCCTCCCTTCAGGGCAGTGCTTAGCCAGCCTTTCCATGCTTACTCTTTCCATACTATTCAGCCTTTCCAGCCCATTTCAGATGTGTTGTTGCTCTTCTTCACCTTCCCTCCTCTTTATTGACTTGTTGGGCTGTGCTGTCAATAGTGGCTGGTTGGTCTGAATGCACAGATGGGCACCTCCAAACCTGCTCAGGGCACTGGAAAAGGAAAACAACCTCCCACTCCCCTCTCCTCTCCTCTCCCCATCTGTCTGTCATACTCCAGCTCTCCTCTGGAAGGCAGAGACCTGCATTTATTTGTCCACAGCACTCTGTCAGCACCTGGACTGTGTTTCCTCCTTCCCATGTGCTCCACTGTGCAGGAACTGTGCAGGAAGTCATTCTGCCCTGTGCTCAGCACTGCTGAGGCCACACCTGGAGTCCTGTGTCCAGTTCTGGGCTCCTCAGTTTAGGAAAGAGGTTGAGCTGCTGGAAGGTGTCCAGAGAAGGGCAACAAAGCTGGGGAGGGGTCTGGAGCACAGCCCTGTGAGGAGAGGCTGAGGGAGCTGGGGTTGCTTAGCCTGGAGAAGAGGAGGCTCAGGGGAGACCTTCTTGCTCTCTCCAACTCCCTGAAGGGAGGTTGTAGCCAGGTGGGGGTTGGGCTCTTCTGCCAGGCAGCCAGCACCAGAACAAGAGGACACAGTCTCAAGCTGTGCCAGGGGAGGTTAAGGCTGGATGTTAGGAAGAAGTTCTTCATAGAGAGAGATTGGCCGCTGGGATGTGCTGCCCAGGGAGGTGGTGGAATCACCATCCCTGGAGGTGTTTAGGAAGAGCCTGGATGAGGCCCTTGGTGCCATGGTTGAGTTGATTAGATGGTGCTGGGTGATAGGTTGGGCTCAATGATCTCAAAGATCTTTTCCAATCTGGTCTATTCTATTCTATTCTATTCTATTCTATTCTATTCTATTCTATTCTATTCCATTCCATTCCATTCCATTCCATTCCATTCCATTCCATTCCATTCCATTCCATTCCATTCCATTCTATCTTACTCTGTTCTATCTTACTCTGTTCTATCCTACTCTATTCTATTCTATTCTATTCTATTCTATTCTATTCTATTCAACTGCCAGGGCTGAGCCAAGCAGTGGAAGGATTTGGCAAGCTTCACAGAATCACAGAATGTTAGGGATGGGAAAGGATCTCTGGAGATCATTGAGTCCAACCCCCCTTGCTAATGCAGGTTTGCCTGCACAGCAACATGTCCAGGTGGGTTTTGGATGACTTCAGAGAAGGAGACTTCATAGCCTGCTCCAGGGCTCCAGCACCCTCAAAGAAGTTTTCTTTTCTCATGTTCAGGTGGAACATCCTGTGCTCTAGTTTGTACCCTTTGCTACTTGTCCCATCACTGGTCACCACTGAGAAGAGCCCAGGCCCAGCCTCTCGACTGCCAGCCTTTAGCTATGGATCAGCACTGAGAAGATCCCCTCTCAGCCTGCTCTTCTCCCTGCTTCTCAGCCTGCTCTTCTCCCTGCTTCTCAGCCTCTCCTCATTAGGAGGATTGCCCTCAGCATCCTCCTGGCCCTCCTTTGGACTCTGTAGTTCCCTGCCTGTATACACAACTCTCCCATGATCAGCTCTTAGAGCAATAGCCAGCCCTTAGAGCAATGCCCATCCCTTAGACCAAAGCCCAGCCCTTAGAGCAATAGCCATCCCTTAGAGCAATAGCCAGCCCTTAGAGCAATAGCCATCCCTTAGAGCAATACCCAGCCCTTATATCAAAGCCCAGCCCTTAGAGCAATACCCAGCCCTTAGACCAAAGCCCAGCCCTTAGAGCAATACTCAGCCCAAGAGTTGGTTGGTTTGGTTGCTTCTCTGTTCTCCCTGCTCTGCAGCAGTGGCCAAAGCAAGCCACATTTGGGCTTCTTGATTACAGACTTTCACCTGGGACATCTGACACGTTGCCTGGGTGCACAAGGAGCCAGTGTTCCTTATCCAGCCTTGCTCCTCTCTAAAGCATCATCCTTTTAACCCAGCCACCTCCCCTCCCTCTCTGAGCAGCCAAGGCTCCAAGTCACCCCCCCAGGGCTTTGCAGCACTGTCCAGACCACAGGGTGGGAGAGGAGGCCAGTGCAGGGGTGTGATTCCCCTTGCCCCCATTCCTGCAAGGTTCTGGCTGCTCAGGTTTTTGTGCCCCAAACTGATGCTGCTCCCAACCTAACTTTTCTGCTGCTGCTTCAATGCCTGCAGGTACAGAAGCTGGGAAGATGACATGCAGTATTAAATACTTGGAGCACCCTTCCCCCCTTGCTGGAGGGGTGCCCCTTTGAACTGCTTTCCCCACCTCCTTTTCCTCTCCAAGTCCTTAGCTTGTGCAAAGCTTTTCCTTTTCATAATTTGCTGCAGCTTTTCTTCATAGACTCATGGAGCCTTTGTGGCTGGAAAAGACCTTCAAGGTCAAGTCCCAGAGTCAGCCCAGCACCAGCAGGCCCACTAAACCATGCCCCACGGTGCCATGGCCACACATGTCTTGAACACCTCCAGGGGTGGGGACTCCACCACCTCCCTGTGCCAATCCCTGACCACTTTGGCAGCAAAGAAATTGTTTGTAATCTCCAACCTAAACCTCCCCTGGTGCAGCTTGAAGCCATTTCCTCTTGTCCTAGCACCTGATACTAGGAAGCTGAGACCAGCTCCTCCAGCCTCCTTTCAGGGAGTTGTAGAGAGCAATGAGGTCTCCCCTCAGCCTCATCTTGTCCAGGCTAAACAGCCCCTCAGCTGCCCCTCCCCAGCCCTGTTCTCCAGACCCTTCCCCAGCTTTGTTGCCCCTCTCTGGACCTGCTCCAGTCCCTCAACATCCTTCCTGGAGTAAGGAGTCCAATATTGAGCACAGTAAAGCACAGTGCTGAACACAGTAAAGAGACCAAGGAAGCTCTCAGAGCAGACCACCAGGGAAGCCTGAAGCAGAGCAGAGTTTTCTCCAGAGCACATGGCCAGCACCATGCCCCAGAGACTCTGTGCCTGTATGACACAGTTACCCCAGTGCCCAGGCTCTGGCACCACAAATGAGGCTGGAAGGTGCAAGAGCTGCTGGTTGGTCAGGTAGAGTGAGCAAATAAATGTCCATTCCTCCCTGTTGCCCACCCTAAGCTATCTTACCCAGTGGCACTGAGTAGCCCTAGAGCTGGGGGAGTGATGTGCAAAGCAAGTGGGATGCAACAGAGGCCCTGATGGTCAAGAGAGGGGATTCTGCCCCTTGACTCTGCTCTGCTGAGACCTTACCTCCAATCCTGCCTCCAGCTCTGGTGACCCCAGCAGGAGGAGGACACAGAGCTGCTGGAGTGAGTCCAGAGGAGGGCTATGAAGACAACCCAATGGCTGAAATATGTCTGCTATGAGGAGAGGCTGAGGCAGCTGGGGGTATTCAGCCTGGGAGAGAGAAGACTCTGGGGGGACCTTCCAATAGGTGAAGGGATCCTGCAGGAAGGCTGCAGAAGGACTCTTCCTGAGGGTGTCCAGAGACAGGACAAGGGGGAAAGGTTTGAAGCTGAGGCAGAGCAGGGTTAGACTGGAGCTGGGGAAGAAGTGCTTCAGTGTGAGGGTGGTGAGACTCTGGCACAGGCTGCCCAGGGAGGCTGTGGCTGCCTCCTTGCTGGGGGGTGTTGAAGGCCAGGCTGGATGAGGCTTTGAGCAGCTGAGTGTAGCTGAGAGGTGTCCCTGTCTATAGTGGAGCTCTTGGAGCAGATGATCTTTGAGTTCCCTTCCCACCTGAGCCATTCTGTGATTCTGACACCCTTAGACAGAAGAAATACCTCAATATTTGACAGCTGGGGCCAAAAATGAACTCAGGGCAGTCATTGCCCTCTACCACTAAAGCTGCCAGCAATGAGTCCACACCAGCCCCTGGCCAGTGACATACAAGGCAGGCAGCAGAGCCTTGCTTGGAATCACTCCTGATGTGAATCAATGTTGCTCAGCTGTCACAGAGGTTTCTGCACCGCTGTGAGCTCCCCACTGAGGAAATCCATTCCCATCCAAACACAGCAGAAGTCTGTTTCCATCGAGCAGGAGTTCATCTCTGTCTCTTTGACCAACATTAGCAGCAGCAGAAAGACCTGGGACTGAAAGGATGAGGGAGATTCTGCTAACTGTACCACTAATACTACTACTACTACTAGGTAATGTTGTGATCCCTTTGATCTGGCCCTCAGACATCTCACCAAAGATGTCCTAAGTTGCTGCCTCATAGAAGAACAGAAATCATTTCCTCCAGGCTTTGTGGGGGGCAGATATATTCACCCCCTTGGTGCAGTTTCCAGCAAGCCTGAGACTCAGTGGTGGTGTTTTGGAGAAGACCATGATGCCCTGCCAGTATTTTTCTTGCCACTGTTGGGTACTTTGAGCTTCTTTCACTTGCAGGAGACAAAAACCAAGCAACATCATATCACTCCACAGTTACCAAGGTAACTGGAGAGAAAGATCCTACCAGCTGGGGTTGCACACTTGGTGATCTCACTTCATCAGCTCATTTCTTTACATCAGCTTGCTTCCCCAGCTCCATTTCTCCCTCGGCTTGAAAGCTCACAAGAGCTGTGAATCCTCCCTCAGTCTCCCCTCAGAAAGGTGGCACAGCCCAGCAGCTCTTTGCCTGGGAGCTGGGTGCCACTCTGGTTTCCTTCTGGAAGACATTTGGTCACCTCCAAAGGGGAATGATGTGGGGAGAGGGAAGTGTGCCTATAGATACAGAATACAGAATCAAGCAGGTTGGAAAAGACCTTTGAGATCAAGTCCAACCTAGCACCCAACAGCATCTAATCAACTAAACCATGGCACCAAGGGCCTCAGCCAGGCTCTTCCTAAACACCTCCAGTGATGGGGACTCCACCACCTCCCTGGGCAGCACATTCCAATGGCCAATCTCTCTTTCTGAGAACAACTTCTTCCTAACATGCAGCCTGAACCTCCCCTGGTACAGCTTGAGACTGTGTCCTCTCCCTGATGAGCTCCTCTGTAATGTCTGGCTTGCATTAGGACTTGCTTTAACTCTGTGGGCTGTTCTCACCTCTGCTTTCAGCTCTGACTGGGGCCATGAGGAAGGAACAGACAATACAGTTGTGGTCCTTCTGCCTTGGTGGCCCACAGTGTTGATTCTCACACTTGGAATGGAATAGAATAGAATTAACCAGGTTGGAAGAGGCCTTTGAGATCATTGACTCCAACCTATCACCCAACAGCATCTAATCAACTAAACCATGGCACCAAGGGCCTCATCCAGGCTCTTCCTAAACACCTCCAGGGATGGGGACTCCACCACCTCCCTGGGCAGCACATTCCAATGGCCAGTCTCTCTTTCTATGAAGAACTTCTTCCTAACATCAGCCTAAGCCTCCTCTGGCACAACTTGAGACGGTGTCCTCTTGTTCTGGTGCTGGGTGCCAGAGAGAAGAGACCAACCCCCACCAGGCTACAACCTCCCTTCAGGCAGTTGGAGAGAGCAAGAAGGTCTCCCCTGAGCCTCCTCTTCTCCAGGCTAGGATGCATTCAGGAGCACTGAGGCTCGAGTGCTTCTAACAGCTTGGAAACAAGGCTCTTCTCTGGGGCTTTTCAGAACCATGGAATCATTTGGGTTGGAAAAGACCTTTGAGATCATCCATTCCAACCATTCTGTAGCTCTGCCAAAGCTGGTGCTAAACCATGGCCCTCAGTACCAGAACTTTGCCTCTTTGAAACACTCCCCGGGATGGGGATTCATCCACCTCCCTGGGCAGCCTCTGCCAGGCTTTCAGCAAAGAAGTTTCTTCTAATGCCCAACCTAAATCTCCCCTGGTGAAACCTGAGGCTATTTCCTCTTGTCCCAGCACTTGATACTAGGAAGAAGTCATCAATGGTGAACGACTCGCTCGGTGAAGAACTTTCTCCTCACCTTGAGTCTAAACCACCCCTGGCACAGCTTGAGACTGTGGCCTCTTGTTCTGCTGCTGGTTGCCTGGGGGAAGAGACCAACCCCCACCTGGCTACAACCTCCCTTCAGGGAGTTGTAGAGGGCAATGAGGTCACCCCTGAGCCTCCTCTTCTCCAGGCAGAGCAACCCCAGCTCCCTCAGCCTCTCCTCACAGGGCTGTGCTCAAGGCCTCTCCCCAGCCTCGTTGCCCTTCTCTGGACACCTTCAAGTGTCTCAATGTCCTTCTTAAACTGAGGGGCCCAGAACTGGACACAGGACTCAAGGTGTGGCCTAACCAATGCAGAGCACAGGGCACAATGACTTCCCTGCTCCTGCTGGCCACACTATTCTTGATGCAGGCCAGGATGCCATTGGCCCTCTTGGCCACCTGGGCACACTGCTGGCTCATGTTTAGGCAGCTGTCAATCAGCACCCCCAGGTCCCTCTCTGTTTGGCAGCTCTTAGCCACTCTGACCCCATCCTGTAGCTCTGCATGGGGTTGCTGTGGCCAAAGTGCAGCCCCTGGCACTGGGACTTGTTGAATGCCATCCTGTTGGCCTCTGCCCATCTGTCCAGTCGGTCAAGGTCCCTCTGCAGAGCCTTTCTGCCCTCTAACTGACCAACATCTGCTCCCAGCTTGGTGTCATCTGCAAATTTGCTGATGACTGACTCAATCCCCTCATCCAGATTGTCAATGAAGATATTGAACAGGATGGGACCCAGAACTGATCCCTGGGGCACACCACTGGTGCCTGGCTGCCAGCTGGCTGTGGCACCATTCACCACCACTCTCTGGGCTCAGCCTCCAGCCAGTTCCTAACCCAGCTCAGAGAGCTGCTGTCCCAGCCAGGGGCTGACAGCTTGGCCAGGAGTTTGCTGTGGGGGATGGTGTCAAAGGCCTTGCTGAAGTCCAGGCAGACCACATCCACAGCCTGCCCCACATCCACCAGGCAGTCACCTGGGCATGGAAGGAGCTCAGGTTGGTCAGGCAGGACCTGCCCTTCCTAAACCCATGCTGGCTGGGCCTGAGCCCTTGGCCATCCTTGAGGTGCACAGGGATTGCCACCAGGATGATCTGCTCCATCACTTTCCCTGGCACTGAGGTCAGGTCAGTATTGGCATTTTTGGATTGGTTTGGGGATTTTTGGTTATGTTTAAGGTATCCTTGGGACTTTTGGCTTGGGTTTAGATGTTTTTTGCTTTAGTTCTGGATTTTTTTGGTTTGGTTTTAGGTATTGTTGGGATTTTGGGCTTTGTTTAAGATATTCTTGGGACTTTTGGTTTGGGTTTAGATGTTTTTTGGGTTGGGTTCAGGTACTGTTGGGAGTTTTGGTTTGCTTTGGGGATTTTGAGGTTGATTTTAGGTATTCTTGGGGCTTTTGGCTTGGTTTTAGTTTTTTTTTGGTGTGGTTTTAGGTATTCTTGGGACTTTAGGCTTGGTTTTAGATTATTTTGGTTTGGTTTTAGGTATTCTTGGGACTTTTGGTTTGGTTTTAGCTCTTTTTGGTTTGGTTTTAGGTATTCTTGGCATTTTTGGTTTGGTTTGGGGATTTTGGGCTTGGTTTCACTTTCTTTGGTTTGGTTTTAGATCTTATTAGGATTTTGGGGTTGGTTTTAGCTCTTTTTGGGTTGGTTTTAGGTATTCTTGGCATTTTTGGTTTGGTTTGGGGATTTTTTGGCTTGGTTTCAGTGTCTTTGGTTTGGTTTTAGATATTATTAGGATTTTGGGGTTGGTTTTAGATCTCTTTGGTTTGGTTTTAGGTATTCTTGGCATTTTTGGTTTGGTTTGGGGATTTTTTGGGCTTGGTTTCACTTTCTTTGGTTTGGTTTTAGATCTTATTAGGATTTTGGGGTTGGTTTTAGCTCTTTTTGGGTTGGTTTTAGGTATTCTTGGCATTTTTGGTTTGGTTTGGGGATTTTTTGGGCTTGGTTTCACTTTCTTTGGTTTGGTTTTAGATATTATTAGGATTTTGGGGTTGGTTTTAGATCTCTTTGGGTTGGTTTTAGTTATTCTTGGCATTTTTGGTTTGGTTTGGGGATTTTTTGGGCTTGGTTTCACTTTCTTTGGTTTGGTTTTAGACATTATTAGGATTTTGGGGTTGGTTTTGGATCTCTTGGGTTTGGTTTTAGGTATTCTTGGCATTTTTGGTTTGGTTTGGGGATTTTGGGCTTGGTTTCAGTGTCTGGTTTGGTTTTAGATATTATTAGGATTTTGGGGTTGGTTTTAGCTCTTTTTGGGTTGGTTTTAGTTATTCTTGGCATTTTTGCTTTGGTTTGGGGATTTTTTGGGCTTGGTTTCACTTTCTTTGGTTTGGTTTTAGATATTATTAGGATTTTGGGGTTGGTTTTAGATCTCTTTGGTTTGGTTTTAGGTATTCTTGGCATTTTTGGTTTGGTTTGGGGATTTTGGGCTTGGTTTCACTTTCTTTGGTTTGGTTTTAGATATTATTAGGATTTTGGGGTTGGGTTTAGATGTTTTTGGTCTGGTTTTAGGTATTCTTGGTAGTTTTGGCTTGGTTTTAGTTTTTTTGGTATGGCTTTAGGCATTGTTGGGACTTTTGGTTTGGTTTTAGTTTCTTTGGTTTGGTTTTAGATATTCTTGGGATTTTTGGTTTGGTTTTGGATTTTGTTTGGTTTGGGTTTAGATATTATTAGGATTTTTTGATTTGGTTTTATATTTGTGGTGTGGTTTTAGGTATTCTTGGGACTTTTGGTTTGGGTTTAGATTTGTTTTGGTTTGGGTTTAGGTATTCTTGGCATTTTTTGTTTGGTTTTGTGAATTTTGGTTTGGTTTAAGATATTCTCAGGGTTTTTGGTGTAGTCTTTTGATTTTTGATTTGGTTTTAGGTGTTCTTGGGATTTTTGGTTTGGTTTTGGATTTGTTTGCTTTGGTTTTAGGTATTCTTGGGAGTTTTGGGTTGGATTTAGATATTTTTTGGTTTGGTTTTAGGTATTCCTGGTGTTTTTTGTTTGATTTTGTGGGTTTTGGTTTGGTTTAAGGTCTTCTTGGCATTTTTGGTGTGGTTTTAGATATTCTTGGGATTTTTGGTTTAGTTTTTTGATTTTTTATTTGGTTTTAGATATTCTTGGGACTTTTGGTTTGGTTTTAGGTTATTGTGGTTTGGTTTTAGGTATTCTTGGCATTTTTTATTTGGTTTGGGGATTTTTGGCTTGGTTTCAGTTTCTTTGGTTTGGTTTTAGACATAATTAGGATTTTGGGGTTGGTTTTAGATGTTTTTGGTCTGGTTTTAGGTATTCTTGGGAGTTTTGGCTTGGGTTTAGTTTTTCTGGTATGGCTTTAGGTATGGTTGGGACTTCTGGTTTGGTTTTACTTTCTTTGCTTTGGTTTTAGATATTCTTGGGATTTTTGGTTTGGTTTTGGATTGGTTTGGTTTGGGTTTAGATATTCTTGGGATTTTTGGTTTGGTTTGGGGATTTTTGGTTTGCCTTAAGATTTTTTTGCTTTGGTTTTAAGTATTCTTGGGATTTTTGGTTTGGTTTTAGGTATTCTGGGGATTTTTGGTTTAGTTGTTTGATTTTTGATTTGGTTTTAGGTGTTCTTGGGACTTTTGGTTTGGTTTTGGGTTGGTTTGGGTTTAGATATTCTTGGGATTTTTGGTTTGGTTTAAGGTATTGTGGGGATTTTGGGGTTGGTGTGGGGATTTTTGGTGTGGTTTAAGGTATTGTGGGGATTTTTGGGTTGATTTTAGATACTTGTTTGGTTTGGCTTAAGGTATTCTTGGGGATTTGTGGGTTTTTTGGGTGGGTGGTTGGGTTTTGGGGGCAGTTTGTTTGGTTGTTGGTTTGGGTTTGGTTTTTTTTTTTTGTCTTCCAGGCTGTGCATTCCTGCTTCTCTCTCCATCATCTCCCTTTGAGACTGAAAGCAAGGACAGGTCACTTGCCTTTTTGTATGAGCATCTCTCTGAACAGCTCGGAGAGGGAGCGAGAGAAAAGGAATCCAAGCCCACAAAACAAAGCCAGCCAACATTTTTAATTGGAAGGGTTTTGTTTTCCCCAGGATTTTAACTTCAGAGTGAGCCTCACAAATACTCTCTCAGGGTCCACTGCTGAACAGCTTTATTCTGCCCCAGGCAGGCTTTCACGGCGCAGCACAATAGCTTTTGTTTCAGAAGTATAGAGCAATGAGGACCTTGAATGCCAGAGGTCTGTATTATATCCATAACTGTAGATTCGGATGGTGGAAGGGAGGTTGGGGGGAAGGTGAGAATGAAAAATTTCCCCATTGTGTGGATGGAGTCCTTCCAGCAAACACTGGCACAATGAGAAGCACATTCTTAAGAGCTGAAGCAGGCTCTGGATAAAGGCTCCCTCATTTTGTACATAATGGTCCCTGTGCTTTAACCTTGTACAGCTGCTATGACACCTGCTTTTCAAAGCCATTGTGGGAGAACAAGCAGAGCTTTGTCTGCTGTACACATTCTGTGCCACACATGTTAACATTTCTCTTTTTGTATTTACTTTTGTTTCCCCCACCTTCTCTCTCCCTCTTTTCTTTTTTTTCCCCTCTTCCCCTTTTCTTTTCCCTTTTCATTTTTTTCCTCTCCCTTTTCATTTTTTTTCCTCCCCTCTCCTCCCCTCTCCTCCCCTCTCCTCTCCTCTCCTCTCCTCTCCTCTCCTCTCCTCTCCTCTCCTCTCCTCTCCTCTCCTCTCCTCTCCTCTCCTCTCCTCTCCTCTCCTCTCCTCTCCTCTCCTCTCCTCTCCTCTCCTCTCCTCTCCTCTCCTCTCCTCTCCTCTCCTCTCCTCTCCTCTCCTCTCCTCTCCTCTCCTCTCCTCTCCTCTCCTCTCCTCTCCTCTCCTCTCCTCTCCTCTCCTCTCCTCTCCTCTCCTCTCCTCTCCTTCCCTTTCCTTCCCTTTCCCCCTTTCCTTTCCTTTCCTTTCCTTTTTTTTAACAGAACAGTTATGAATGAGTGGCTGAAAACTAATTTCAGCCTTGATTCCAGCAACCAGCCTGAATGGCTCAAAATATTGTGATGCTGAATAAAGGGCAGATATTAGACTGGGGAGTACTATTTTCTGTTTTCCTTCTTCTCTTTTTTCCCATCAAGCTTTCACTTTTTGTGCCTCTGTTTCCCCCTCTGTTTTTCTTTTTGCACCCCGTTCCCTTCCCCTCCCAGCTTCCCATCTCTCTGGCTCAAGTTTGGAAAGGACAGACAGAAGCCATCAGCTCATTTTCCCTCCAGCAGAAATAGATGGAGGACTCCATCATGGCACTGGCTCCCTCACCAGGATGTGTCTGGGATGGATAGTTGGAGGTCCAGGTCATTGGTGCTCCTGATGTGGAGGGAAAAGGTCTGGGGCACTGCTGTCCTCAGCTGGCCTTTTCTTGGTAGGGATCCACCTGAAGACAGGAGCAAAGAATCACAGAATCATAGAATTGTCAGGGCTGGAAGGGACCTCAAGGCTCAGCCAGTTCCAAGCCCCTTGCCATGGGCAGGGACACCTCACACCACAGCAGGTTGCTCACAGCCACCTCCAGCCTGGCTGCAAACACCTCCAGGCAGGAGGCTTCCACCACCTCCCTGGGCAACCTGTGCCAGGCTCTCACCACCCTCCTGGGGAACAACTTCTTCCTAACATCCAATCTGAATCTTCTCACTTCTAGTTTTGCTCCATGCCCCCAGTCCTCTCACTTCCTGGCACCCTGCAGAAAGCCTGCAGCATACAGGATCTCAGTCATCTTCCTCTCATTTTGTGACCTGCAGTAGAAGCAGGGCAAAGACATCTGCTCCTTCTAAATTGCCTTAAAGCTCCCCCAGGCCCAGGTTTACTTAGCTGAGTAAGTGCTGGCTGCATGTGGGGGGCAATGGGAAGAAGAAAAATTGCCATTGAGTTACCAAAGAGCAAATGAAGGATGAGTCTGGCCAAGGGAGCAGCTGAAATCCAGAAGCCAGGATCTGATTCTGAATTGCCCATGGTGGGTTAGGAGAGCTCTGCAGAGGGACCTGGCCAGGCTGGGCAGATGGGCAGAGTCCAACAGGATGGCATTGAGTCCATCATCAGTAAATTTTCAGATGACAGCAAGTTGGGAGCAGATGTTGATCGTTTAGTGGGTAGGAGAGCTCTGCAGAGGGACCTTGCCAGGCTGGGCAGGTGGGCAGAGTCAAACAGGATGGCTTTCAACAAGTCCAAGTGCTGGGAGCTGCACTTTGGCCACAGCAACCCCAGGCAGTGCTACAGGCTGGGGTCAGAGTGACTGAGAGCAGCCAGGCAGAGAGGGACTTGGGGGTACTGGTGGACAGCAGCTGAACATGAGCCTGCAGTGTGCCCAGGGGGCTAAGAAGGCCAATGGCATCCTGGCCTGCAGCAGGAAGAGTGTGGCCAGCAGGAGCAGGGAAGTCATTGTGCCTTGTGCTCAGCACTGGTTAGGCCATTCCTTGAGTCCTGTGTCCAGTTCTGGGCTCTTCAGTTTAAGAAGGACATTGAGACTCTTGAATGTGTCCAGAGAAGGGCAATGAGGCTGGGGAGGAGTCTGGAGCACAGCCCTGTGAAGAGAGGCTGAGGGAGCTGGGGTTGCTTAGCCTGGAGAAGAGGAGGCTCAGGGGAGACCTTCTTGCTCTCTCCAACTCCCTGAAGGGAGGTTGTAGCCAGGCAGGGGTTGGTCTCTTCTCCCAGGCAGCCAGCAGCAAACAAGAGGACATAGTCTCAAGCTGTGCCAGGGGAGGTTTAGGCTTGAGGTGAGGAGAAAGTTCTTCCCAGAGAGAGTTGTTAGCCATTGGGATGTGCTGCCCAGGGAGGTGGTGGAGTCCCCATCCCTGGAGGTGTTCAAGACAGGCTTGGATGTGGCCCTTGGAGCCATGGTTTAGCTGTCAGGAGGTGCTGGGTGACAGGTTGGACTTGATGATCTTTGAGGTCTTTTCCAGCCTTATTGATTCTATGATTCTCTGATTAAAGATATGAGCACCAGTGAGGAGCATGGGGTAGGAGTGGTTCCCAGGCCACTGGGCACTAGACAAATACTTTCCTTTTTCCAAGACAAAAGAAAACAAGAGGAGAGAGGAAAAAAAGGGGGGGAAAAAGAGGCCAAAATATGAAATGAAAGGCAGGAGGCTGGTTTCTAAAGCCCCTCTTTGAGCTTCATTTGGTCATGAGACTAACTCAGACTTACTTGTTTCATGCTTGCTTTTCATTTCTGATTCCTGACTGGAAGTGTCTGCCACATCTTCTTGATCTTCAGCATGTCCATACTT